>NC_057802.1:298218217-298219079 GCF_018294505.1 Triticum aestivum | reverse complement strand
GGGCCCAGGCGGTCCCACCTGTCACTGACTGGGAGTCCCCAGTCAGCAGAGTTGACTAGTCAATTGGGTCCAGCGGGACCCAGTAGTCAGTGACTCAGCTTAAAACTAACAGTTTATTTCCTTTAATTAAATGGTTCTAATTAAACAGCGGGTCCCACTGTCATACAAAGGGGAGGTAATTAAGCGCGTGATTAACCTAATCTAATGGTGCCACGTCAGCATAACCACCGGTGCTAATCCGGCGGCTCCGGCAATCGCCGGCAGGCCGACTCCGGCCACGGGAGCTCGCGTGGATGGTGGCGTTAGAACGAGCGCTCCCGGGCGAGTCAAACGGTGGCCGTGGGGGAGCCGGTGGTGGGTTGTGGCGGCGGCGTCAGTGAGCGGGGCGGCGATGGAGCTTGGGCCTGCGGCGGGCACGGGGCGGCGGGCGCCAGCCGGGGTGAGCGAGGCCGCCAGGGGAGAGGGTAGCAGGGTGCGGCCCCGGACAAGAGCAACGCCGGCGAGGCGCGGGCATGCCGGGGCGGCCGGGCACGACCGGTGCGGGATTGGGCGAGGCCAGCCACGAGCGACGGGGTCGAGCGGGCACGAGGAGCTGCGGGCGGCGTGCGGAAGTAGAGAGGGAAGATGGGAGGCGGCGGCTCATAGGGGCCGAGCGAGGATGGCAGCGAGCTCGGGGTGGTCCGGCGAGGCAGATCGATGAGGTGGACGACGACGGCCGGGGTTGGGGAAGAAGGCCGACGGCGACGTCTCGAGGCACTCCGGCTCAACCTAGCGCTTGCATACGGTGCAGAAGAGGACGGCGGTGCTCCTCGACTTCCTCCCGAGCGCCGGGGAGGCTTGTGGCCACGAGCACGGTGACGGC
>NC_057802.1:298210086-298218065 GCF_018294505.1 Triticum aestivum | reverse complement strand
GCGAGCGAGGAGGAGGGGAATGGATAGGGTTCGGTGGGGGTGGGGGTTAAGCAGGGGTGCAGCGGGGGTGGGCCGGCCGGCTGGTTGGTTAGCTGGGCCGGTTGGCCCACCGGGGGGGGGGATGTCTTTTATTTTTATCTTATTTTTCTTAGCTTTGTTTTTATTTACTTTTCTTTTTAGTTATTATTCCTTTCCATTTATTTTTTTTAGTTTCCTCTTAGTTTCTGTTTTATAAAAATTATCACTAGTACCTAAACTTGCATTTATAATTATACTACTGCCATAGTAATTATTAACCCAAAACAAAATAGTTTAATATTTAATAAAATCCAATATGTATTTATTTAATTGTTTTAACTACTGTTTTAATTACCTAAGTGCATTTAAACCTTTTATAACAATGTGGTTTCTCCACCATTACTATTTATGCATTATTTGGCTCACTCCGAACATTTTAGTTTTAATATTTGAAAACTTTTATTGTTTGCTTTGTTTTTTTAGTTTGAATTCGAATTGGTTTTGAACTAACGCGATATTAACCATAGTAATCGAGGTGACGTGGCATTATTAGCAGAGGGTTACTGTAGGTTAATTATCCGGGCGTCACAATTCTCCTCCACTACAAGAAATCTCGTCCCGAGATTTAAGAGGGGAGTACGGGGGAAAGTTCTGGCTACGGAATTCTAACGAATCTTCTCGGCCTTGGTTGCTCTTCTCGAAGAAGTTGATCCGTTACGTTGATGTCTTCATTTTTCCTGCTCAAGGTCATCCTGATGAAGCTGGCATCCTTTCTTCGGGAACTCCATCGTACTTACGAAGGACAAGGGGTAACTTCGGAATAACAGACCTCTGAACAGTTGACTATCTGGTTGATAACATCGGGGAAGGTGGCGGAAAGTAACTCTCGAATGGAAATTTAAGACAATATCGAGAACAAAGTAAGGAGGTATCGTGGGGAAGTTTCGAGCGGGCAGGCAATCGTTCGAAGCCTGAAACAAAGTGTGAAAGGGATTCAAAGCAATCGGAATAAGTATTATGTCTGATGCCAGTATAGATCAGTAGGACGGTGGTCCGTGAATTACATACGAGGCCACGCGCGATGAATAAATTTGGGAACAGGGGGTACACAGGAGAGTCAGGTTTCGATCCTGTGGAACTGTGGGTTATGGGCCCACCATGTGGGTTAAAAGTAGGACGGGCGGTGACATCTTGCACGATTATGATAGCAAGGCATGTCAGAGGGTAGCCTGTCAGTCATATGTCAGCAACATCGTCGGTACCAAGGGCGAGGGACGAAGAGAACCATTTTCCTGCTCGTTGAAACGAGGCGGACCATTAGGCAAAGTTCTCGTCATCGGTGGTTACCGAAATGTCACCAACAATAGTAACAGGGTCTTACTAACAGAGTTGTACACCGAGGTGTTTACATAAGCAGGAGAATATTACTGCTTAGATCATATAGATCACCAGAAAGGTTAAACCAAACAATGGGAAGGAAAATATGATTATCAGATTAAACAGAAGAATGGAAAGGAAAATGTGTTTAAACACATATTTCAAGGGTATATCCTTCCCAAGGACAAGCTGAGCATGATATTCATGACAGGATATAATGTAGAAAACTCTTTAGGTAAGGGAGAGAAATTTCATGACATTACCCATACAATGGTGTTTGGATAATTGAGCAGGAAACATTTAGCATTGGGCTTCAAATGTTCCCGTTGAAAATCGGAGTACCATAGACATGCTTCGAGATAGCATTGACATGGTCAACAGGGGAAGATCAGACTTTGGAAACAAAAAAAAAACAAAAAAAGGATCCATCAGGAACAACTTATAGAATAAGTCTTACAATTTCCTCATGGAAGAACAGCTAACCTTGCTAAAAGGAAAAAAAGAAACTTATAACAATAGGGCCTCCCGCCAGGTGTGCTGGGTATCATCACCTTACTGGGTCATAAATAGGCCAATGTTATAACTCTTGGAAATATGTTCCAACCATCATATCTAACCGAGATTCAGATCTGATTGGTGTCAGGATGACTCAGACTTAGGAGGCCTGAGAAGAATAGGTGCAACACAAATTGTCGAAACGACATCGAAGATTCTCGGGAGATAATCTATGGAAGCGAGTTCCGAACAAGGGTTCATAATTAAATCAAGGAGAGGTGAGGAGGTGACTGCTTGACTCGGCGACAATCCATTGAGATTTCCAAAAGATGGATTTCCACCACTATGTGAACAAGGAGATAACATTAGCTAGATCGAATGACTTAATGATGTATGCTCGAGGAAAACATACACAGTTAAACATTGGTTGAAATGTGCACTCGAAATATGGGCTAGGTAGCACAATCAATGTCCGAATGATGATTCATTAAGCCATAGACGTAGAATGAAACTATAGACCAATAACTTCAAAGCAATAGGGTTGCTAGAAGTTTAGAATTTACACATCACAGACCATTGGTCGGTATTCCTTTTAGAAACAACACGGGGACCAAGAAAGAATGGTGATGGGGAGAAGTATCACTGTACCAAGATGTCATACGAGGTGGTGAAATTCTTACGACATACTTGACATAAAAGATGGTAATACTCCAAGGTAGAACATATCATAAGCTAGATAGCAAGGAAATTAAGGTACAACACAAAACACGAACAAGTTTGTGTTGAATGGAAGGCGATAAAATGGTCGATGATAAAACAAATCATCGAGGTCAAGGATGGTATTTCTCATCCAGAATTCGATAGATATCTTGGAAGAGCTCAGAATGTTGATGATGTTCACGACACATTTGTAGCGAGGATTTTTGAAGAGGTAATCGATCGGTGATGACATCAAGTCAAAGGAATGATGAAGCGAAAAGTTATTGGAACCAGGGGTACGACACAAATTCGAAATCAAGCTTGCTGTCCAAGGCGAAATGATATGACGAGGAAAATCGACGTAAGCTTAGCTCAGCGTCGAAGGTGGTGCTCCGGGAATAAAGACCAGGTAGCACAGTTAAAATCAACACGATAATAACATAGCCGAGCAGGCTAGGGATGACGTGATCGAGTACGAACTCGTAAACAAGGGAGATTATTAAGAGTTGTTTAACCATGATGCGGACTCGATTCAGTTATCGATGTCCTTGAGTGTTTAATAACTCGGAGCCCGTGAAAAATTGGAATCCATGAGAATGTAATACTTGATGGAGAACTCATAAGAAGTTATGCAGTTCCGTGATAATCTCGAGATACCAGGGGGTAATACTCGACGACAAACCAAAGTAGAGGTTGGACTGGGGTATTGCTCTTACAGAAGACAAGTGCTTAAACTTGTACGAGAAATGGTATTTAAAGGAGAACATGGTCGGAACGACGTCCACGGATACCAGATGAACTTATTACAAGGGGACAATTATTTTAAGAGAAGCTTCCATGACAAGGGATACATCGTGTCCATGGGCATGAACACAAAGTTCAAGGTCGACTCCCACTTCTTTAATGCATAACCTTTCATTCACTTCTCGCGTTTGATGAAGTTGCACTGTGGAAAATTTTTATCTGGCAAAATACCAGAAGAGTATGACTCATGAAAACTTTCGAGTTCACACATATTATGAAAGGCATAGGTTCAACCCATCAAGGCATCTTAGGAACATATACCACAAACTTCGGAGTAATTATTACAAGCTCGAAAGAAGAGCATTGTTCAAAATCAGATGATACAATTTACCAAAGGCATTATATACCCATGGAAAGGCTCACAAGGTTATTCAATAGGAAGGACACTGTCGGATAAAATCCAACAAAGGAACCGATGGTCCACAAGGGATCTGATGTGAGCATCGGTACTCAACCAGAGGAAGAAGAATGCAAGGAGATCTGATTATAGAAACAACTGACTAACTCAAAGTTCAAATGCAAAAGAATTATGATTTCCAAATCAGGGGGTCAGAAGCAACGCTCTGATCAAGGATGGTTAAGTTGAGTAGGCTTAGGGGTACAATCGATGGCAATTTGATAGGTCGAGATCCAGCTCATGTTTAAAATGACGTCTGAGCCGGAAGAATGAATTCTAGGATATGATTGAGGATTGCGAGCATTCGCAAAAAATTGAATCAACGGACTCAAAATGATAATGACAAGAGATGCCAATAAGATTACGAGACTTATGGGATTAACCATAATGCAAGCAAACAAGAATTTCAAGAGCAATAGGCTCCTGAGAATTTTCAGAAGATCGAATAGTATTTTGAAGACTATTGTGGAATACTTGAATCAAATGGGGATGAGCGGATACTCGGTAAGTGCGAGAATTATCCGTAGGGGTATTCAGGTGACAAAGAACAGCAAGGCAGTAAGCTCAAAGGATTCTCGGAACGACAGAGAATTTCGGGGTATCTTGTAATAACAAGATCAACTGGGAAACATTGTATGAGTGGCGAGTATACATGGTTATCCATAGGAGTTTATCGATGAAAGGGAATTGCAAAAGCGATGAACACAAGTTCTCGGGTTATCAGCGGAGAGTATCTTCAGGGTCTTCACGGGCAGCAGACGATCATCAGTAATAAGGGGCTCTCCGAGTGAAAGTGATAACGAGATCCTAATGTTAGATTTAGCAAAATTCACTTAACCCGAATAGAAGAGATATCAGAGTCCCAGAGTATAGACAAGGAGTAAAAGATCCTAATACCACCCAATGGCGACGTGGGCCCGTAAGCCACACAGCCATGTTAGTAAAAGTTTTCCAATGACTAGACTCGACTTCGGCCAAGGAGTTGGAAAGGGGGATTCCTACAGGCAGTTGGCTCTGATACCAACTTGTGACGCCCCCGATTTGACCGTACACTAATCATGCACGCAAATGTGTACGATCAAGATCAGGGACTCACGGGAAGATATCACAACACAACTCTACAACATAAATAAGTCATACAAGCATCATAATACAAGCCAGGGGCCTCGAGGGCTCGAATACAATTGCTCGATCATAGACGAGTCTGCGGAAGAAACAATATCTGAGTACAGACATAAGTTAAACAAGTTTGCCTTAAGAAGGCTAGCACAAAAGTAGCAACGATCGAAAAGGCAAGGCCTCCTTCCTGGGACCTCCTAACTACTCCTCGAAGCCGAACTCCACGTAGAATCATCCTCGGGATCTCTAGCTCCTGGACTCCAGCATCTGGTTGCGACAATCAGGTATAGAAAGGGGAAAAGAGGGAGAAAAGCAACCGTGAGTACTCATCCAAAGTACTCGCAAGCAAGGAGCTACACTACATATGCATGGGTATATGTGTAAAGGGTCATATCGGTGGACTGAACTGCAGAATGCCAGAATAAGGGGGGGATAGCTAGTCCTGTCGAAGACTACGCTTCTGGCCACCTCCATCTTGCAGCATGTAGAAGAGAGTAGATGGCAAGTTCACCAAGTAGCATCATATAGCATAATCCTACCCGGCGATCCCCTCCTCGTCGCCCTGTTAGAGAGCGATCACCGGGTTGTATCTGGCACTTGGAAGGGTGTATTTTATTAAGTATCCGGTTCTAGTTGTCATAAGGTCAAGGTACAACTCCGGGTCGTCCTTTTACCGAGGGACACGGCTATTCGAATAGATAAACTTCCCTGCAGGGGTGCACCACATAACCCAACACGCTCGATCCCATTTGGCCGGACACACTTTTCTGGGTCATGCCCGGCCTCGTAAGATCAACGCGTCGCAGCCCCACCTAAGCACAACAGAGAGGTCAGCACGCCGGTCTAACCCTATGCGCGCAGGGGTCTGGGCCCATCGCCCTATGCACACCTGCACGTTGCGTACGCGGCCGGAAGCAGACCTAGCCTAGTGGCGTTCCAGTCCAATCCGGCGCGCGCCACTCAGTCGCTGACGTCGCGAAGGCTTCGGCTGATACCACGACGCCGGGATACCCATAACTACTCCCGTGTAGATGGTTAGTGCGTATAGACCAAATGGCCAGACTCAGATCAAATACCAAGAACTCGTTAAGCGTGTTATGTATCCGCGAACGCCGACCAGGGCCAGGCCCACCTCTCTCCTAGGTGGTCTCAACCTGCCCTGTCGCTCCGCCATAAAGTAACAGTCGGGGGCCATCAGGAACGCAGGCCCACCTCTACCGGGGTGGAGCCACCTGTCCTTTCAGCCCCCTCATCAGAATCACTTGCGGGTACTCCTCGAGCCGACCCGACTTTAGTCACCACAAGTGTCATGTATAAATGTTTATAGTATATACCCGTGATCACCTCCCAAAGTGGCCACGGCCCAGTAGTATAGCATGGCAGACGGACAAGAGTGTAGGGCCACTGATGGAACACTAGCATCCTATACTAAGCAGTAGGATAGCAGGTAAGGGTAACAACTGTAGCAACAATGACAGGCTATGCATCAGGATAGGATTAACGGAAAGCAGTAACATGCTACACTACTCTAATGCAAGCAGTATAGAGAAGAATAGGCGATATCTGGTGATCAAGGGGGGGGGGCTTGCCTGGTTGCTCTGGCAAGTAGGAGGGGTCGTCGACTCCGTAGTCGAACTGGGCAGCAGCAGGGTCGGTCTCGTAGTCTACCGGAGAGAAGAGGGGGGAAGAAACAGTAAATACAATGCAAACATAAGCATGACGATGCGTGACATGAAAATGAGCGGTGCTAGGTGTGCCCTAACGCGACAGTAGGTGGTACCGCGAAGGGGGGGAACATCCGGGAAGTATTCCCGATGTTTCGCGTTTTCGGACAGACGGACCGGAGGGGGAACGTTGCTAGTTCGATAGGTTAGGGAGGTGTGGTGGACGAACGGACTGCGTATTCGGATTCGTCTCGTCGTTCTGAGCAACTTTCATGTAGAAAACTTTTTCATCCGAGTTACGGATTATTTTATATGATTTTTCAAAGTTTTAAAGATATTCTGCAATTTAAATTAAATCGAAAATAAAAGGGAAATTACTACGGGTACACAGAAGTGTACCCACATATGTGCTACTAAGACAGACATGTGGGGCCAGGGGCCAAGTCAGCCCAGTCAACTGTTGACCAGTTGACTGGTCAACAAGGTCAAAGGGCCCAGGCGGTCCCACCTGTCACTGACTGGGAGTCCCCAGTCAGCAGAGTTGACTAGTCAATTGGGTCCAGCGGGACCCAGTAGTCAGTGACTCAGCTTAAAACTAACAGTTTATTTCCTTTAATTAAATGGTTCTAATTAAACAGCGGGTCCCACTGTCATACAAAGGGGAGGTAATTAAGCGCGTGATTAACCTAATCTAATGGTGCCACGTCAGCATAACCACCGGTGCTAATCCGGCGGCTCCGGCAATCGCCGGCAGGCCGACTCCGGCCACGGGAGCTCGCGTGGATGGTGGCGTTAGAACGAGCGCTCCCGGGCGAGTCAAACGGTGGCCGTGGGGGAGCCGGTGGTGGGTTGTGGCGGCGGCGTCAGTGAGCGGGGCGGCGATGGAGCTTGGGCCTGCGGCGGGCACGGGGCGGCGGGCGCCAGCCGGGGTGAGCGAGGCCGGCAGGGGAGAGGGGAGCAGGGTGCGGCCCCGGACAAGAGCAACGCCGGCGAGGCGCGGGCATGCCGGGGCGGGATTGGGCGAGGCCAGCCACGAGCGACGGGGTCAAGCGGGCACGAGGAGCTGCGGGCGGCGTGCGGAAGTAGAGAGGGAAGATGGGAGGCGGCGGCTCACAGGGGCCGAGCGAGGATGGCAGCGAGCTCGGGGTGGTCCGGCGAGGCAGATCGATGAGGTGGACGACGACGGCCGGGGTTGGGGAAGAAGGCCGACAGCGACGTCTCGAGGCACTCCGGCTCAACCTAGCGCTTGCATACGGTGCAGAAGAGGACGGCAGTGCTCCTCGACTTCCTCCCGAGCGCTGGGGAGGCTTGTGGCCACGAGCACGGTGACGACACGGCGATGGCGTTCGGGCGACAGAGGAGGGAAGAGAGCGAGCGAGGAGGAGGGGAATGGATAGGGTTCGGTG
>NC_057802.1:298147373-298209792 GCF_018294505.1 Triticum aestivum | reverse complement strand
TTATTAACCCAAAACAAAATAGTTTAATATTTAATAAAATCCAATATGTATTTATTTAATTGTTTTAACTACTGTTTTTATTACCTAAGTGCATTTAAACCTTTGATAACAATGTGGTTTCTCCACCATTACTACTTATGCATTATTTGGCTCACTCCGAACATTTTAGTTTTAATATTTGAAAACTTTTATTGTTTGCTTTGTTTTTTTAGTTTGAATTCGAATTGGTTTTGAACTAACGCGATATTAACCACAGTAATCGAGGTGACGTGGCATCATTAGCAGAGGGTTACTGTAGCTTAATTATCCGGGCGTCACACTTGGGAGCGTCGTCTTGGAGCTCGTCGGGCTTGGACATCTTGGTGGTACTATCCTCATGCTCGTTGCCATGGAGCTTGGTCATCGCTGAAGTGTGCTTGGGGTGAAGAAGCCTTGGCCTTCATATGTTCTTGTTCCGCCTTGAGAGCACCAATGTGGTTGTTGTCAAGGGACTTGTAGTTCTCAAGGAATATAATCTTGGAGATGTCGTTGTTCAATCCCATCATGAAGTGGAACTTTATCCGAATGGGGTCGTCCACACCGACTCGTCGCAAGGCTTTCTTCATCTTATTGAAGTACTCATCGATTGATTTGGACCCTTGGATGGTGTTCTCCAATTGGCATTGAAGATGTTTCATGTAGGTGGAAGGCAAAAACTCTTGCCGCATAGCTCTCTTCATCTTGGGCCAACTCATGTCGAAGGTCTTCGAAGGTGTATGAAGGCACCATGTCAACGTGTAGTCGTGGAAGTTACTTGCAGCGCACTTCACTTGATCTTCAGAAGGGACTTGAAGTAGCTTGAGGTAGTCGTCCATATTGCGCTCCCACTCAAGATACTCGGGCTCTTGAGTTCCATAGAAAGGAATCCCGTGGTCGGTGTCGAGGTCGTACAAGCTCATGGAAGTCGTTGACTTGAGCGTGGGGGGCTTCTCTTGAGCATAATCTTGGGGTGCTTGTTTGCGAAGATGTTGTCTGTCCAAATGAGAAAATGCCTTGAAGTCGCTTGGCGAAGATGCCAAGGTCAATGGTGAAGTCGTAGAGCGGTGGTTGGTGTTGAGCTCTTGATCGTCATGTTCTCGCCGGTGATGATGTCGATGCCGATGTGACCTTGCCGTAGATGGTAGCTCGGAATCATGTGCATTTGAGCGTCTTCTCGAAGATGAGGGAGACCTCTTGGCGGACTTGATGAGGGCTTTGATCTCCTCCATTTGAGCATCCAGCTTGGCATCCAAGTGGTTTTTCATGGCATCACACTTGCTGTTGTTGTTGTAGACCGAAGGAGATGTGCTTTGCCTATCCATCACAAGACTCGAGCAAATGTGAGTGGAAGAAAGGAAAGAACTAGACCAAATGTACCTTATCCAATGTTGAAGATGGATCAACTGGTATCGGATCTTGTCAATTCTCACACATACACTTGGTGAGGATAGTGGCACAAATTTTTTTGATGCAATTGTTAGCAAGAGTCAATAATGTTGAAAGAGATTCACAAATTTGCAAGTGAAGTAGACCAATAGCAAAGAATGGTACACGGAAACACACACACGGATAGATAGATGGGGTCAACTAGAGATCCGAGATCCGGGACGCGATTTTGGGCGGAAATTGATGATTTCGGGGGCAAAATTGAGGAGATTTTGTGGATGGAAAGTGGGAAAACTTGTGGAGAAGCTAGATCTACTCGCAACACAGCAAATCCATGGATCAAATTCAACAAAACATCATCAAACCAACGAATTACAAAAAAATTGGGCTATTTTTTGGTGGGGGTTTTCGAATTGGGACAAAAACACACAAAATTAGGCTAGAAAACAAAGAGGGAGAACTCCAAATTCGTGATCAACGTGGCTCTAATACCAAGATGATATAGGGCGGAACCCTAGGGGCCGATCTTTCACGACTTGGAGGGGATTCCCGAAGAACATGATGAACACACGAATAACACAAGAGAGGGAAACACGAGAGAAACACTCAAATGAACGAGAAACGATTACACATGTGCTAGATCCACATACACACGGAGAGATACACGATCCAAATCAAACAAAGGAGGATACACGGTAGCTAATTCATCCCAATCCTTGGAGGAGCTGAGGTCTTGAATCCTTGGAGGTTCTTCCCATGAAGGGGTCTTGATTCCCCTATGGGATCTTCTCCAAAGGAGGTATTGAACTCCAATGGAGTGGTCTCTCTCTCAACAGAAGAGTAGGTAGGAGCAAAGCTCACATACAAATGAGCTATCCTATTTGCTCCCCCTAGTAATGAGGAGGGGGTGGTCTATTTATAGTCTAAGCCACGAAGGGGTAAGTGGGAGAGGGATATAAGGCCAAAGGCCCGGCCGCGTACAGGCAGTGTTGGACGTCCGGTCGCTCGCGGGGGTCCGGACGTGCGGAGGGCATCGGGTCGACAATCTTCTTCTGTACATGTGGCACCGGATGTCCGGTCGCTGTCAGTCGTCCGGTCGCTGGGACTCGTCGGAGGCCCGGTGGTCGTCGGCCGTCTGGCCACTGTAGGACTCGTCGATTGTAGCTCTTTTGGCCATCTAGTCTGCGTCAGGTACCAGATGTCCGGTGTCGTCTGGTGGCTGTAGCTTGCAGCAGCTACGTTTCTTCTGTCTTCGCTTCCACGCTTCCCTCACGGGTGGTGTAGGTGATCCTTGGCGCTTGTACTCCTCCTCGTTGTTCATGAAGCTCCGACGATACCTATGCATGCACACGAGAGGGGTGTCAAGTAGTATACCATCCTCGAAGGGGTCAAGTGAACACATGTAAAGGAGATGATTCACCTTTATGTATTTGAAGTAGAGGTCGCACATGTCACTTGCCAAATGGACTCTTTACATGTTGATGTCATAGGATGCTCCGCGTCAAGTTCCCTCCCTTTAGGGGGAGGTACGTCTCCGTTGGAGCGACACAATTCTCACTACAAAATTTGCTCTATTTTGCGACGTTTCACTTGTGTCACGTATAACCCTTTTTTGTCGCGGAAAATACCCCCGTGACGGTTTCCAGCAGTCACCCCCATCTTCACCGAAGCGAAGTCATAGAAAATAAAATTTTGAAGGTACCACTTTTCACGTCAAATAAAATTTTCCAGCGATGATCGGTCCAGGGGGTTGACCAGTCAAAGATCCAGACAGGAGGGGCCAACAGTTGCTGACGTGGCTTCTTCCATGTGGGTCCGCAGTGGGTTTTATCACCGACCATCCCGTCAGTAATGACTGGGTGTCAGTTTTGATCGGTCAAAGCTGCTGACAGATGGGCCCATAAGATGCTGACGTGGCTGCCTACAAGTGGGACCAGACATTGTTGACAACATGCATTTACGTCAGAATTACAGTCACTTGTAGAAAAAACTGTAATTCATATATTATTGTTTTTTTCCAAGGTATAAGTATTTAATTTGTAATTTCAATAAAATGGATTGAAAACTTGATTTGCTGGAATATGGGATTTCAAACATTGGGCCATTATAAGTGAATCCTGGCATTTTACAAGGATATAAGTAGAGGACGAATTCTCAAAACATATAAAATTAAGTTGGCTATAAGCATGAGGCCATTGGTGTTTTTAGACGATGTCTTGTGCTGACAGCGTGGACTTCCTTAACAGGTGACTAAGCATTGCCTCCACATGCTTTGACTTTTTTCAAAGATAGTGGGTTCCTTCTACCGATCCATTTTGAAATATTCAATCTCTTCTAGCCGCAGCTTCTTAAGTTCTTTAATTTCTACTATCTGGACAAAAAGTATTTCATTCAGCTCTTCATGAAACATATCATTTGCCTTTTTTGCATCTACCTCTTGAGTTGCGATGATGTGTTCTAGCTCATGGATGTGTTCATGAGAGGATGAATTCTTCCCGGAGGCAGATGAGACGCCCATGCTAGAAAGTAAGGTGCTTGATGAGCTCTTTTCCTCAATGATTTCTACACTAGGTATCGTTGTCATATCAAGCAGTTTGATGGTGTATGCTGATACGTCTCCATCGTTTCTACTTTTTCTAACGCTTTTGCTCTTGTTTTGGACTCTAATTTGCATGATTTGAATGAAACTAAGCCGGACTGATGTTGTTTTTAGCAGAACTACCATGGTGTTGTTTTTCTGCAGAAATAAAGTTCTCAGAATTGGGTGAAACTTTTTGGAGAATTATTTTGGAATAAATAAAAAAATAATGGAACCAAGACCCACTAGAGGGGGGCCCCAGCTGCCCACTAGGCACCAGGGCGCGCCACCCCCCTCTGACGCGCCCTGGTGGGTAGTGGGGCCCACGTGGCTCCGCTGACCCTAACTCCAACTCTATAAATTCCTATTTTAGGAGAAAAATTAGGAGAGGAAGTTTCATCGTGTTTTACGATACGGAGCCGCCGCCACCTCCTATTCTTCATCGGGAGGCTATATCTGGAGTCCGTTCGGGGCTCCAGAGAGGGGCATCTTCTGTCTTCGTCATCACTAACCATCCTCCCTCACCAATTTCATGATGCCCACCGCTGGGAGTGAGTAATTTCTTCGTAGGCTTGCTGGACGGTGATGGGTTGGACGAGATTCATCATGTAACCGAGTTAGTTTTGTTAGGGCTTTATCCCTAGTATTACATTCTTAAATTATTTCCTTTCTCATTAAAGGGTGATGCTAATATATGGTACAATACTCTTGCTCCTGGTTGTGTGCGTAGTCCCCAAGATATGATTTATTACTTCTCTGAAAAATATTTTCCTGCCCATAAGAAACAAGCTGCCTTATAGGAAATATTTAACTTTGTGCAAATTGAAGAAGAGAGTCTCCCATAAGCTTGGGGGAGGCTTATCCAATTAAGTAATACTTTGCCTGATCATCCTCTTAAGAAAAATGAAATACTTGATATCTTCTATAATGGACTAACTGATGCTTCCAGGGACTTCCTAGATAGTTGTGCTGGTTGTGTTTTCAGGGAATGAAATGTTGAACAAGCCAAGGAATTATTGAATAATATATTGAATAATTATGATTATTTGACACTTCCTAGGGTATTCTATTTCTTAGTCCTGAAGATATGCATGAGGCAAAGAAATGTATGAAGGAAAAGGGTATTAAAGCTGAAGATGTTAAGAATTTACCACCAATTGAAGAAATACATGGTCTTGACACACCACCACAGGTGGTTGTCGGTGTACAAAAGTAGGGGCTCTCCTTTTGACCCCTTTACTTGTGCACGGGAAGTCAGAGCCATAAGCCGCGGCCACACGAAGAAGGGCAAGGGAGGGATGCCGGAGAGAAGCCGAAGCCCAAGACAGCCAAGGCAACGCCAAGGTCAAGAACACAAAGAAGCAGAAGGGTGAAGCAGGCTCCCCTGGCAAGACCCTTGTCGGGGCAGCCTCAGCAGCCCCGACAAGATCCTTGCTGGGGCGGCTCCCCCACGCCGCAGAGTGAGCCACCCTCGAGCCCACGGGCTCCAACTCAACCAACCACGTTGGAACTAGGGCTCGGGAGGCACCTCCGTGGTGGCATGCAGATCTTTGTGAAGACAAGGAGTGTCCAAGATCAGATAAGGATTGAAAGACGACGATCCTCGGCAAGATCCTTGCCGAGGAGAGCCACAAGACCCCCGGCAAGATCCTTGCCGGGAACGACAGCGCGCCACGGCAAGACCCTTGCCGGGCCACCCGGCAAGGCTCTCACCAAGGACGCTAGCAGGGCCACTGCCAGGCCCGCACCAGCCAAGTCTCCACCGCCGTTCGCATGCAGCTGCCAGCTCAACCAACTGGGCAGGCACCTGCGTGGCAACATGCAGCTCCTAGGCCAACTCATCAAGCGCCTGCATGGTGGCAATGCAGATCTTCGTGAAGACCCTACCACCGCGCCACCTCAGCTGCCTGCCTGCCTACATGGCGCCGCATGCATCGCTGGCCAGGGCGCGTGTCGAAGCGAGGAGGAGCGGCGACGGACGGGACGGGCCTCGCCCCCATCCCCGATAAAGCTAGGGGACACCTCAGCGGCGCATTAAATGCGTCTTGTCCTGTAATACGAGCGATAAGCTCGTAGTACTGTATGCCTTTCCACCTCCTGTGTGCCACTGTGGCAGCCCCTTTCGACTATAAAAGGAGGCCCATGGCGTATTGGAGGAGGATTCGGCTCTTTGGAACTACTCAGCCACCGTAGCTAGTTCAAGGGCTCAAGAACACTCAATACACCCACCAAAGCAGGACTAGGGTTTTACGCATCCTCGCGGCCCGAACCTGGGTAAACGATCCTTGTGCTGATTACTAATCCTGCTCTTCTCGCAACCCTGCGCCCCGGCAACCGTAGTAGGGATTCTTGTGATCCCATAGGTGTCGTTCCACACCGACATCTTTGGCGCGCCAGGTAGGGGGCGCAATTGTGAGAATCTGGTCTAGTAGTTAGCCTAGCGGTTCTTCATCGCCATGGCTCCCAAGAAGAAGACGGCCACGGCGATCGGCTCGTCGGGGGCCGAACGGCCCGTGCCAGGGCGGGCGAGCAGCAGCCCGGTCGCGGACAGAACCCGAGCCGCGGTCCGCGAGCACCAGCATCGCCTTGGCAGTCAGAGCCTGGCGAGCGGCGCCGTTCGTGCGCTAGGCGACGGGCCGCACGCCACCAAATCCAAAGATGGGGCTGGGCCCCCCGCAGGCGGCGCGGGGCCCTCCAGGAGTGTCGTTGTGCCACCCACGGGCGGCGCAGCAACCTCCAGGACGCCCACACCAGCGACCACTGCGCGCTCTTCCCACAATGTGCGCGACGAGCAGCGTCACCACACCGGTGACCCTGGACACCGCCGTGGGAAGAGCCCTGTGCATCATCCGCGGGACGAAGGAGTTCAGCATGCCCGCCGAAGTGCTGGGGAAAATGGCGCGCAGCCGCTGGGTCGTGATAGAGCTCCTTCTAACGTGGTTAGAAGTCGAAGCGCGCCACGGTCCACGCAGGTATCACCGCCACCCACGCCAGCAGAAGCTTTGGCGCGCGTGCAGCTGCTCCTCGACTTCCCTCCTGCCGCGGAGAAGCTCGACGAGTGGAGGGCCACCATCCGGAGCCTCGTCGCCGTCGCCAAGAAAGATGATCCGCGACCGGCAGGACCCTCGGGCCGGCGCTCCACCGAGCCACCACATGCCAGCGCTGGGAGGACCGGGGGTGCTGCGGTCACGATGCACTCTTCCCTTCCTCGCTAGTCACCATGGGCGTCGGCTCGTCGTGACGACGCTTGTGATAATATCTCTGTAGCATCGTCCGACCCGCGAACCCACCGCGACCAGCGCCAAGTTCTTCGAGAACGAGCTCACGAAGATGCTCGAACCACTATCGAGCGCCGGCGTGATACACGCCACCAGTCGGACAAGCGGGCGGGGCTCGCTATGGACCACTCGGCGCTGGGGGGCTCCAGTGGCCTACCTTACGAGGTGGGCTGCCCAGCCTTTACCCACGAGCTGCGGCAGTTCCAGTGGCCGTCCCACCGCACGCTCAAGCCCGACGTCGACGAGAAGTACACTGGCAAGACCCATCCGTCCGAGTTCCTCAGCATCTACACCATCGCGATGCAGGCTGCCGGAGCTCGTGACGACAAGGTGCTTGCTAATTACTTCCCGCTGGCACTGAAGCCCAATGTTATGTCTTGGTCGATGCACTTGCCGGCGGATTCCATTTCTTCTTGGTCGGATCTATGCCATGAGTTCGTTGGCGCCTTCACTGGAGGCCACCAAGCTCATGGCCAGGCCAGTGATCTGCATATCATTCCCCAGAAGGAAGGGGAAACCCTGCGCAAGTACATCCAGAGATTCAGCCGGGTGCAGTACAACATCCCCGACGTTCATCCCGCCGCTGTGATCAGCGCGTTCCATCAGAATGTGCGCAACCGCAAGATGCGCGAGGAGCTGGCGATGACCAAGGTTAAGGATGTAGCCGAACTCTATGCTCTGGCCGATAGGTGTGCCCGGGCTGAAGAGGGAAGGAAGTACCCCGATGAGGACACCGGCGCGGAAACCGACTCTACTGATGAAGACACCGCCGCCCGACGAAGAAGGGCCGGTGTCGCAACAGGAAACGCAATGGCAAGGTCGTGCTTGCCGTTGAAGGGTCCGACGACACCGGCGCTGCCAAGAAGGTCAAGGCAGACGACCCTGGCAAGGAGATTATCGGGTGCGTCGCCTGCCGGGCCTTAGCAGCCGCCGACAAGCCAGGGGGCTCCGGCAAGCAGTACTGCAAGATCCACCGCACCAAGGGCCACGACCTCCAGAACTGCTGGCAAGTCGAGCTGCTTGCTGAGAAGCAAAAGGCTGAGTATGAGAGGCGGGACAAGGAGAAGGGCTAGGACAGTGCCGAGGGATCCGACAAGAAGCGTGGCGGCCAAGGAGGCCGCCGCGACAAGGACAGCCAACAAGAGAGGCCCGCCCGGGGCCGCGACAAGAAGCAGGAAGACGATGATCATGACGAGGATGACGAGTCCGGCGAGCAAGAGTTCCCGAAGGCTACAGAGGCCATGTGCGTCGACGGTGGTGCCTCGCTGCATACTTCTCACCGCCAGCTCAAGCAGTGGGCGCGTGAGATTACAGCAGCGGAGCCGTCGTTCGACGCTCAGAAGCCACTGAAGTGGTCCAGCACGCCCCTCATCTTTGACGCTGAGGACCACCCTGACCGCACAACCGCGGTCGGGTGTTTGCCGTTGTTGGTCTCGCCAACAATACGCAACCTCAAGGTGAACAAGATGTTGGTCAACGGCTGGGCCGGCCTGAACTTGATCTCGCCCTCGTGATCAGAAGGCTGCAAATCCCTGATGGAGATCTCGAGGAAACGGGCATGTTTCAAGGGGTCAACCCAGGGAGGAGCTAGCCAAAGGGGAAGGTCACGCTGCCCGTGAAGTTTGGAGGGGAGTTGAACCACAGGACGGAGAAGATCGTCTTCGACATGGCCGAGATCCCCCTGCCCTACAACGGGATCCTCGGCCGCCCGGCACTAACCAAGTTCATGGCGGCGTCGCACTACGCCTACAACACGCTAAAGATGCCCAGGCCGTTGACCATCATGTCCGTCCCCTCCGACAAGAAGGACACACTGATTTGCGCTGACCAACTCTACTGGGAAGCAGTTGCAGCAGCTACTGCAAGGCACTTGCTCCTGCCGCTGAACCCCCGGGAGGGAAGAAGAAGCCCGGCAAGACCTCTCGCACCCACTCCGGCAAGCGCACCTCCTCGGAGTGTTGTGCTATCGTCGAGGACGTGCCAGAGAGCTCTACCGGCAAGAGCAAGAAATCTAGAGCTGAGCCACCGCAGACCAAAAAGGTGTCCGTCAGGGAGGATGGCACGTGAGGGGCTTTCACCATAGGCTCCACTCTCGACAGCAAATAGGAAGGCGCGCTCGTCACCTTCCTGCGGGCGAATGTCGACATGTTTGCGTGGCAAGCATCCGACATCCCCGGTGTTCCCAGGGAGGTGGTTGAGCACCACCTAGCTGTCTGCCCTCATGCGCGGCCCGTCAAGCAGAAGGTCAGAAAGCAGGCTCTGGAGAGGCAGGAGTTCATCACAGAGGAGATCAGGAAGTTGGAAGCGGCGGGTTTGGTAAGAGGAGTGCTCCATCCGACGTGGTTGGCCAATCCGGTAGTGGTGCGCAAGGCAAATGGGAAGTGGAGGCTGTGTATTGACTACACAGATATCAACAAGGCTTGTCCTAAGGACCCCTTCCCGTTGCCGCGCATCAACCAGATTGTTGACTCCACGGCCGGGTGTGACCTGCTGTCATTCCTCGACGCCTACTCGGGCTACCACCAAATC
Organism: Triticum aestivum; assembly: GCF_018294505.1. NCBI lineage: Eukaryota > Viridiplantae > Streptophyta > Magnoliopsida > Poales > Poaceae > Triticum > Triticum aestivum. The sequence goes on along the minus strand of NC_057802.1, from coordinate 298,200,003 downwards.
TTCATGACAAGAGAAGATGAAGAGAAGACATCATTCATCACCCCATGTGGTACGTATTGCTTTTTACGGATGCCTTTCGGGTTGAAGAGTCCTGGCTCGACGTTTGCAAGAGCAGTCCAAATTGGTTTTGAACCCCAGCTCCATAGAAATATGGAAGCGTACATGGATGACATAGTGGTCAAAACCAAGGATGGGGCAACTCTTGTGCAAGATCTGGAAGAGACATTTGCCAACCTGCGCAAGATCAACCTTAAGCTGAACCCTGAGAAGTGTGTATTTGGTGTTCCGTCCGGCAAGCTTCTCGGATTCTTTGTGTCACAACGCGGGATCGAGGCAAACCCAGACAAAATCAAGGCTATTGAACAGATTGAGGCGCCCAAGCGGATCAAGGATGTGCGTCGGCTCACCGGCTGCATCGCCGCCATGATCCGATTCATCTCCAAGTCCGCCGAGCACGCCCTTCCCTTCTTCAAAATCTTGAAGAAGGCGGGCCCGATGGAGTGGACCCCAGAAGCCGAGGCGGTGTTGCAGGATCTGAAGAAATACCTTTCCTCCACGCCAATACTAGTTGCGCCTAAACCACAAGAACCGTTGCTGCTGTATCTAGCAGCAATGAATCAAGTGGTCAGCGCCGCACTGGTGGCACAGAGGGAGGTCGATGAGGAGGCAGCGGCGACAGCAGAACCAGCGGACGGTGAGCCAAAGATTCCCCCGGCAGGTCCTGGTGCTGGCAAGGCAAGGCCCCAGGCAGAGTCTGACGCCATCAGGGCAACGCCCGCATAGTCAGGCAAAGTGGTGCAGAAGAAGAAGATGATGCAGCACCCTGTTTACTTTGTCAGCTCCCTCTTGCAGGGGGCTAGGTCGAGGTACTCCGGTGTGCAGAAATTGCTCTTCGGCCTCCTTATGGCCTCGAGGAAGCTGCGTCATTACTTCCAATCCCACAAGATCACCGTCGTCACCCGCCTCCCGCTACAACGAATACTGCACAACCCAGATGCAACCGGAACGATTGGGGAATGGGCCTTGGAGTTGTCGAGCTTCGGGTTGAAGTTTGAAAGTACCTCAAAATTCCAGAGCAGAATCTTGGCAGAGTTCATTGCGGAATGGACGTCAACACCTGATGAAGAAATCCAAGAGACCGCTCTCCCTGGCAAGGAAGCGGACCGCGTTTGGATCATGTACTTTGATGGGGCCTTCTCGCTGCAAGGCGCCGGTGCCGGTGTGCTGCTTGTCGCACCCACCGGAGAGCACCTCAAGTACGTGATCCAGATGCACTTTCCCAGGGAGATGTCCACGAACAACACTGCTGAGTACGAGGGGCTGCTTGCCGGTCTTAGGATCGCGGCAGACCTCGGGGTGAAGAAGCTCATCGTCTGGGGTGACTCGCAGCTTGTCGTCAGACAAGTCAACAAGGATTACCAGAGCCCATTGATGGAGGCCTACGTAGATGATGTGAGGAAGCTGGAGGAGCGCTTTGACGGTATCCAAGTGGAGCACGTTCCCCGAGCGGAGAACGACATTGCTGATTACCTGTCGAAGCATGCTGCATTCAAGCTACCTGTGGAACCAGGTACCTTTTTGCTCTGGTTAACTCAGCCATCCGTCGAACCATCAACGGGGCGGAACAGGCGGAGGAAGTCAGGTCCTGGCAAGTACTTTCCCGCCGAGCCCCCTGGGGCTGCCGGCAAGGATGCTGCCGTGGACGCTGAGCCTGCCAAAGAGCAACTGGCTCCGGCAGGGCGTCAAGCCCTGGCCGTGGAGACAACCGCTCCCATGGCAGAGGAAATGCCTTTGGTCCTTGCCGTCGAGCCCCAGGCTCCGGCGTGGGCGCAGCATACTGTCTGATTCCTCCAAACAGGGGAACTTCCTGAGGAGCAGGAAGAAGCAGAAAAAGTAGCCCGTCGATCTGCCCTGTACCAGTTCGTCGATGACGTCCTGTACAGGAGAAGGCCGAACGGTGTGAAATTGAAGTGCATCCCCCGGGAGGAAGGACTGGAGCTGTTGGCAGAGATACATGGAGGCATATGTGGCTCCCACATAGGGTCGAGGGCCCTTGCCGGAAAGGCGTTCCGACAAGGTTTCTTCTGGCCCACCGCCCTCTAGGATGCGACGACACTAGTAACCAAGTGTGAAGCGCGTCAGTTCCATTCAAAGAAGCTTCATCAACCAGCTCAAGCCCTTCAAACGATCCCTCTCTCCTGGCCATTCTCGGTCCGGGGACTCGACATACTGGGCCCTTTCCCCCGTGCGGTCGGGGGCTTTGAGTACTTGTACGTTGCAATTGACAAGTTCACAAAGTGGCCAGAGGTGGAACCAGTGAGGAAGGTGACAACACAGTCAGCCGTCAAGTCTTCAAGGGACTAGTCTGCCGTTTTGGTGTGCCAAACAGAGTCATCACCGACAACGGCACGCAGTTCACAAGCCACACCTTCATGCAGTACATTCAAAACCTCGGCAGCAAGGTCTGTTTTGCTTCCGTGGCACACCCCCGGAGCAACGACCAAGCAGAGAGGGCGAATGCTGAAGTGTTGCGAGGCCTGAGAACGAAGACCTTTGACAGGATGCACAAGAGCGGAAGGCGCTGGATTGATGAGTTGCCGGCGGTTCTTTGGTCGATCAGGACGACGCCAAATCGAGCCACCGGTCAGACACCCTTTGCCCTAGTTTATGGGGCAGAGGTAGTTCTCCCCACGGAACTCATATACGGGTCACCTCGAGTGCTCGCTTATGATGAGCTTGAGCAAGAGCAGTTGCGGCAAGATGACGCGACGCTCCTTGAGGAAGATCGTCTTCGGGCGGCTATGAGAGCAGCACGCTACCAGCAAGCCTTGCGCTGCTACCATAGCCGCAAGGTTCATGCCCGAAGCTTTGAGGAAGGCGACCTTGTTCTTCGGCGGATTCAGTCGGCCAAGAATTCCAACAAGTTGACGCCGAAGTGGGAAGGCCCTTATCGGGTAATACGAGTTCCCAGGCCTGGCGCAGTCCGCCTGGAGACTGAAGATGCCGTTCCAGTGAGCAACTCCTGGAACATCGAGCATCTTCTCAAGTTTTACCCATAAGGCGCGGCTTGCCGGCCCCCCCGACAAGCCACCTTTTGTACAAGCCTTGCCAGCAAGGCATGTAACCCTTTGTACAAAGCCATGCGCAGACCCTGAGGACAAATAAATGAAGCGCTGTCGCCCTAAGTTATAGCATGCATGCTAGGTCGAGTCTCTTCCTTGGTTAGGGTTGATAGTGCTTAGCGGCGACTAACCCCTAGCCTAGAGGTCGAGTGCGCATCTCTCTGTTCTTTTCTGTCCTCCTTTGGTTCACAGGACACATGGGCACTTCTGCTGAGCTACTTGGAAGAAAGGGAACGGACCGGCGTCCCGACCCCGGCAAACCAGAGTTGCCGGGGCCTGCAAGTACAAGGATCCAACCGTGGCAAGACAAGGTTGCCGGGGGCTGCAGATCCAGATAAGTCTTTCATCCTCTGTCATGCATTTCGGAACGGAACTGGGGTACGTGAAACCTCGTTTTATCTCCAGGCTACCATGCTCCCCTTTTTCCTATACCTAAGGATTATCTCCTGGGTCCGGATTTGGTTGTAGCCGCGACGTCAAGGAGATAGAACGAGGAGCCTAAGCCCACTTCATCCCTGCCTCCGCCAAGGGCGCGAGGATGGTCGAGCGAAGTGAGGGGGGCGGCAAGGCCTGTTGCCGGGCAAAAATGTTTATCTTAAATAGTAACAAGGATTCGCTCCTTGTCGTGGGGTCCACCCACGAACGAAAAACCCGGCAACCATCCCTTTTTCATTAAAAACATCCCACACAGGTACAGTCCGTATGGAATGAAAAACATGAGCAAGGGGATTACAAGTTCTAAATTTAACGAAGGCCTGAAGGCTTACAAACTAAAAAAGAGATGAGATGCCCGTAATCCCTTTCTCGTCCCTCTCCTCAGGAGGTAGGTCAAGAAGGCAAAAGGGCAAAAGGGGCGCCTAGGCGAGCTACGAGCAGCAGAAAGCACCAAGAGAACACCTCGGTGGCTACCCAAGGGTGGGCCGGTGATGACGGTGCCGGGAAAGGAGCTGGAAGACGAGGCGGCAGGACGCCGGACACGCGACGAAGGCGTCGGTGTCCGTGTACTCCGAGTTGACGGCCTTGCCGCCCGCCCTCTTCCTCTTCCGCAGCCTCCCGACGCCAGCCGCCCAAGGAGACAGCCCCGAGAAGTTCAAGGAGCTGGCCCCTTCCCCGGCAAAACTCCACCGGAGGAGCGGCCAGGTGCAGATGCTGCTGTTGCCGCACTCGCCCAGGCGCGGGGCGCCCGACGCCTAGTCGGACTCGTCCCCATCATCTGCCCCACTGTCCTGCTCGTCACTCTCGCTCGAGGAAGAGCTTCCATCGTCGGAGTCTCCGTCGGAGGAGCTCTCCACACAGCACTTCAGGCGAGTGCCAAAATCTCCGAAGACCTTGACAGAGAGCAACCCGCCCTCCATTAATTTGAAGTAGAGGACGAGTCCCGTCGTCAGACTGTGGATGCGAGCGAACGTCTTCCATCCACGATGGAGATACATGACCCGAGGAGCCGGGAAGTCAACGTCGACCCGCGTGCCCCCATTCCCATAGTCCCTCATGTGCAACCTGAGGATCTGGGGCGGGTCATGCTCCATCTCCTGAGCAAATGGGGCAGGAAGGCGAAGACGACGACGCGGAGGCCGGCGCAGCCTGATGAAGAACTCACGGGGCTGGTCTCCAACGTGGCCCTCCGTCGGGAAAGGCATCATTGGCGGGGGCGAGGCCGGCGCGCCGCCCCGTCCTCCTCTTCCCCGAGCACCACGACCTCTGCCGCGGCTTCGCCCACGGCCTCGCCCCTCCCCCTTCCCCTCGCGGCCAACTCCACCACCGCGGGCTCAGGAGGAGGAGGGACGCGCTGTCCAGCGGCGACCCTCGCTGCCACCGTCGAGGGACCGGGGTTCCCTTTCTCCATGGCGAGTGAAAGGAAGAAGCAGAAGCAGGAGGAGATAGAAGATAGAAGAATGCGGGATGCCATCCCCCCTTCCCTCTCCTTATAAAGGGGCGGGGTCGGGGCTCGGCCGCCCCGCTCGGCCAATCCAGCCACCAGAGGCGCAGGGAATCGAGACCGACCCGCTGCCCCAACCAGCGACGGCCCGGTTTCCTGTCTCCACCGCTTGCCACCCCAGGCGCATGAAGGACGCGTGGCGAACGTGCAGAACCGAGGGGACGGGTGGAGCGACCTCTCCCCACCTCGTGGTCGTGGGGTGTGGACGCCTTGAAGACCGTGACCCGGCCCCATTCAGTAAATGGGCCGCGCCTGTACGCCTCTCCCTCTTCATGGGGAAGGCGCGAGCAGCCCCTGTATCACGATATGACGCATACCTGCGGAAACTGCCCCACACATGCTGCCCACGTCACACATGCCCCCTTCGCACGTTGCGCATTCAACGCGGGTCGTGGGGAAGCGCAGCGGACGAAGAGTTACTGCGGTGAAAATCCGCCCCGCCTGCCCGCACACCATTTTGGGCCTGGCCCAACAACGTTTTGCGCTTATGTGTGGCCCAGGCCCGGGGGCTCCTGTCGGTGTACAAAAGTAGGGGCTCTCCTTTGACCCCTTTACTTGTGCACGGGAAGTCAGAGCCACGCGCCGCGGCCACACGAAGAAGGGCAAGGGAGGGAAGACGGAGAGAAGCCGAAGCCCAAGATAGCCAAGGCAACGCCAAGGTCAAGAACACGAAGAAGCAGAAGGGCGAAGCAGGCTCCCCCGGCAAGACCCTTGTCGGGGCAGCCTCAGCAGCCCCGACAAGATCCTTGCCGGGGCGGCTCGCCCACACCACAGAGTGTGCCACCCTCGAGCCCATGGGCTCCAACTCAACCAACCACGTTGGAACTAGGGCTCGGGAGGGATCTCGTGGTGACATGCAGATCTTTGTGAAGACAAGGAGTGTCCAAGATCAGATAAGGATTGAAAGACGATGATCCTCGGCAAGATCCTTGCCGAGGAGAGCCACAAGACCCCCGGCAAGATCCTTGCCGGGGACGACAGCGTGCCATGGCAAGACCCTTGCCAGGCCACCCGGCAAGGCTCTCACCAAGGACACCAGCAGGGCCACTGCCAGGCCCGCACCAGCCAAGTCTCCACCGCCGTTCGCATGCAGCTGCCAGCTCAACCAACTGGGCAGGCACCTGCGTGGCAACATGCAGCTCCCAGGCCAACTCATCAAGCGCCTGCGTGGCGGCATGCAGATCTTCGTGAAGACCCTACCACCGCGCCACCTCAGCTGCCTGCCTGCCTACATGGCGCCGCACGCATCGCTGGCTAGGGCGCGTGTCAAAGCGAGGAGGAGCGGCGACGGACGGGATGGGCCTCGTCCCCGTCCCTGATAAAGCTAGGGGACACCTCAGCGGCGCATTAAATGCGTCTTGTCCTGTAATACGAGTGATAAGCTCGCAGTACTGTATGCCTTTCCACCTCCTGTGTGCCATTGTGGCAGCCCCTTTCGACTATAAAAGGAGGCCCATGGCGTACTGGAGGAGGATTCGGCTCTTTGGAACTACTCAGCCACCGTAGGTAGTTCAAGGGCTCAAGAACACTCAATACACCCACCAAAGCAGGACTAGGGTTTTATGCATCCTCGCGGCCCGAACCTGGGTAAACGATCCTTGTGCTGATTACTAATCCTGCTCTTCTTGCAACCCTGCACCCCGGCAACCGTAGTAGGGATTCTTGTGATCCCATAGGTGTCGTTCCACACCGACAGTGGTGGAGGTAAATTCTCTTTTAAAGTTTGATGAAGGTGACATCCCTTACAATAAACATCCTACTTAATGCTTATATGAATTTGAAAACTACATTAGGAAGCAAGATCATTTCAATGCCTACGTTATGAAACAGTTAAAACAATAGTGTGATGTGATAGCTCACTTGAGTGAGTTGTTATTTAGAATCACTGATAATCCACAAGTATAGGGGATCACAATAGTTTTCGAGGGTACAGTATTCAACCCAAATTTATAGATTCGACACAAGGGGAGCCAAAAATATTTGAAGGTATTAGCAGCTGAGTCGTCAATTCAACCACACCTGGAGATTAATTATATGCAGCAAAGTGATCAATAGTGTCGTGGAATAGTCCCGGCAGATGCCCTTGTGAAAGGACTTAATCGTGGAGCCATCGCAACTAGGAAGCTTAAAGGGGTTAAAACGGGACAAAGGACACGAGGGTTATACTGGTTCGGCCCCTTACGGTGAAGGTAAAAGCCTACTCCAGTTGAGGTGGAATTACTAGGGTTTCGATGACCAGGGAGCGAATCCGCTATGCCTGGCTACCGATTTGATGTTACTTGTCCTGAACCGCCGCTGGGTCGTCCCTTTATATAGAGAGGTTAACGCCCAGCGGCTCTTAGAGTCCCGGCCGGCTCATAAACAGTGTCCGGCTCGGACTCTTAACTATTCTTGCCTTATAATACAAGTCATGCCATAACGGCGGTTTATCACTACGGGCCTCAAGTCACCTATGGGCCTTAGGCCCTTATTGAACCGCCATCTTCAACCTGTCCTTGGGCTTCTGAATGATGAGTCGTCGCAACGTAACCCGGCCCATCCTGGGCGGGTTACACCAATAGCTATATCCCCAACATTAGGCCCCAGATTGATTTGAACCGGTTCATGTCAATCTTCAATACCTTAAGAAAAAATCCGCTGACTTCTGTTTGCGCCAAGGTTATAACCCGCCATGATGTCATCTCCTGGACTCTTGGTAACCCGCCGTGACGTCATCCGCCATTAATGCATGTTCTACCCAACGTATCTCAACGGATCCTTGTCTTAATAACCGTCCCAAAAACCGAGGCGCCTCTGTAGCTAGATAATCATGCTTTCAGCCTCCTCGTTTCTCGCGCCCACTTATCAGCCTTCCCTTATAAATAGGCCTGACCGGGTCCTTTCTCATTCTTCCCTTTCCATCGTCTTCCTCCTCTCGACGCCTCAGAACCCAAGCTCCGCCGCCGCTGCCGCGCATCTCGTCTTCCTCAGCCTCGGCCGCTACATCAACCTGAGCTAGTCCAGAGAACGGCGGCGACTCTCCGCAGTGAATCTGCAACTGTAAGTCTTCCTCTTCTCGAACGTCAGATCCGCATTAGGGTTCCGCGTTTCTTCCGTGTTCTTCGTAGTTCATCTCGGTTTCTTCATAGTTCTTCCACCGCGGTCTCTTTTGATCCGAAAAGCAATACAGAACTCCTGCGGTAGTTGTTTCGCGTCCTTTTTCAATACTAGCAGATCCCTTTCATTTGCAAAAAGACCTCATTGGAGCTTATGAACTCATCTGTACCAGTTTTCAGTTCTATAAAATTTTCTTTTCTGCACGACCGTTTGATCCAAAATAATAGCTCCAGTCTGTGAAACTTGTTTGTGCAACACTTAGGCAAAAACTGCATCTGTTAGCCATGACGGCTCTTATCGCCGGTTTATAAAGGCAATGCTCAATGAATAGTCCGGGTTACTCATAGTGGATTTGAATAACTTAATTGTTTATGATTCCCATGGCGGTTTAAACAATCTGACACAATTAGCCATATATCATTAGGCCCCTTCGTAAGCCGCCACCTTGAATATGAATTGAAATATTTTTGCTGGCTTAAAGTTGAACCAGAAACTTTATTTTGTCATAGGCTTCCATCCTTCACAATGCCGCCCAAGGTCCCCGAAGCACCCATCACATGCAACTGGGTTAGATCCAACGTCACTGATAGCATCTTAGCTGATTTCGTGAAAACGGGTTACCTGCCAAAGAAAGAGGTCATGTCCTATCGTGCTCCTGACCCATCAGAAGAGAGGCCTCAACCCAAGGATGGGGAAGTTGTCATATTTACTGATCACATGAACCGGGGCTTTGCTCCTCCCGGCTCAAAATTCTTCAGAGATGTCCTGCACTTTTTCGACCTGCGACCTCAAGACATCGGACCCAATTCCGTGTCAAACATCTGCAACTTCCAAGTGTTCTGTGAGGTGTACCTTGGAGAAGAACCCAGCTTGCTACTCTTTAGAGAGTTATTCTATCTGAACCGCCAAAACGAATGTGCTCATGGGCCCAGCTTGGAGCTTGGCGGAATCTCAATTCAGCGACGTAGAGACTGTCTCTTCCCTTCTGCTGAGCCGCCGAGTCACCCGAAAGATTGGAACCAAACATGGTTCTACTGCCAAGACACTTCTCCGGCTAACCAGAACCCTGTGCCCGGCTTCCGCGCCCTACGTCTGGAGTCAAATCACCCCTTACCAGATAAATTATCTGCAGCTGAATGTCAAACACTTACCCCCACCATAAACAAGATCAAAGCTCTTCTAGGGAACGGCCTAAACGGCATTGATTTGGTCCGGGTTTGGATTGCCTGGCGGGTGATTCCCTTAAGCCGCCGCCCCGGCTTGATGTGCGATTACACGGGCCAGAAGGATGATCCTCTTCGGCACAGTCCAGACAACTTACCTGAAGACGTCATTGATGATATGACCAAGTCTCTTCTGAACGAGAGCCTGGCAGATTGCGCGAGAATAGGCTTAAGTCCTTTCTGCAAGGCTAACCCGGCTCCAGCGGTAAACCATTGACCTGAACACCTCACCTTCCATTCTAACGATTTCGTCTTAATTCAAAAACCTTTGTTGTATTTTACAGGCAAATGATAAATTTTCGAAAGTCAAATATGACCATGCTGCTGCAAAGAAAGCCAGAAAGGCCAAGAAAGCCGCCGCCCGTAAGAAGGGGAATAAACCTAGCGCCTCGGACCTGCTTCATCTGGATGATACCTCCGAGTCAGAGGTAGCTCTTGACTCTTTAGGCTCCTTTTTTAACCATCTTATTGACACGAATTATCAGCAGGATGACACCAGAGCGAGTCATGAAGTGATTGAAGAGGTAACTATAATTTCCTCCCACTCCGAGCCTTTGTCGAGACAGAAAATCCGAAGGGTAACCCGGAAAGTAAGATTTTCACATCCTTTAGCTTATCAAGGTCCTCAATTTCTTTTGAAGCGACAGATTCATGAGAGTCAGAGGCAGACCCAGACCAGCAAAGATGCAGACCTCTCCTCCGACTTACCCGATGCATCAAGGAAGCGCCGGACTAAGGTTATCTTCGACTTATATTCTTTGCACCCTTTGGCGGGCTTCACTCGTCAACCACTCAATTCTTCTGACTCAAACTACCAGGAAACTCCACCTTCCTCCGGCGACTCAATGCAGTCCAGCATGCCGGCTTTCAAAACCGCTCCCGGGTAATGATGATCAGTTTATTTTGTGCTTATCTTACTCGTTTTTGTACTAACCCTTTGACTTTTAGTGTACAAGTAAAGCCCAGCAAGAGGACAAAGAGAAGTAAGCCGGTCGAAGAATCGAGCTTGGCTGAGCCGGAACTCAGAACGGCTGCTCCTGATGCTTCTGCTCGTGAGCCGCCAGCTGTACCAGCTCCTGATGCTTCTGCTTATGAGCCGCCGGCTGCACCAGCTCCTGATGCCGCCACTGTTCCATCTATTGAACAAGTTATGGAAGGTTCTGAGAACCTGGAGATCCCCAGCCCGGCTCATCCAGATGATCCGGACGTTGAAATCACCCGGACTGAGTTTGTCGAACCGGGAAGACCTACCGTGCTGGCTAAGTGCTCTGCCAGGGAAGAACTTCTGGAACACCACAGGGCCAAGCTGGACATCACTGATTATGCTCATCTAAGCATTGACGACATTGTCTCTGGCTATGTGAATCAAGTGCACAACAACCGGGATCTGGAAATTGATATGGTGAAACAAATACAGCAAAAATCTGAGGTATGACTCTCTTGCTTACTCCATAGTTATCCTTACCATGTCAGCCCCCAAGTCTATTACTTATGATGAAATATGTTGTAGACTTAACGCCAGTTTAGTAATCACGTGTGTTAACCAAGTATTTGAACAACTATGCATTAGCCCCCAAGTGCCGAGTATCTTTGCCTGCAAAGTGCTTGGGACTTATTTCCATGAACCGCCACTGTAAATAGAGCTCTTTAACATACATTAGCCCCCAAGTGCCAAGAATCTTTGCTTGCAAAATGCTTGGGTCTTAATGTTGCATTATGATAACCCTAACGGTAAACCGGAATTTATGCAGGCCGCCATTAAGGAATTTGAATCGGAGATCTCCGATTTAAAGAACCGCCTGAAAACTCAAGAAAATGAAACCCAAAAGGCCAACTCCAAGTTTGAATTCAGTGTATCTGTACAAGAGAAACTGAAGAAGAAGTTTGAAGCAGAGAGAAAAGCCTGGGCGGATGAAAAGACTGCTTTGCTCAGCCGGGCCGAACAAGCGGAGGCCACTCTTGCCGAAACAACCGCCGAGCTATCCGGCTTAAAACGCCATGTATCTCAGATGGTCTCCGCAATCTTTGGTAAGTTACTCTGTAAGTGTTAGCTAGTTTACATCTTTTCCAATAAGCTTACCTGACTTTGTAATGCTGGCCCCCGGAGTTCCAATCTCAATCAAAACATGCTGACAAAGCTGAAGGCTGTTTATACCCTGGTGGAACAACTCTACACCGGGTCACAACGTGCTTTAGCCGTCGTGGCTCTGTCAAATGAAGTTCCCACTCATCTGGCGGATGTGTTAAGGCGGCTTGCCGTGCTACCTCAACGCTTCCAAGAATTGAGACAAGCTTCTGCGAGAGCCGGAGCCATAGCCGCTCTGAGCCGGGCCAAGGCGTTTCTACCGGAGCTAGACCCGGCCGACATCGCCCATGGGTATCCCAGTTTGAAGGAGGACGGCACCCCATTTGACCAGAAGGACTTCGCCGCTTGCGTGAAGAGCATACGCCCTGTGGCCACTCTGATTGGTAATGACACAGATCTTATCAAATATCAACCGGGCTATGACGCGGAGAATCAGAGGATCCCAACACCACGTTATGAAGCAATCAGCCTGATTCCTCCAACTCGTAAGCATACCTTCGCCCCTGAAGTTGACCCGGCCGGGTTAATTGATGATGAAGCTCAATTTGAAGCCTTGAGAGGCATTGACTGGAAATCATCAACCTTCCAGGAAATGGAAACAGCCGGAGGAGTGGAGAGGGATGACCCGGAAGCCTCAGGCCCAACACACCTTTAACCCTTCAAGCGGCTCATGCTTACGTCTTGATGAAACAATGCTTCATTATTCGGACTCGGGGAGTCATGTACTAGAGTAGGAAAACACTTGATTTTGTCGTGCCATCGCGCACATGTGTGGCGCTCAACACTGTTTAAGATGCCCTCTTATATTCTGCCGGGTTATGCTTGATCCTCTACTTTCCTTATGTTTGAAGAGCTGTCCTTAATTGTCCTGCATAGAAAACAAATCACAAGTCCCCTGGCGGCTTACCACATGGAGGGTCATATATATAACCCGGAGTATGCATTAAAAAATCATAATAAATCAGTTCTTCAATTATATATTTGAGACAACCATAACAGCATGTCTATGATTTTTCAAGTACACTTCTGGTTTATATAACCCGAATAATGAGGGTGAAAACCCAACTCTGTAATATGATGCTTATTATGTGCGATCAACTTTATTGATCAAAGTTAAGCCGGTGGAACAGAAACCACCCGTGAATACCTTAAATATGACCAAAAGAACTTGTTTGCAAAAAAAAGACTTCAAAAATTTGGAGGCTTCTGATTCGAATACGACCACAGAACCGTCCCAAAGGGGTTAAGCTAAGATTCGAATACGATCATATAGCCCCCAGTGGCTTTGGCGTTGCCGATCAAGAGGGTACCGACAGCTATGTTCTCTTTGGTTCGAATACGACCTATGTTTGAACAGGAAGCCCCCAAATGACCTTGAGAGTTGTTTAGCGACGCTGATTCGAATACGATCCACGTCGGTTCCCAAAGGGGGTTGAGCTATGATTCAAATATGATCAAGAAACTCCCCAGTGAGCTCGGCAGTGTGCCAATCAAAATTGTATCGACAGCTATGTTCTCTTTGGTTCGAATACGACCTATGTTTGAACAGGAAGCCCCCTAGTGATCATAATTTTTAGCGGCTAGATTCAAATACGATCGTAAGCCGGATCAGCCCCCAAGTGACCATGTAAGATCATAATAGAAATAGCAATGACATATTTACCTTTGAGGGGAAAAAGGACAGAGGTCCTGCTTTATTATTTATCATAATATATACATTGTCACGGAAGTATGTACATTATGAGAGCCGGTGGCTCAAGTGTAATACGGCCGAAGCGGAGCTATATTCCACGGCCAGCAGGTCTCCTCCTCCGACTTACGTGAATCTTTGTGCTCTCGAACATCGATGAGGTAGTATGACTCATTGTGCAAGTTCTTGCTGACCACAAAGGGCCCTTCCCAAGGTGGGGATAACTTGTGTGCATCTGTTTGATCTTGGATGAGCCGGAGCACCAAGTCACCTTCCTGAAAGGTTCTGGACTTAACCCGGCGGCTGTGATAGCGGCGCAGGTCTTGTTGGTAAACCGCCGAGCGAGCTACTGCTATATCACGCTGTTCATCCAACAAGTCAAGAGCATCCTGACGCGCTTGTTCATTGTCCGTCTCAACATAAGCCGCCACACGAGGCGAGTCATGATGGATGTCGCTAGGGAGAACCGCCTCGGCTCCGTAAACCATGAAGAAAGGCGTATAACCCGTAGATCTATTAGGAGTAGTATTGATGCTCCATATCACAGAGGGTAACTCCTCCACCCAACAACCCGGCGTCCGCTGCAAAGGGACCAAAAGCCGGGGCTTGATGCCTTTCAAGATTTCCTGATTGGCTCTCTCAGCTTGACCATTGGATTGGGGGTGAGCCACTAATGACACATCAAGTCGAATATGCTCTCGTTGACAAAATTCTTCCATGGCGCCTTTAGACAGATTGGTACCATTGTCAGTTATAATGCTGTGTGGAAAACCAAAGCGAAATATCACCTTTTTCATGAACTGAACCGCCGTGGCTGCATCACACTTACTAACTGGCTCTGCCTCAACCCACTTTGTGAACTTGTCAACCGCCACCAAGAGGTGGGTCTTCTTATCCTTGGACCTTTTGAAAGGTCCAACCATATCAAGCCCCCAGACTGCAAACGGCCAAGTGATTGGAATCATCCTCAACTCTTGAGCCGGCACGTGAGCACGTCTTGAGAACTTCTGACAACCGTCACATTTACTGACTAAGTCCTCTGCATCAGCATGAGCCGTCAGCCAATAAAAACCATGACGAAAAGCTTTGGCCACAAGGGATTTTGAGCCGGCATGATGGCCACAATCCCCCTCGTGAATCTCTCGTAAAATTTCTTGCCCTTCCTCAGGGGAAACACAACGCTGAAAAGCCCCAGTGACCCTGCGATGATGCAACTCGCCATTGGCAATTATAATTGACTTAGACCACCGGGTTATTTGTCTGGCCAAAATTTCATCCTCAGGCAATTCTCCCCGGGTCATGTAAGCCAAGTATGGCACTGTCCAATCTGGGATAATATGAAGAGCCGCCACCAACTGTGCTTCAGGGTCTGGAACAGCCAAGTCTTCCTCTGTAGGTAACTTGACAGAAGGGTTATGCAGAATATCCAAGAAAATATTAGGCGGCACCGGCTTTCGCTGAGAGGCCAGCCGGCTTAAGGCATCAGCCGCCTCATTCTTTCTACGGTCAATGTGCTCTACTTGGTAACCCTGAAAATGTCCGGCAATGGCATCGACTTCATGGCGATAAGCCGCCATGAGGGGGTCCTTGGAATCCCACTTGCCTGATACTTGTTGGGCCACCAAATCTGAGTCGCCAAAGCACCTAACCCGGCTTAAGCTCATCTCCTTAGCCATCCGAAGACCATGGAGCAAGGCCTCGTACTCAGCTGCATTGTTAGTACAGGGAAACATCAACCGTAGTACATAACAAAATTTGTCACCTCGAGGGGAAGCTAACACGACTCCAGCCCCCGAGCCCTCCAATTGCCTGGACCCGTCGAAGTGAATAGTCCAGTATGTATTATCCGGTTTCTCTTCAGGCATCTGCAGCTCTGTCCAATCGTTGATGAAATCTACCAATGCTTGTGATTTGATAGCCGTGCGTGGCACATACTTTAGACCATGAGGCCCAAGTTCAATGGCCCACTTAGCGACTCTTCCTGTGGCTTCTCTGTTTTGGATGATATCTCCTAAAGGAGCAGAACTAACCACAGTGATAGGGTGGCCCTGGAAATATTGCTTAAGCTTCCGGCTTGCCATGAATACCCCATAAACAAGCTTCTACCAATGTGGATACCGTTGCTTGGACTCAATAAGTACTTCGCTGACGTAGTAAACCAGCCGCTGAACCGGATGCTCCTTACCCGCCTCCTTGCGCTCCCCCACGATGGCCACACTGACGGCTCGTGTGTTAGCGGCTACGTACAATAATAAGGGCTCCTTATCTACAGGAGCAGCAAGAACTGGCGGTTCAGCTAACTGTCTCTTCAAATCCTCAAAAGCGGTGTTGGCAGCATCACTCCAGACAAAGTCATCTGTTTTCTTCATCATCTGATACAGCGGTATGGCCTTTTCACCCAACCGGCTTATAAATCGACTTAAAGCAGCGATCCGACCTGCCAGACGCTGGACGGCATTTATACACGCTGGCTTAGCCAGAGAGGTGATTGCCTTGATCTTCTCTGGGTTAGCTTCAATGCCTCTATGAGAAACCAGAAAACCCAAGAGCTTGCCTGCAGGAACACCAAAGACACACTTGGCCGGGTTAAGCATCATCTTGTAGACCCGGAGATTACCAAAGGTCGCCCTCAGATCGTTATCAAGGTCTCCTTCTCTCTGTATTTTACCACAATATCATCCACATAGGCGTGAACGTTGCGCCCAATCTGATTATGAAGACAATTCTGTACGCACCGCTGGTAAGTCGCCTGGGCGCTCTTGAGCCCAAACGGCATAGACACATAACAGAAGGCTCCAAAAGGGGTAATGAACGCCGTCTTCTCTTGGTCCTTAACTGCCATTTTGATCTGATGGTATCTAGAGTAAGCATCCAAAAAACTTAAGCGCTCACAACCCGCCGTAGCATCAATAATTTGATCAATACGGGGGAGAGCAAAAGGATCAGCCGGACAAGCCTTGTTTAAATCCGTATAATCCACACACATACGCCAGGTGCCGTTCTTCTTGAGCACGAGCACCGGGTTAGCTAGCCATTCTGGATGAAAGACTTCAACAATGAACCCGACCGCCAAAAGCCGGGCTACCTCCTCACCAATGGCTTTCCGCCTCTCCTCATTAAACCGCCGGAGAAATTGCTTGATTGGCTTAAATTTCGGATCAATATTAAGAGTGTGCTCAGCGAGTTCTCTCAGTACACCCGGCATGTCGGAAGGTTTGCATGCAAAGATGTCCCGGTTCTCAGGGATGAACTCGATGAGCGCGCTTTCCTATTTAGGATCCAGATTGGCACTGATGCTGAACTGCTTAGATGAGTCGCCTGGCACAAAGTCAATAAGCTTAGTCTCATCGGCCAACTTAAATTTCATTACCGGCTCATGCTCCATGGTCGGCTTTTTCAAAGACGTCATATCTGCCGGGTCAACATTATCCTTGTAAAACTTTAATTCCTCTGTCGCACAAACAGATTCAGCGTAAGCAGCGTCACCTTCCTCGCACTCCAAGGCTATCTTTCGGCTGCCATGAACCGTAATCGTCCCATTATGACCCGGCATCTTGAGTTGCAAATATACGTAACACGGCCGTGCCATGAACTTGGCGTAAGCCGGCCGCCCAAATAAAGCATGGTACGGGCTTCTTATTTTGACCACCTCAAAAGTCAGTTTTTCGGCCCTGTAGTTGTACTCATCTCCAAAGGCTACTTCCAGCTCGATCTTACCAACTGGATACGCCGACTTACCGGGCGCCACACCATGGAAAACAGTATTGGACTGGCTGAGGTTTTTATCAGTTAATCCCATACGACGGAAGGTCTCATAATATAGGATGTTGATGCTACTGCCTCCGTCCATGAGTACCTTACTGAATTTATACCCACCAACTTGAGGAGCCACCACCAAGGCCAGGTGACCTGGATTATCAACCCGGGGAGGGTGATCTTCCCTACTCCATACAATCGGCTGCTCAGACCATCGCAAGTAATGTGGAACTGCCGGCTCAACAGCGTTCACAACCCTCTTATGAAGCTTCTGGTCTCGCTTGCACAAACTGGTAATAAACACATGATACTGTCCACTATTGAGTTGCTTTGGATGGGTCTGGTAACCCCCCTGCTGCTGCTGCTGATTGCCCTGGCCAGATTGCTGGTTAAAACCACCGTGATTACCTTAAGAATTCTGAAAATTGGAATTTGAACCGCCAGCCGGGCCATGAAAGCCGCCGCCACCTGAGCCGCCGCCCTGCCCATTGTTACCGTTGAACATGTTGGAATTCTTGAAGGCTTTCATGATCGCGCAGTCTTTCCATAGATGAGTGGCCGGCTTCTCCCTAGAGCCATGCCTTGGGCAGGGCTCATTTAACAATTGCTCAAGCGTCGGGCCTGACCCGCCAGACCGGGGAGTCTGTCTCCCCTTACGTCGGTGATTGTTACCCTGCGTGTTGGTGTTGGCCACAAACTCCATACCATCATCGACCTTACGCTTATTACCTCCCTGACTCGCCGGGTTATGCCGAGGGCCCTTGCCGTTGCCATTCTTCTTTCCCTTCCCTGTCTTTTCCTCATCAGACGCGGGATCCTTGGTACTATTAGAGTCGGCGTACTTGACCAGAGCTGCCATCAGCGTACCCATATCGTTGCAATCGCACTTGAGCCGCCCAAGCTTCATCTCCAGGGGCGCAAAACGACAATTTTGCTCCAACATTAAGACCGCAGAGCCGGCATCCATCTTATCAGACGAATGTATTATTTCTTTGACCCGGCGTACCCAATGGGTTGTAGACTCGCCCTCTTGCTGCTTGCAGTTAGTCAAATCCACAATTGACATAGATTGCCTACATGTATCTTTGAAGTTTTGGATGAACCGGGCTTTCAGCTCTGCCCATGACCCGATGGAATTAGGTGGCAGTCCCTTCAACCAAGTGCGGGCAGTCCCATCCAACATCATGGTGAAGTACTTGGCCATTGCCGCTTCGCTGACCTCCAGCAACTCCATAGCCATCTCGTAGATTTCAATCCATGCTTCGGGCTGTAAATCAGCCGTGTAATTAGGTACCTTCCTAGGTCCTTTGAAATCCTTGGGAAGACGTTCATTACGGAGAGCTGACACCAGACAAGGGACACCTCCGGTCCTCATAGCTATGCCTGCCTCGATAGAAGCCGTCGGATAAACCGGGAGGGGTTGGTAAGCTGTCAGCTGAGCCGCCTACTCCGCCTCTTGACGTGCTCTGTCTTGGTCTACCGCGTTAACGGCTCCATTATACGCCGGGCCGTGGCCAGCTGGCAAGTCACGGCGCCGGACGTAGCTTGAGCCGGTCGCTGAAACCATGTGTCTGCTATAACTTGGGCTCCGGCTTGGCCGAGGGGTTGAATGAATCCTGTCCCGGCTATATGAATATGCCTCCTGTTGTGCCAGAGCCGTCTGAAGAAGTTCTCTGACCCTGCGGGTTTCGACCGCCGTTGGAGAGTCACCCTCGACTGGGAGAGCCGACAGTCGCGCCGCTGCAGCGATCATGTTTTCCAACGGATTAGAATAATGACCCGGTGGTATTGGCACGTATTGAGGCGGGGCAGTATTCGCACGGGGAGGCCCCATCACTTGCGGCTGAACCGGCGTTCCAGCCCCGGGTGCCGTGATTTCTGGCGGGTTACTGGGCCCTGCACCGGGCGTGTTGAAGAGGTTTCGAGGATCATAAACCGGAGGGAGCCGAGATTGAGCCTTCTGATGCCTCCTTCTCATGATCTCATTGGATGCATTCTGATCCATCGTGAGCCGGAAAGACTGCGCCTGAATCAGTTGAGTGGGCGTCCAGAGCCGCCCATTCTGCAGCCATCCTGATTCCTTCCGCTGCCAGATCTTCCTTGGCTCGTGCTATATCCAGCTTTAACTGTGCCACCTCCGCATCATGTTGAGCTTGATCCGCTGGGACGACCGTGGTGGTTAGCAGGGCAGTCATCTTATCCGTGAGATCCATCAGCACCTGAGCCGGCGAGTGCGCAGGGCCTCCTGCCCCAGCGGCGGAGTTTTGAACAGGTTGCGTGCCGGCCATGAAGATTCCAACCCGACTTGGCGGCTCAAAAGGGTCCGGAATACTGTCGCCATCGGAACAACCCCCGAGCCTACCGTCTTGAAGTTGATACAACGAGTCCGTCTCACCTGTGGATGATTCATCATCAGAGCAGATGGCCGTCTCATCTCTAGATCTAGATCCTTCAGAGAGTCCTCCGTGGATGCATCCCACGAAAGCATGTTTCAAGGCGGGCAGAGTCCGGGCGGGTCTCGCACGCTGAGCCGTCTCGATGAGGACGGGTCCGATGTCCGGCTCAGGGCCCGGCTCACCAATCTTGCCAATGAAAACGTGGATTCCACCGAAGGGGACCCGGTACCCGTACTCGATTGAGCCGGCGTCGGGGCCCCAGCCTGCGTCATTGATGTAGAGCTTGCTGCGACGACTCTTGGTCATCCGGCCCACAGCGTATCCCTTGAGCCCTTTGAAGCTGCCCTTCAAGAACTCAAATCCACCGTGCGCTGGCCCCACGGTGGGCGCCAACTGTCGTGGAATAGTCACGGCAGATGCCCTTGTGAAAGGACTTAATCGTGGAGCCATCGCAACTAGGAAGCTTAAAGGGGTTAAAACGGGACAAAGGACACGAGGGTTATATTGGTTCGGCCCCTTACGGTGAAGGTAAAAGCCTACTCCAGTTGAGGTGGAATTACTAGGGTTTCGATGACCAGGGAGCGAATCCGCTATGCCTGGCTACCGATTTGATGTTACTTGTCCTGAACCGCCGCTGGGTCGTCCCTTTATATAGAGAGGTTAACGCCCAGCGGCTCTCAGAGTCCCGGCCGGCTCATAAACAGTGTCCGGCTCGGACTCTTAACTATTCTTGCCTTATAATACAAGTCATGCCATAACGTCGGTTTATCACTACGGGCCTCAAGTCACCTATGGGCCTTAGGCCCTTATTGAACCGCCATCTTCAACCTGTCCTTGGGCTTCTGAATGATGAGTCGTCGCAACGTAACCCGGCCCATCCTGGGCGGGTTACACCAGTAGCTATATCCCCAACAAATAGCAAAGTAGTATGATAGTTTTGATAGTATTGATAGCAGCAATAGTAATAGTAACACTGATAGCAGTAATTTTGTAGCAAGTGTAACAGTGATGATAGCACTAGTAACTTAACATAAACAATATAAGATAAATTTGTAGGCATTGGATCGGTGACTTGTTGGATGATATTCATCATGAGACAGTTATAACCTAGGGCAATACGGCACTAGCTCCAGTTCGGCAATATAATGTAGGCATGTATTCCGTAAATAGTCATACGTGCTTTATTAAAAGAACTTGCATGACATCTTTTGTCCTACCCTCCCGTGGCAGCGAGGTCCTATTGGAAACTAAGGGATATTAAGGCCTCCTTTTAATAGAGAACCGAAACAAAGCACTAACACATAGTGAATACATGAACTCCTCAAACTACGGTAATCACCAGAAGAAGTCCCAGTTATTGTCACTCCGGGGTTACCGGATCATAACACGTAGGTGACTATAACTTGCAAGATCAGATCTAGAACAAGGATATAATGGTGATAACATAAGCGGTTTAGATCTGAAATCATGGCACCCAGGCCCAAAGTGACAAGCATTAAGCATGGCAAAGTCATAGCAACATCAATCTTAGAACATAGTGGATACTAGGGATCAAGCCCTAACAAAACTAACTCGATTACATGATGAATCTCATCCAACTCCTCACCGACCAGCGAGCCTACGAAGGAATTACTCACTCCCGGTGGGGAGCATCACGGAATTGGCGATGGAGAAGGGTTGGTGATGACGAAGAACGAAGATCCCCCTCTCCGGAGCCCCAGACGGACTCCAGATCTGCCCTCCCAAGGAAGAACAGGGCTTGGCGGCGGCTCCATCTCGTGGATTGCGATAATTCTTTCTCCCTCATTTTTTCTGGAAAAATAGGATTTTATAGCGTTGGTTTCAGGGTCTGCGGGGCCACCGGGTGGGGACAACCCACCTGGGCGCGCCAGGAGAGGGGGGGGCGTGCCCTGGTCGGTTGTGCCCACCCAGGGGCCCCTTTCCAGTAGGTCTTGGATCCATAAATTCTTATATATTATACAAGAATTCCTCGCAAAGTTTCGTTCCATTCCGAGAACTTTTATTTCTGCACAAAAACAACACCATGGTAGTTCTGCTGAAAATAGCGTCTGTCCGGGGTTAGTTTCATTCAAATCATGCAAATTAGAGTCCAAAACAAGAGGAAAAGCGTTAGGAAAAGTAGATACGTTGGAGACGTATCAACCCCCCCAAGCTTAATCCTTTGCTTGTCCTCAAGCAATTCAGTTGATAAACTGAAAGTGAAAAAGGAAAACTTTTACAAACTCTTTTGCTCTTGTTTGCATAAATAAGCTTAAACAACACCCAGGTTTTCAGCCAACATTATAAACAATGCCGACAATAACTCTTAAAGATTATAATGATTCATATCAATGACATAATCAGCTAGCGAGCAATAATAAGGTATCTCAAATGGCAACACGTTGTCAAAACAACCATGATATAATATGACAATAGTGGTATCTCGCTAGCCCTTTCTGAGACCACAAAATATAAATCCAGAGCACCTCCAAAGTTCAAGCAGCGACTAAACATTGTAATTCATGGTAGAAAAGATCCAGTCACGATGCACCCAGCATTAGCTACACACAATGCATAAGTCATGACAGCTGTGCTCTCAGGTTCTAGCGCTTGTTTTAGAAGGTGATGACACAACATAAAAGTAAATAGATAGTCCCATTCTCAGGGGAAAGCAGTGATTTGCAGAGGTGCCAGAGCTCAATTTTTGAAACAGAGGTAAATGATATTTTGAGACATGCACCCTTCTCGTTTACTTCACGACTATAAGTTGTCAATATCTTCCATGCTAAGCACGCTAGTGGCCGTTCCCAAGCGATAAAAGTAAAAGTTTTGACTCCCTTGGGAGTTTTTGTTTGATTATTCGAGCGATTAACTCTTTTTGTATTTTGCAATTTGGGACTGGGCATCCCTATTACCGACCTTTTCTTGTGCGATGGCGAGTGAATAAACACTCGACCTGAGAATAACCCGCTTAGCATGGAAGATATCGACCACCTCCTGTCGTTCCATGAACGATCCAGGCACACAAAACGGATATTTATTTAGAAGTTTTTAGAGGTGGCACATGCAAATTTACTTAGGACGGCAGGGTAATACTGCATATAGGTAGGTATGGTGGACTCATCTGGAATAACTTTGGGTTCAAGGTTTTTGATGTACAAATAGAATTCCCACTTAGTACAGGCGAAGGCTAGCAATTAGATTGAGACGCGGCCAGCTAAAGAGCAACAACAATCATAACCATGCATTATGCATGAGTAACATTGGACACTAGCATGAGTAGGATATGAACACCATGAACATAAATATCATAGAGCTATGTTGGTTTTGATTCAACTACATGCATGAACATGTGCCAAGTCAAGCCACTCGAACATTCAAAGGAGGATACCATATAATCATACTACATCACAATCATTTTAACGCAATGTTGATATCCAAGATAAATCATTATCCACTCCCAGCTACTTATGCATGGCATGAGAAACTATAATCTCTAATTGTCATTGCAAACATGTTTAATCATAATGGGCTGAATCATGGATACTAGGTCAAACATATTTACACAAAAAGAACAAGTCAAGTTCATACCAGTTTCCCTCTGCCACGGCCAGTTCATCAAATGTCGTCATTATTGCCTTTCACTTGCACGACCGAATGATGTGAAAATAATAATAGTGCAAGAGTGCCATGGACTAAGCTGGAATCTGCAAACATTTTATTCAACAGGAGAAGACAAGGTAAAATGTGTTCTTTATTAGATCAACAGTTATTCATATGAGAGGCACTCAACATTTTCATCGTAGTCTTCTCCTTAGTATAGCTCGAATAAAAACAAAAGAAATTTAGAGAAACACAGTGAAATATTTTTGGAGTTTTGGGTTTTCTTGAACAAGCAAATAAAAGGGAAAAGCAAAAACGAGAAAAACTATTTACACTGGAAAGCTCCCAACAAGCAAAAGAAGAACAAGGAAATCTTTTTGGATTTTCTTTTTAATATTACTAAGTATGCATAGAAAGTAAATTAGCTACAGCTAATTTTTTTGGTTTTTCTAAAGTTTTTCAAACACACAAGAAGAAAACAAGAAAAATAAATCTAAGCATGGATGATACAATGAAAAAGTGTGGACACCAACAAATGGAATAAGTGAACATGAATGTAAACTTGGTGGAAACACGTACTCCCCCAAGCTTAGGCTTTTGGCCTAACTTGGTAATCGATCAGTAGCCTGGAGGGTAGTAGTTGGCATGGTAGCTCACAGAGGCTCTCGGTGCGGATGCCTCAGCCTGCCGTGCTGCCTCCACAACTGCGTTGTGAGCTCGGGACTCGCTCTCAAGAACAAAATATCTTCCTTTGCTGTGATAGTCAAAAAGAGCAGGCGCAGGAAAATATGTGTGCACAACAGATTTTTGGTTAAACAATAGATTATAAGTGAAGTTATCAACCTTTCCCTTGAGAATCTTATGATCCTTTAAGGTATCAAAATCTAAATACTGCGTGGGTAGGATAGGATCAAAGGGCAACAGTGAAACACCCAATCCTCGTGCTAAATGTGTGGCATATATTCCACCATAGAAATAGCCACTGTTAGCGTTGTGCTGAAGTCTGTGGGCAACAGTTGCTCCAAGGTTATAATTCCTTTCACCAGTGAGAGCGGTGTGAATGAGGCTCAAGTCTGGATCACAAAGTGTACTACAGTCTTGCTTGACTACTATACATTTCCCATTAAATAACGCGAAGTACTGAATTGCGGGAAAATGAATGCTCTTTATTCTACCTTGTGTCACTCCCCTCGTCTCACCGCAGCAAAGACTAGTTAAGAAAGTTTGGTACTCAGCCCTTGGTGGTTCATCAAGCGAACCCCAGAACGGGAGTTTGCAGTGGTAAGCAAAATTCTCTAGTGGGATGGTAAATGGATTATCATAAAGCATAAATGACACCCTAGACTCACGAGGAAGGAATTTAAATCCTTTGACAAATGATTCAGTGAGAAGGTGGTGTTGTTCGCACTTATCTGAAAGGTAGGGGCCAAGACCGGCATTGTGAACATAATGTTCAAATTCCTCCTTAATACCCACACACATCATATACTCATCGCAAGGCCATAAGCATGTTTTGGTGGCGGCATCTCGAGTAGAACTTTCACTTGGTTCAACATAAGACCGGCGAGTGGAACTGTCACTAGAAGATGGCCCCGAGGATCTCCTCCTAGAAGAACTCCTTGAAGGAAATATGCCCTAGAGGCAATAATAAAGTTGTTATTTATATTTCCTTATATCATGATAAATGTTTATTAATCATGCTAGAATTTTATTAACCGGAAACTTAGTACATGTGTGAATACATAGACAAACAGAGTGTCACTAGTATGCCTCTACTTGACTAGCTCGTTAATCAAAGATGGTTAACTTTCCTAGCCACGGACAAGAGTTGTCATTTTATGAACGGGATCACATCATTATAGAATGATGTGATTGACTTGACCCATCTGTTAGCTTAGCACTATGATCGTTTAGTTTAGTGCTATTGCTTTCTTCATAACTTATACTTGTTCCTATGACTATGAAATTATGCAACTCCCGAATACCGGAGGAACACTTAGTGTGCTATCAAACGTCACAACGTAACTGGGTGACTATGCTCTACAGGTGTCTTCGATGGTGTTTGTTCAGTTGGAATAGATCGAGATTAGGATTTGTCACTCCGATTGTCAGAGAGGTATCTCTGGGCCCTCTCGGTAATGCACATCACTATAAGCCTTGCAAGCAATGTAACTAATGAGTTAGCCATGGGATGATGCATTACAGAACGAGTAAAGAGACTTGCCGGTAATGAGATTGAACTAGGTATTGAGATACCGACGATCGAATCTCGGGCAAGTAACATACCGATGACAAGGGAACAACGTATGTTGTTATGCGGTTTGACCGATAAAGATCTTCATAGAATATGTAGGAACCAATATGAGCATCCAGGTTCCGCTATTGGTTATTGACCGGAAGTGAGTTTCGGTCATGTCTACATAGTTCTCGAACCCGTAGGGTCCGCACGCTTAACGTTCGATGACGATCCGTATTATGAGTTTATGTGTTTTGATGTAACGACTGTAGTTCGGAGTCCCGGATGTGATCACGGACATGACGAGGAGTCTCAAAATGGTCGAGACATAAAGATTTATATATTGGACGATGTTATTCGGACACCGGATGAGTTTCGGGGGTCACCGGATAAATACCGGTGTGCCGGGGGCTTATCGGAACCCCCAGGGAACTAATGGGCCAACATGGGCCTTGTGAGAGAGAGAGGAGGGGGCCTTAGGGCTGGCCGCGCCCCCACCCCTTGAGGAGTCTGAATTGGATAAGGAGGGGGCGGGGCCCCCTCTTTCCCTCCCTCTCTCCCTCTCCTTCCTTACCCCTCTTTCTTCCCTTGTTGGAAACCAAATAGGAATAGGATTCCTAGTAGGAATCCTACTTGGGGCGCGCCCCATGAGGGCCGGCCGGCCTCCCCCCTTGCTCCTTTATATACGGGGGCAGGGGCACCTAGAAAACACAAGTTGACAATTGTCTTAGCCGTGTGCGGTGCCCCCTCCACATATTTCCCCCTCGGTCATATCGTTGTAGTGCTTAGGCGAAGCCCTGCGTTGGTAACTTCATCATCACCGTCATCACGCCATCGTGCTGAAAAAACTCTCCCTCGGCCTCAGCTAGATCAAGAGTATGAGGGACGTCACCGAGCTGAACGTGTGCAGATCGCGGAGGTGCCGTGCGTTCGGTACTTGGATCGGTTGGATCACGAAGACGTTCGACTACATCAACCGCGTTACTAAACGCTTCCGCTTTCGGTCTATGAGGGTACGTGGACACACTCTCCCCACTTGTTGCTATGCATCACCTAGATGGATCTTGCGTGTGCGTAGGTAATTTTTTTGAAATTACCGCGTTCCCCAATAGTGGCATCCGAGCCAGGTCTATGCGTAGATGTTATATGCACGAGTAGAACACAAAGAGTTGTGGGCGATAATAGTCATACTGCTTACTAGCCTGTCATACTTTGATTCGGCAGTATTGTTGGATGAAGCAGCTCAGACCGACATTACGCGTACGCTTACGCGAGACTGGTTCTACCGACGTGCTTCGCACACAGGTGGCTAGTGGGTGTCTGTTTCTCCAACTTTAGTTGAATCGAGTGCAACTACGCCCGGTCCTTGTTGAAGGTTAAAACAACAAACTTGACGAAAAATCATTGTGGTTTTGATGCGTAGGTAAGAACGGTTCTTGCTAAGCCCGTATCAGCCACGTAAAACTTGCAACAACAAAGTAGAGGACATCTAACTTGTTTTTGTAGGGCATGTTGTGATGTGATATGGTCAAGACGTGATTATATAAATTATTGTATGAGATGATCATGTTTTGTGACACTGTTATCGGCAACTGGCAGGAGCCATATGGTTGTCGCTTTATTGTATGAAATGCAATCGCCATGTAATTGCTTTACGTTATCACTAAGCGGTAGCAATAGTCGTAGAAGCAATAGTTGGCGAGACGACAACGATGCTTCGATGGAGATCAAGGTATCAAGCCGGTGACGATGGTGAATCATGACAGTGCTTTGGAGATGGAGATCAAAGGCACAAGATGATGATGGCCATATCATATCACTTATATTGATTGCATGTGATGTTTATCCTTTATGCATCGTATTTTGCTTAGTTCGGCGGTAGCATTATAAGATGATCTCTCACTAAATTTCAAGGTATAAGTGTTTTCCCTGAGTATGCACCGTTGCTATAGTTCGTCGTGCTGAGACACCACGTGATGATCGGGTGTGATAAGCTCTATGTTCACATACAACGGGTGCAAGCCAGTTTTGCAGACGCAGAATACTCGCGTTAAACTTGACGAGCCTAGCATATGTAGATATGGCCTCAGAACACTGAGAGCGAAAGGTCGAGCGTGAATCATATAGTAGATATGATCAACATAGTGATGTTCACCATTGAAAACTACTCCATCTCACGTGATGATTGGACATGGTTTAGTTGATATGGATCACGTGATCACTTAGATGATTAGAGGGATGTCTATCTAAGTGGGAGTTCTTAAGTAATATGATTAATTGAACTTTAATTTATCATGAACTTAACACCTGATAGTATTTTTGCATATCTATGTTGTTGTAGATAAATGGCCCGTGCTGTTGTTCCGTCGAATTTTAATGCGTTCCTAGAGAAATCTAAGTTGAAAGATGATGGTAGCAATTACACGGACTGGGTCCGTTACTTGAGGATTATCCTCATTGCTACACAGAAGAATTACGTCCTGGAAGCACCGCTAGGTGCAAGACCTGCTGCAGGAGCAACGCCGGGCGTTGTGAACGCCTGGCAGAGCAAAGCTGATGACTACTCGATAGTTCAGTGTGCCATGCTTTACGGCTTAGAACTGGGACTTCAACGATGTTTTGAACGTCATGGAGCATATGAGATGTTCCAGGAGTTGAAGTTAATATTTCAAGCAAATGCCCGGATTGAGAGATATGAAGTCTCCAATAAGTTCTACAGTTGCAAAATGGAGGAGAATAGTTCTGTCGGTGAGCATATACTCAGAATGTATGGGTACCACAATCACTTGACTCAGCTGGGAGTTAATCTTCCAGTTGATAGTGTCATTGACAGAGTTCTTCAATCACTGCCACCAAGCTACAAGAGCTTCGTGATGAACTATAATATGCAAGGGATGGATAAGACAATTCCCGAGCTCTTCGCGATGCTAAAGGCTGCGGAGGTAGAAATCAAGAAGGAGCATCAAGTGTTGATGGTCAACAAGACCACCAGTTTCAAGAAAAAGGGTAAAGGGAAGAAGGGGAACTTCAAGAAGAACGGCAAGCAAGTTGCTGCTCAAGTGAAGAAGCCCAAGTCTGGACCTAAGCCTGAGACTGAGTGCTTCTACTGCAAAGGGATTGGTCACTGGAAGCGGAACTGCCCCAAGTATTTGGCGGAGAAGAAGGATGGCAAAGTGAAAGGTGTATTTGATATACATGTTATTGATGTGTACCTTACTAATGCTCACAGTAGCGCCTGGGTATTTGATACTGGTTCTGTTGCTAATATTTGCAACTCGAAACAGGGGCTACAGATTAAGCGAAGATTGCCTAAGGATGAGGTGACGATGCGCGTGGGAAATGGTTCCAAAGTCGATGTGATCGCCGTTGGCACGCTACCTCTACATCTACCTTCGGGATTAGTTTTAGACCTGAATAATTGTTATTTGGTGCCAGCGTTAAGCATGAACATTATATCTGGATCTTGTTTGATGCGAGACGGTTATTCATTTAAATCAGAGAATAATAGTTGTTCTATTTATATGAGTAATATCTTTTATGGTCATGCACCCTTGATGAGTGGTCTGTTTTTACTAAATCTCGATAGTAGTGATACACATATTCATAGTATTGAAGCCAAAATATATAAGTTTTATAATGATAGTGCAACTTATTTGTGGCACTGCCGTTTAGGTCATATTGGTGTAAAGCGCATGAAGAAACTCCATGCTGAAGGGCTTTTGGAATCACTTGATGCTTGTGAACCATGCCTCATGGGCAAGATGACTAAGACTCCGTTCTCCGGAACAATGGAGCGAGCAACAGACTTGTTGGAAATAATACATACTGATGTATGCGGTCTGGTGAGTGTTGATGCTCGTGGCGGGTATCGTTATTTTCTTACATTCACAGATGATTTGAGCAGATATGGGTATATCTACTTGATGAAACATAAGTCTGAAACATTTGAAAAGTTCAAAGAATTTCAGAGTGAAGTGGAAAATCATCGTAACAAGAAAATAAAGTTTCTACGATCTGATCGTGGAGGAGAATATTTGAGTTACGAGTTTGGTCTTCATTTGAAACAATGTGGAATAGTTTCGCAACTCACGCCACCCGAAACACCACATCATAATGGTGTGTCCGATCGTCGTAATCATACTTTATTAGATATGGTGCGATCTATGATGTCTCTTACTGATTTACCGCTATCATTTTGGGGTTATGCTTTAGAGACGGCTGCATTCACGTTAAATAGGGCACCATCTAAATCCGTTGAGACGACACCATATGAACTATGGTTTGGCAAGAAACCCAAGTTGTCATTTCTTAAAGTTTGGGGCTGCGATGCTTATGTGAAAAAGCTTGAACCTGATAAGCTCGAACCCAAATCAGAGAAATGTGTCTTCATAGGATACCCAAAGGAGACTGTTGGGTACACCTTCTATCACAGATCCGAAGGCAAGATATTCGTTGCTAAGAATGGATCCTTTCTAGAGAAGGAGTTTCTCTCGAAAGAAGTGAGTGGGAGGAAAGTAGAACTTGACGAGGTAATTGTACCTACTCCCTTATTGGAAAGTAGTTCATCACATAAATCAGTTCAAGTGATTCCTACACCAGTAAGTGAGGAAGCTAATGAGGATGATCATGAAACTTCTGATCAAATTACCACCGAACCTCGTAGGTCAACCAGAGTATGATCCGCACCAGAGTGGTACGGTAATCCTGTTCTGGAGGTCATGTTACTTGACCACGACGAACCTACGAACTATGAGGAAGCGATGATGAGCCCAGATTCCGCGAAATGGCTTGAGGCCATGAAATCTGAGATGAGATCCATGTATGAAAACAAAGTGTGGACTTTGGTTGACTTGCCGGATGATCGGCAAGCCATAGAGAATAAATGGATCTTCAAGAAGAAGACTGACGCTGACGGTAATATTACTGTTTACAAAGCTCGACTTGTTGCGAAAGATTTTCGACAAGTTCAAGGAGTTGACTACGATGTGACCTTCACACCAGTAGCGATGCTTAAGTCCGTCTGAATCATGTTAGCAATTGCCTCATTTTATGATTATGAAATTTGGCAAATGGATGTCAAAACTGCATTCCTTAATGGTTATCTTAAAGAAGAGTTGTATATGATGCAACCAGAAGGTTTTGTTAATCCAAAAGGTGCTAACAAAGTGTGCAAGCTCCAGTGATCCATTTATGGACTGGTGCAAGCTTCTCGGAGTTGGAATATACGCTTTGATAGTGTGATCGAAGCATATGGTTTTATACAGAATTTTGGAGAAGCCTGTATTTACAAGAAAGTGAGTGGGAGCTCTGTAGCATTTCTGATATTATATGTGGATGACATATTGTTGATCGGAAATGATACTGAATTTCTGAATAGCATAAAAGGATACTTGAATAAGAATTTTTCAATGAAAGACCTCGGTGAAGCTGCTTATATATTGGGCATCAAGATCTATAGAGATAGATCAAGACGCTTAATTGGACTTTCACAAAGCACATACCTTGATAAAGTTTTGAAGAAGTTCAAAATGGATCAAGCAAAGGGTTCTTGCCTATGTTACAAGGTGTGAAGTTGAGTCAGACTCAATGCCCGACCTGTGCAGATGATAGAGAGAAAATGGAAGTCATTCCCTATGCTTCAGCCATAGGTTCTATCATGTATGCTATGCTGTGTACCAGACCTGATGTGTGCCTTGCTATTAGTTTAACAGGGAGGTACCAAAGTAATCCAGGAGTGGATCACTGGACAGCGGTCAAGAACATCCTGAAATACCTAAAAAGAACTAAGGATATGTTTCTCATTTATAGAGGTGACAAAGAGCTCGTCATAAACGGTTACATCGATGCAAGCTTTGACACTGATTCGGATGACTCTAAGTCACAAACCGGATACATATTTTTATTGAATGGTGGAGCTGTCAGTTGGTGCGGTTCCAAGCAAACCGTAGTGGCGGGATCTACTTGTGAAGCGAAGTACATAGCTGCTTCGGAAGCAGCAAATGAAGGAGTCTGGATGAAGGAGTTCATATCCGATCTCGGTGTCATACCTAGTGCATCGGGTCCAATGAAAATCTTTTGTGACAATACTGGTGCAATTGCCTTGGCAAAGGAATCCAGATTTCACAAAAGAACCAAGCACATCAAGAGACGCTTCAATTCCATTCGCGACCAAGTCCAGGAGGGAGACATAGAGATTTGTAAGATACATACGGATCTGAATGTTGCAGACCCGTTGACTAAGCATCTCTCACGAGCAAAACATGATCAGCACCAAGAATCCATGGGTGTTAGAATCGTTACTGTATAATCTAGATTATTGACTCTAGTGCAAGTGGGAGACATATGCCCTAGAGGCAATAATAAAGTTTTTATTTATATTTCCTTATATCATGATAAATGTTTATTATTCATGCTAGAATTGTATTAACTAGAAACTTAGTACATGTATGAATACATAGACAAACAGAGTGTCACTAGTATGCCTCCACTTGACTAGCTCGTTAATCAAAGATGGTTAAGTTTCCTAGCCATGGACAAGAGTTGTCATTTGATGAACAGGATCACATCATTACAGAATGATGTGATTGACTTGACCCATCTGTTAGCTTA
Source organism: Triticum aestivum (assembly GCF_018294505.1). Classification (NCBI taxonomy): domain Eukaryota; kingdom Viridiplantae; phylum Streptophyta; class Magnoliopsida; order Poales; family Poaceae; genus Triticum; species Triticum aestivum. Next base: position 298,168,247 of record NC_057802.1, on the reverse strand, counting down.
GCACTATGATCGTTTAGTTTATCGCTATTGCTTTCTTCATAACTTATACATGTTCCTATGACTATGAGATTATGCAACTCCCGAATACCGGACGAACACTTAGTCTGCTATCAAGTCACAGCGTAAATGGGTGACTACAAAGATGCTCTACAGGTGTCTTCGATGGTGTTTGTTGAGTTGGCATAGATCGAGATTAGGATTTGTCACTCCGATTGTCGGAGAGGTATCTCTGGGCCCTCTCGGTAAGGCACATCACTATAAGCCTTGCAAGCAATGTGACTAATGAGTTAGCCACGTGATGATGCATTATAGAACGAGTAAAGAGACTTGCTGATAACGAGATTGAACTAGGTATTGAGATACCGACGATCTAATCTCGGGAAAGTAACATACCGATGACAAAGGGAACAACGTATGTTGTTATGCGGTTTGACGAATAAAGATCTTCGTAGAATATGTAGTAACCAATATGAGCATCTAGGTTCTGCTATTTGTTATTGACCGAAAAGTGAGTCTCGGTCATGTCTACATAGTTCTCGAACCCGTAGGGTCCTCACACTTAACGTTCGATGACAATCAGTATTATGAGTTTATGTGTTTTGATGTACCGAAGGTAGTTCGGAGTCCCGGATGTGATCATGGACATGACGAGAAGTCTCGAAATGGTCGAGACATGAGGACTGATATATTGGACGATGTTATTCGGACACCAGATGAGTTTCGGGGGCCACCGGATAAATATCGGAGTGCCGGGGGGTTATCGGAACCCCCGGGGGAACTAATGGGCTAACATGGGCCTTGTGTGTGTGTGAGAGAGAGAGGAGGGAGCCTTAGGGCTGGCCGTGCCCCCCCTTGAGGAGTCTGAATTGGACAAGGAGGGGGGCGGCGCCCCCTCTTTCCCTCCCTCTCTCCCTCTCCTTCCTTCCCCGTCTCTCTTCCCTTGTTGGAAACCTACTAGGAATAGGATTCCTAGTAGGAATCCTACTTGGGGCGCGCCCCATGAGGGCCGGCCGGCCTCCCCCTTGCTCCTTTATATACGGGGGGCAGGGGTGCACCCTAGAACACACAAGTTGACAGTTGTCTTAGCCGTGTGCGGTGCCCCCTCCACAGATTTCCACCTTGGTCATATCGTTGTAGTGCTTAGGCGAAGCCCTGCGTCGGTAACTTCATCATCACCGTCATCACGCCGTCATGCTGACGAAACTCTTCCTCGGCCTCAACTGGATCAAGAGTACGAGGGACATCACCGAGCTGGACGTGTGCAGATCGCGGAGGTTCCGTGCGTTCGGTACTTGGATTGGTTGGATCGCGAAGACGTTCGACTACATCAGCCGCGTTACTAAACGCTTCCGCTTTCGGTCTACGAGGGTACGTGGACACACTCTCCCCGCTCGTTGCTAGGCATCACCTAGATGGATCTTGCGTGTGCGTAGGTAATTTTTTTGAAATTACTGCGTTCCCCAACACTCCTTCCAAACAAGTTCATCATGTTCGCGTACAATTTTCTGAAAATTTTTGAGTGGCAAAAATTTATCAACAAAACTTTATAAGATTGATATCAACTACTCAAAGGGATGCATAGAGGCCAAAGCAAGGATTCAAACTACTTAGAACTCTAAGAATTTAACATGCAAGCACATCTACAACAGCACCAAGAGAACCAATTATTCAAAATATAAACCACTAAAACAAAAACTAATTGGACAAACGGTGGAGTCACATACCAAGCAACAATCCCCCGAAACAATTTTGGAAATGGAGCTTCGAGCAAAGAGATCGAAATCCGCGGGTTTGAGGGCAAGAACACGGAAGAGAGAGCTATGGAGAATTTTTTCTGGAGGTGAGTGATGAAGTGGGCTGAAGGGATAAGTGAGGGGGCCCACGTGGGGACCACAACCCACCAGGGCGCACATGGGGGTCCTGGCGCGCCCAGGTGGCTTGTGCCCACCTGGTGCACCTCCCTCTGATATTATTTGCACCAGAAATTCAGAAATATTCAAAAAACATCGTATTAAATTTTCAGGGCATTCCGAGAACTTTTATTTTTGGGTCATTTTTTATTGCACGGGAATTTCAGAAAACAGACAAAACATGGCATTTTATTTTATTTAACTAATAAAAACAGAAAACTAAAAGCAGGGACAGAAGGTAGTGCTTACTAAATCCATCAACTTCATGCCGCTAATTTTTTTCCATTAATAAGGCTGATCAGGTCTTATTAACAACCACTTTCGATTAGCATGAAACCGAAGAACTTTCGTAAATCACTAAGTTACCTCAATGGGGATATGCATTTCCCCAACAATAAGCATTTCATATTTCTTTTGATAGTAGGTAGAGGTATTTGGAAACTTCCAATAGTGATTGTCGGAGAATTTTCAATATCATTAATACCATTCACTTGGAATTGTTTCTTCAAAAAGTGCACCATATGCTCATTACCATTGATATGAAAAGTGACGTTGCTTTTATTGCAATCAATAACAGCCCCTATAGTATTCAAAAAGGGTCTACCAATAATCAACATGTTGTCGTCCTCGGGCATCTCAAGTATAACAAAGTCAGTCAAAATAGTAACATTAGCAACAACAACGGGCACATCCTCACAGATACCGATAGGTATGGCAGTTGATTTGTCAGCCATTTGCAAAGATATGTCAGTAGGTGTGAGTTTATTTAAGTCAAGTCTTTTATATAAAGAGAAAGGCATAACACTAACACCAGCTCCTAAATCACACAAAGCAGTTTTCACATAATTCTTTTTGATAGAGCAAGGTATAGTTGGTATTCCCGGATCTCCAAGTTTTTTAGGCACTGCATCTTTAAAAGTATAATTAGCAAGCATAGTGGAGATTTCAGCTTCCGGTATTTTTCTCTTATTTGTGATGATGTCTTTCATATAGTTTGCATAAGGAGGCATCTTCAAGATATCAGTCAAGCGAGTACGCAAAAATACTGGCCTCAGCGTCTTAGCAAAGCGTTCAAATTCTTCATCATCTTTCTTTTTAGTCTACTTGGGTGGAAAAGGCATAGGTTTTTGAACCCACGGTTCTCTTTCTTTACCGTATTTTCTAGCAATGAAGTCTCTTTTGTCATATCTTTTATTCTTAGGTTGTGGGTTACCAAGATCAACTGGTGGTTCTATCTCAACATCATTATCTGGTTCTTTTTCATTTGGTTGAGTGTCTTCATGAACCTCATCATTATCTTTTTCATTATCACTAGGTGAGTGTTCATTACCAGATTGAGTTTCAGCATCAGGGATAGAAGTTTCATTTTCATTATCAGGAGGTTTTTCTATTTCCGGTTCACTAGAAGTATGCAAAGTCCTATCATTTTTCTTCTTCTTTTTCTTCTAGAAGGACTAGGTGCATTAGTGTTGACTCTTTGTGAATCTTCTTCAATTATTTTTGGGTGTCCCTCAGGATAAAGTGGTTCCTGAGTCATTTTACCTCCTCTAGTTGCAACTCTAATAGCAAAGTCATACATATTATGATTCATTTCATCAAGCAATTCTCTTTGTGATTTAGCAACTTGTTCTAACTGAGTTTGAACCATAGAAGCATGTTTTCCAACACCTCTAACATCATTTGAGATTCTAAATAACAAGGCACTCAAGCGAGCATTCATATCAGAATTATATTTCAACTGTTTCATAACATTAGCATTGAAGTAGTCTTGTTTTCTAATATAGTTTTCAAACTCATAAAGGCATTGACTAAGGTGCATATTGTGAGGATTGTCACTATCATTCAACTTCATTAGAGAATTTACCTCTACCACCTTAGGCATTGGTGGTGTATTAAGCCCATGTATTTCTTCAATAGGAGGTGAATTTTTAACATCCTTGGCTTTAGTACCTTTTTCCTTCATAGATTTCTTTGCCTCTTGCATATCTTCATGACTGAGATATAATATACCCCTCTTCTTCAAAGTAGGTTTAGCCGGTGGTTCAGGGAGAGTGCAATCATCATAATTTTTCAATATATTGTTCAATAATTCTTCAGCTTGTCTAATAGTTTGTTCCCTGAAAACAAAACCAGCACACCTATCTAGGAAGTCCCTAGAAGCATCGGTTAGTCCATTATAGAAGATATCAAGTATTTCATTTTTCTTAAGAGGATGATCAGGCAAAGCATTAACTAACTGGCAAAGACTCCCCCAAGCTTGTGGGAGACTCTCTTCTTTAGTTTGAACAAAGTTAAATATTTCCTGTAAGCCAGCTTGTTTCTTATGAGCAGGAAAATATTTTTTAGAGAAGTAGTAAATCATATCCTGGGGACTACGCACACAACAAGGAGCAAGAGTATTGTACCAAGCTTTAGCATCACCCTTTAATGAGAAAGGAAATAATTTGAGAATAAAGTAGTAGCAAGTTTTCTCATCATGAGTAAAAAGGGTGGCTATATCATTCAGCTTAGTAAGATGTGCCACAACAGTTTCAGTTTTAACCAAAGTAATTAACTCTGGGTCGACAGAGAATTCATAGTCCTTATCATCAATAAAGATAGGTGAAGTAGCAAACTTAGGATCACATTTCATTCTAGCATTCGGAGATTTTTCTTTATACTTGTGTAATAATTTCTCTAGATCATCTCTATCATTACAAGCAAGAATATCTCTAGTTGTTTCTTCACTCATAACATGACCTTCCGGTACCTTAGGCAATTCATATCTAGGAGGGCTAGTTCTAGCAGGTGTTTCAGGAGTTTCAGTTTCAAGCGCATGATCAGATTCGATAACATCATGTTGTATTACTCTAGCAATTTGTTCATCAAGAAATTCACCAAGTGGCACATCATCATTATCAAGCAAGGTACTAGCATCATCATAAGCATTATCCATAGCAGAAGTAGCATCATCAATAACTTGCGACATATCAGAATTGATAGCATGTGGTGCTGTTTCAAGTTTACTCATAAAAGAAGGTCAATCTAAAGCAGAACTGGATGGCAGTTTCTTACCTCCCCTCGTGCTTGAGGGAAATATCTTAGTCTTAGGACCCTTCAGATACTTCATAGTGATATATGATAATAATCCCAAGTGACTCAACAAATATAGCTATGCTCCGCGGCAACGGCGCCAGAAAAAGGTCTTGATAACCCACAAGTATAGCGGATCACAACAGTTTTCGAGGGTAGAGTATTCGACCAAAATTTAAAGATTCGACACAAGGGGAGCCAAAGAATATTTGAAGGTATTAGCAGCTGAGTCATCAATTCAACCACACCTGGAGATTAATTATCTGCAGCAAAGTGATTAGTAGCAAAGTAGTTTGATAGTTTTGATAGTAGTGATAGCAGCAATAGTAACAGTAATAGTGATAGCAGTAATTTTGTAGCAAGTGTAATAGTGATGATAGCAGTAGTAACTTAACATAAACAATAAAAGATAAATTTGTAGGCATTGGATCGGTGACTTGTTGGATGATATTCATCATGAGACAGTTATAACCTAGGGCGATACGGCACTAGCTCCAGTTCGGCAATATAATGTAGGCATGTATTCCGTAAATAGTCATACGTGCTTTATTAAAAGAACTTGCATGACATCTTTTGTCCTACCCTCCCATAGCAGCAGGGTCCATATTGGAAACTAAGGGATATTAAGGCCTCCTTTTGATAGAGAACCAGAACAAAGCATTAACACATAGTGAATACATGAACTCCTCAAACTACGGTAATCACCGGAAGAAGTCCCGGTTATTGTCACTCCGGGGTTACCAGATCATAACACGTAGTAGGTGACTATAAGTTGCAAGATCGGATCTAGAACGTGGATATAATGGTGATAACATAAATGGTTCAGATCTGAAATCATGGCACCCGGGCCCAAAGTGACAAGCATTAAGCATGGCAAAGTCATAGCAACATCAATCTTAGAACATAGTGGATACTAGGGATCAAGCCCTAACAAATCTAACTCGATTACATGATGAATCTCATCCAACTCCTCACTGACCAGCGAGCCTACGAAGGAATTACTCACTCCCGGTGGGGAGCATCATGGAATTGGCGATGGAGAAGGGTTGGTGATGATGAAGAACGAAGATCCCCCTCTCCGGAGCCCCAAACGGACTCCAGATCTGCCCTCCCGAGGAAGAACATGGCTTGGCAGCGGCTCCGTCTCGTGGATCGCGATAATTATTTCTCCCTCATTTTTTTCCTGGAAAAATAGGATTTTATAGCGTTGGTTTCGGGGTCTCCGGGGCCACCAGGTGGGGACAACCCACCTGGGCGCGCTAGGAGAGGGGGGCGCGCCCTGGTGGGTTGTGCCCACCCAGGGGCCCCACTCCGGTAGGTCTTGGCTCCAGAAATTCTTATATATTATATAAAAATTCCTCGCAAAGTTTCGTTCCATTCTGAGAACTTTTATTTCTGCACAAAAACAACACCATGGTAGTTCTGCTGAAAACAACGTCAGTCCGGGGTTAGTTTCATTCAAATCATGCAAATTAGAGTCCAAAACAAGAGGAAAAGCGTTAGGAAAAGTAGATACGTTGGAGACGTTTCAATCACTAATGATGTTAGAGGAGTAGGAAAACGGCTCTATGGTCCAAACTCAGTTAGAACAAGTTGCTAAATCTGAAAGTGAGTTACTCAATTAAATGAATAATAATAGGAATGATCATGTTGATAGAGTAATGACTAGAGGAGGTAAAATGACTTAGGAACCTCTTTATCCTGAGGGACACCCTAAAAGAATCGAACAAGACTCTCAGAGAACTAATGTAGATGCACGTAGTCCTTCTAAAAAGAAAAAGAAAAAGAAAAAGAAAAAGAAAAAGGATAAGACTTTGCATGCTTCTAGTGAGCCTGAGGTGGAAAAACCTTCCGATGATAATGATGTTTTTATTTCTGATGCTGAAACTCAATCTGGTAATGAACATTCACCTAGTGATAATGAAAATGATAATGATGTTGTTCATGTAGATGCTCAAACAGACAATGATAAAGAACCAGATAATGATGTTGAAATAGAATTGTTGTTGATCTTGATAACCCACCTCCTAAAAATAAATGATATGATAAGAGATACTTTATTGCTAGAAAACATGGTAAAGAAAGAGAACCGGTGTCATCAAAAGAATGAGGAATACCAACCATACAATGTTCCATCAAAAGAAGTTATGTCAAAACTGCTTTATGTGATTTAGGAGCTCGTGTTAGTGTTATGCCTTTCTCTTTATATAAAAGACTTGACCTGAATAAACTCACACCTACTGAGATATCATTGCAAATGGCTGACAAATCAATTGCCATACCTATTGGTATTTGTGTGGATGTGCCTGTTGTGGTTGCAAATGTTACTATCTTAAGAGACTTTGTTATACTTGGGATGCCCGAGGACGACAACCTGTCGATTATCGTTGGTAGACTCTTTTTGAATATGGCAGGGGCTGTTATTGATTGCAATAAAAGCAAAGTCACTTTTCATATCAATGGTAATGAGCATATGGTGCACTTTCCGAAGAAACAATTTCAAGTGAATGGTATTAAGGTTATTGAAAAATCTTCGATAATTACTATTTGAAGCTTTTAACTGCCTCTACCTGTTGTCAAAAAGAAATATGAAACACTTATTGTTGGGGAGATGCTTATCCCTATTGAGGTAACTTAGTGTTCTACGAAAGTTCTTCGGGTTCATGCTAATCGGAAGTGATTGTTAATAAGACTTGATCAATCTTGTTAATGGATTATTTTCGAGAGGCACGTGGTCGATAAATTTAGTAAGCACAACCTTATGTCCTTACTTTTTATTTTCTGTTATTTCTAGTCAAATACAATAAAATGCCATGTTTATCCCGTTTCCTTAATTTTTCGTTCAATAAAAAAGTGGCCAAAAATAAAAGGCTCAGAATGACCTGAAATTTTGACATGGTTTTTTTCTTGAATATTTAAGAATTTTTATACAAAAAAGACCACACGGGGTGCACTTCGTGCCAGGCACCAGGGCCCGCCACCTACCCCAGGCACGCCCTGGTGGGTAGTGAGCCCCACAAGGCCTCCCTTACCTATCCCTTCAGCTCACTTCATCACCTACCTCCAGAAAAAAATCATACTAGCTCTCTGTCTCGTGGATTTTGATCTCCTTGCTCAAAGCTCCGTTCCAAAACTATTTTGGCGGATTCTAGTTGGTATGTGACTCCTCCATTGCTCCAATTAGTTTTTGTTCTAGTGGTTTATATTCTGAGTAATTAGCTACTCTTGGTGCTGCTGTAAATGAGCTTGCATGTTAAATTCTTTGAGTTCCAAGTAGTTTGAATGCTTGATATAGCCTCTAGACATCCATATGAGTGGTTACTATCAATCTTGTGAAGTTTTATTGGCAAAATTTTGTGGCTCAAAATTTCAGAAATTTGTTCTCAGGAAGATGGACCTTTTACGAAGGAGTTCATTTAAGAAGAATGCTAAGGGAGTCATCGGTGAATCATCCGCTAGTGACATCAACACTCCTTGATGGACAGAGGTTCGACCGTGCGAATGGCCGCACATTGCCTTCATGGAAGTAGCCGGATTCCACCATGAGTTCACGCAATTCGTTGCAAATGCTGGACTTACCAACTTCCTCGCAGATGAGTGTGACCAACACCACACCTTCACGAACTCCTTTGTGCAATTTTTTTATTTTCTGAATAGGCATGAACCTCCTATGGTGTGGTTTATTTTTATTCTGAAACCCGACAGATACCGCTCACTGAATTTTGTGAGATATGTTTAATTCCCTCTGACAGGGAGTTAAGAGATCCTAAACCGATAGAGTTTAAGGACTTCCTCCTCACTTTGACAGTGGGTGAGGAAAGGGGCGTGCTGAAAGCCACAACTAGTAGTCTGCAGTTTCCTTCTGTGCATTACTTTGCTTTATTTACCACGAAGTGTTTGACTGCTAGAGAGAAGGGCAGTATACTCAGTGCTCCAGACCTCGCCATTTTACGCCGTGCACTTCACAATGATCACATCTTTAACCTAAGGGCTATTGTTGCACATCGTCTTCACATTAACAGAACTAAGGGTAAAATATGGTGGTATTTATGCCACTTGCTTAGCGAGACGTTTTAATGTTCAGGTACGCCACCATGACTATCTTTTGCCCAGATTTTATCTACCTCACCAGGCGATGGTGGCTCACCACTTTATAGATGCTGCTGATTCTTTTAACAATATTCGTTACAACTTGGTATTCAGTGACAATACCCGTGATATTATCCCGTTGCCTGCACCTGCTTTGTTTGATTCTCACACCAGGATCGGATACACCATCCTACCAGCGGACATTGTCGCCTACCGGAATGCCCAGCCAGCAGCAGAGGAAGATCCCCAGCACTTTCACATGGGACATGACGACTACTACGGATGGTGATTACCAAGCTAGGCCAAAAGCCTAAGCTTGGGGGAGTACGTATTTCCACCGACATTACAGTCATGTTCACACACTTCATTCCAGTTGTCGGTGTTAATACTTTTTCATTGTATTATCCATGTTAGTTTTATTTTCTCGCTTTCTTCTTGTGTGTTTGAAAAACTTTGAGAAAATCCAAAAATATTTCTTGCTTCTTTTTTATTCTTCTTTTTAGTTTAATTTAGTTGTAGTATTAACAGAAAAGAAAACCCAAAGATTTGCCATTTCTTCTTTTGTTTGTTGGGAACTCTCCCGTGTAAATAGTTTTTCTCGTTCACGTTTTTCTTTCTTTAATTTGCTTTCTTCAAGAAAAATCAAAAACTCCAAAAATATTTCAGTGTGTTTCTTTGAAATTCTTTTCTTTTGTTGAGTCGTACTAAGGAGAAGACCATGGTGAAAATGCTGAGTGTCTCTCATATGCATTATTGTTGATCTAACAAAGATCCCATATTATTTTGTCTTCTCCTCTAAATAAAATGTTGCAGATTCCAGCTTAGTCCACGATGCTCTTGCACTATTTTTATTTTCACATCATTCGATCGTGCAAGTGAAAGGCAATAATGACAATATTTGATGAAGTGACTATGGCAGGGAAAAGCGGGTATGAACTCAACTTGTTTTTGTTTTTGTAAATATGTTTAACTCAGTATCCATGATTCAACATATTATGATTAAATATGTTTGCAATGACAATTACGATTATAGTTGCTCATGCCATGCTTATGTAGCTAGGAGTGGATAATGATTTGTCTTAGGTGTCAACATGCATTAAAATGATTGTGATGTAGTATGATGATATGGTATTGATGTCTACTACGCAAATTTATTATTGTAGACACGTGTTGGGCTTCCAACCGCAGAGTTTTGTAGGACAGTAGCAATTTTCCCTCAAGGGGATGACCTAAGGTTTATCAGTCCATGAGAGGCATAGGATGAAGATGGTCTCTCTGAAACGACCTTGCAACCAAATACAAGAAATCTCTTGTGTCCCCAACACACCCAATACAATGGCAAATTGTATAGGTGCACTAGTTCAACGAAAAGATGGTGATAAAAGTGTAATATTGATGGTAGAAATATATTTTTATAATCTGAATAAATAAAAATAGCAAGGTAGCAAATAGTAAACGGGCACAAAAACGGTATTGCAATGCTTGAAAACAAGGCCTAGGGTCCGTACTTTCACTAGTGCAACCTCTCAACAATGCTAATATAGTTGGATCATATGATTATCCCTCAAAGTGCAATAAAGAATCACTCCCGAGTTCCTATTAGTGGAGAACAAAAGATAGAAATTTTTTGTAGGGTATGAAACCACCTCAAAGCTATTCTTTCTGTTTGATCTATCCTAGAGTTCGTACTAAAATAACGCAAGCTATTCTTTCCGATCGATCTAATCAACAGTTCGTACTAAAATAACACCAAAGCAAATTCATATTCATAATACTCAATCCACACAAAGAACTACAAGGGGACCCCAAAGTTTCTATCGGAGAAAAGATAATAAAAATGTGCATCAACCCCTATGCAAAGATTACACCAAAGTAAATCTCCGAAAAGTTTCGTGGTGTTTGGACTCCGTTTGATATTGATTTCCGATGATGTAAAAAAACAAGCAAAAAACAACAACTGGCACTGGGCACTGGGTCAATAGGTTAGTCCCAAAAATTGATATAAAGTTGCTATAAAATGATTGTAAAACACCCAAGAATGGTAAAATAACAGCATGAATACTTCATAAATTATAGATACGTTGGAGACGTATTAGGTATCCTCCTCTAAATGTTTCAAGTGTCTTGACTTGGCACATGTTCATGCATGTAGTTGATTCAAAACCAACATAGGCACCATGATATTTATGTTCATGGTGTTTATATCCTACTCATGCTAGTATTCAATGTTAATTGTTCATAATGCATGATCATGACCGTTTTCGCTCTCTAGCTAGTCACTTCTCAACCTATTTGCTAGCCTCCACCTATACTAAGCGAGAGTACTGCTTGTGCATCAAAATCCTTAAACCAAAGTTATTCCAAATGAGTCTACTATATCTACCTATATGTGGTATTACCCTGCCGTTCCAAGTAAATTTGCATCTGCCACCTGTAAAAATTCAAAAGAACATATGTTTTATGTGCCTGGAACGCTCATGGAGCGACAGGGGGTGTGATAACCCACAAGTATAGGGGATCACAAAAGTTTTTCAGGGTAGAGTATTCAACCCAAATTTATAGATTCGACACAAGGGGAGCCAAAGAATATTTGTAAGTATTAGCAGTTGAGTTTTCAATTCAACTACACCTGGAGATTAAATATCTGCAGCAAAGTGATCGGTAGCACGGTAGTATGATGATTTTGATAGCAGTGGTAACGGTAACACCAGTAACAGTTTGTAGCAGTTGTAACAGTAGCAATAGAGATAGTAATTTAGCAAGAACAGTATGTGGAAAACTCATAGGCATTGGATCGGTGCATTCATTGGATGATATTCATCATATAACAGTCATAACCTAGGGCAATACAGAACTAGCTCTAGTTCATAAATATAATGTAGGCATGTATTCCGTAAATTGTCATACGTGCTTATGGAAAAGAACTTGCATGACATATTTGTCCTACCCTCCCGTGGCAGCGGGGTCCATAAGGAAACTAAGGGATATTAAGGCCTCCTCTTAATAGAGAACTGGAACAAAGCATTAACATATAGTGAATACATGAACTCCTCAAACTACGGTCATCATCAAAAAGTATCCCAAGTACTGTCACCCTAGGGTTCACGGATCATAACACGTAATAGGTGAATATGACTTGCAAGATCAGATCTAGAACATAGATATAATGGTGAAAACATAAATGGTTCAGATCTGAAATCATGGCAATCGGGCCCTAGTGGCAAGTATTAAGCATGGCAAAGTCATAACAACATCAATCTTAGAACATAGTGGATACTAGGGATCAAGCCCTAACAAAACTAACTTGATTACATGATGAATCTCATCCAACTCCTCACCGACCAGCGAGCCTACGAAGGAGCATCATGGCATTGGTGATGAAGGAAGGTTGGTGATGATGAAGACCGGATATTCCCCTCTCCGGAGCCCCAAACGGGCTCCAGATCTGTCCTGAGGTTAGGCTTTTGGCCTAGCTTGGTAATCACCACCCTTATTAGACCGAAGATAAATCATTATCCTCTCCTAGCTACTTAAGCATGGCACAAGCAACTATAATCTCTAATTGTCATTGCAAACATGTTTGATCATAATAGGCTGAATCATGGATAATAGGTTGAACATATTTACAAAAACAAAAACTGGTTCAGTTCATACCCGCTTCTCTCTGCCAGAGTCACTTCATCAAATATCGTCATTATTTCCTTTAACTTGCACGACCGAATGATATGAAAATAATGATAGTGAAGAGTGTTGTGGACTAAGCTGGAATCTGCAAACATTTTTTTCAAAAGGAGAAGACAAGGTAATTTGGGCTCTTTGTTAGATCAACAATAATGTATATGAGAGCCACTCAACATTTTCATTGTGGTCTTCTCCTTGGCACGACTCAATAAAAGAAAGAAAATAATTTCAAAGGAACTCACTGAAATACATTTGGAGTTTTTATTTTTGCTTGAAGAAAGCAAATTTAAAGAAGGGAAAACAAAAACGAGAAAAAACTATTTACACGGGAAAGCTCCCAACAAGCAAAAGAAGAATAGAGAAATATTTTTGGGTTTTATTTCAATGCTGCACATAATTTAAACTAGAAGGAAAACTAGAAAGAAGAGAGAAATATTTTTGGGTTTTCTCAATGTTTTTCAAACACACAAGAAGAGAACAAGAAAATAAATCTAGTATGGATAATACAATGAAAAAGTGTGGACACCGAAAACTCGAATGAAATGTGTGAACATGAATATAATGTCGGTGGAAACACGTACTCCCCCAAGCTTAAGCTTTTGACCTAGCTTGGTAATCACCACCCGTAGTAGCCGTCCGGATCCATGTGGAAGTGCTGTGGTGGCGGCACTTGAGCGTCCCACTCCTGGGGTTCTTGCTCCGTCGCTGCCTGGTCGTTCTGGTAGGCAACGATGTCCTCGGGCATGACCCTATATATCCATGCCTGGCAAAAGAATCAAAGAAAGCAGGTGCAGGCAACGGGATAATATCGCGGGTATCCTCGCTGAATACCAAGTTATACCGAATGTTATGAAATGAATCAACGGCATCAATAAACTGGTGATACTCCATAGCCTAGTGATCTAGGTAAACCCGAGACAAAGGATAATCATGTTGGCGTATCTGAACATTAAAATGACTCGCTAAGTGAGTGCCATAAATACCACCATGAATTTTTCCCCAAGTTCTGTTAAGGTGCAGACGATGTGCAACAATAGCCCCTAAGCTAAAGGTGTGATCATTATGTAGTGCATGGCGTAAAATGGCGAGGTCAGGTGCACTGAGGGCACCGACCTTCTCCCTAGCAGTTAAACATTTTGCATGAATAAAGCAAAGTAATGCACAGAAGGAAACTGCAAACTAGTGGTAGTGGCATTCGACACGCCTCTCTCATCCCCCACTATCAAAGTGAGGAGAAAGTCCTCAAACTCTGCAGGTTGCTACCTCTTGAGCATGCGTTGGTTTTCCCTTGAAGAGGAAAGGGTGATGCAGCAAAGTAGCGTAAGTATTTCCCTCAGTTTTAGAGAACCAAGGTATCAATTCAGTAGGAGGCCACACGCAAGTCCCTCGTACCTACACAAACAAATAAGAACCTTGCAACCAACGTGATAAAGGGGTTGTCAATCCCTTCACGACCACTTGCAAAAGTGAGATCTGATAGAGATGATAATATTTTTGGTATTTTTATGATAAAGATTGAAAGTAAAGATTGCAAGGTAAAAATAGATTGGAAACTTATATGATGGAAAATAGATCCGGGGGCCATAGGTTTCACTAGTGTCTTCTCTCAAGATAGCATAAGTATTACGGCGGGTGAACAAATTACTATCGAGCAATTGATAGAATTGAGCATAGTTATGAGAATATCTAGGCATGATCATGTATATAGGCATCACGTCCGTGACAAGTAGACTGACTCCATCCTGCATCTACTACTATTACTCCACACATCGACCGCTATCCATCATGCATCTAGAGTATTAAGTTCATAAGAACAGAGTAACGCATTAGGCAAGATGACATGATGTAGAGGGATAAATTCAAGCAATATGATATAAACCCCATCTTTTTATCCTCGATGGCAACAATACAATACGTGTCATTTCCCTTTCTGTCACTGGGATCGAGCAACGCAAGATTGAACCCAAAGCTAAGCACTTCTCCCATTGCAAGACAGATCAATCTAGTAGGCCAAACCAAACTGATAATTCGAAGAGACTTGCAAAGATAACCAATCATACATAAAAGAATTCAGAGAAGATTGAAATATTGTTCATAGATAATCTTGATCACAAACCCACAATTCATCGGATCTCGGCAAACACACCGCAAAAATAGTTACATCAAATAGATCTCCAAGAAGATCGAGGAGAACTTTGTATTGAGATCCAAAGAGAGAGAAGAAGCCATCTAGCTAATAACTATGGACCCGAAGGTCTATGGTAAACTACTCACACATCATCGGGGAGGCTATGGTGTTGATGTAGAAGCCCTCCGTGATTGATGCCCCCTCCGGCGGAGCGCCGGAAAAGGCCCCAAGATTGGATCTCACGGGTACAAAAGGTTGCGGCGGTGGAAATAGGGTTTCTTGGTGCTCCTGGATGGTTTCAGGGTACGTAGGTATATATAGGAGGAAGAAGTAGGTCGGTGGAGCCACGAGGGGCCCACGAGGGTGGGGGCGCGCCCAGGGGGCAGGCGCGCCTCCCTGCCTCATGGCCTCCTCGGTTGTTTCTTGATGTCCACTCCAAGTCCTCTGGATCACGTTTGTTCCAAAAATAACTCTCCCGAAGGTTTCATTCCGTTTGGACTCCGTTTGATATTCCTTTTCTGCGAAACACTCAAATAGGCAAAAAACAACAATTTGCACTGGGCCTTGGGTTAATAGGTTAGTCCCAAAAATAATATAGAAGTGTATAATAAATCCCATTAAACATCCAAAACAGAATATATAATAGCATGGAACAATAAAAAATTATGGATACGTTGGAGACGTATCAAGCATCCCCAAGCTTAATTCCTGCTCGTCCTCGAGTAGGTAAATGATAAAAACAGAATTTTTTTATGTGGAATGCTTTCTAGCATATTCTTCATTGTAATTTTCTTTATTGTGGCATGAATGTTCAGATCCAAAAGATTCGAGATAAAAGTTTAATGTTGACATAAAAATAATAATACTTCAAGCATGCTAACCAAGCAATTATGTCTTATCAAAATAACATAGCCAAGGAAAGCTTATTCCTACAAAATCATATAGTTTGGCCATGCTTCATTTTCGTCACACAAAATGCTCTCATCATGCACAACCCCGGTGACAAGCCAAGCAATTGTTTCATACTTAGCCTTTTCAAATTCTTTCAACTTTTATGCAATATATGAGCGCGAGCCATGAACATAGCACTATGGGTGGAATAGAATATAATGATTGAGGTTGTGTGAGAAGACAAAAAAGATGAGAAAGTCTCACATTGACGCGGCTAATCAACGGGCTATGGAGATGCCCACCGATTGATGTCAATGCAAGGAGTAGGGATTGCCATGCAACGGATGCACTAGAGCTATGAATATATGAAAGCTCAACAAAAGAAACTAAGTGGGTGTGCATCCAACTTGCTTGCTCACGAAGACCTAGGGCATTTGAGGAAGCCCATCATTGGAATATACAAGCCAAGTTCTATAATGAAAAATTCCCACTAGTATATGAAAGTGACAAAATAAGAGCCTCTCTATCATGAAGATCATGGTGCTACTTTGAAGCACAAGTGTGGAAAAAGGATAGTAACATTGTCCCTTCTCTCTTTTTCTCTCATTTTTTTATTTGGGCCTTCTCTTTTTTTTTTCTTTTGGCCTCCTTTCCCCCCCTTTTTTTTTCTTTCGTCCGGAGTCTCATCCCGACTTATGGGGGAATCATAGTCTCCATCATCCTTTCCTCACATGGGACAATGCTCTAATGATGATCATCACACTTTTATTTACTTACAACTCAAGAATTACAACTCGATACTTAGAACAAAATATGACTCTATGTGAATGCCTCCGGTGCTGTACTGGGATATGCAATGAATCAAGAGTGACCTGTATGAAAAATTAAGTATGGTGACTTTGCCACAAATACGATGTCAACTACATGATCATGCAAGGCAATATGACAATGATGATGCGTGTCATAATAAATGGAATGGTGGAAAGTTGCATGGCAATATATCTCGGAATGGCTATGGAAATGCCATAATAGGTAGGTATGGTGGCTGTTTTGAGGAAGAAATAAGGAGGCTTATGTGTGATAGAGCGTATCATATCACGGGGTTTGGATGCACCGGCGAAGTTTGCACCAACTCTCAAGGTGAGAAAGGGCAATGCACGGTACCGAAGAGGCTAGCAATGATGGAAGGGTGAGAGTGCGTATAATCCATGGACTCAACATTAGTCATAAAGAACTCACATACTTATTGCAAAAATCTACAAGTCATCAAAACCAAGCACTACGCGCATGCTCCTTGGGGGATAGATTGGTAGGAAAAGACCATCGCTCGTCCCCGACCGCCACTCATAAGGAAAGCAATCAAAGAACACCTCATGCTTCAAATTTGTCACACAATGTTTACCATACATGCATGCTACAGGACTTGCAAACTTCAACACAAGTATTTCTCAATTTCACAATTACTCAACTAGCACACCTCTAATATTACCACCTTTATATCTCAAAACAACTATCAAGTATCAAACTTCTCTTAGTATTCAATGCACTTTAAAGTTTTTATCTTGGATGCCTATCATATTAGGACTGATTTTATAACCAAAGCAAATTACCATGCTGTTCTAAAGGAATCTCAAAATAATACAAGTGAAGCATGAGAGATCAATTATTTCTATAAAATAAAACCACCGCCATGCTCTAAAAAGATATAAGCGAAGCACTAGAGCAAAATTATCTAACTCAAAAGATATAAGTGAAGCACATAGAGTATTCTAATGAATTCCGATTCATGTGTGTCTCTCTCAAAAGGTGTGTACAGCAAGGATGATTGTGGTAAACTAAAAAGCAAAGACTCATATCATACAAGACGCTCCAAGCAAAACACATATCATGTGGTGAATAAAAATATAGCTCCAAGTAAAGTTACCGATGGACGAAGACAAAAGAGGGGATGCCTTCCGGGGCATCCCCAAGCTTAGGCTTTTTGGTTGTCCTTGGATTTTACCTTGGGTTGCCTTGGGCATCCCCAAGCTTAGGCTCTTTCCACTCCTTGTTCCATAATCCATCAAATCTTTACCCAAAACTTGAAAACTTCACAACACAAAACTTAACAGAAAATCTCGTGAGCTCCGTTAGCGAAAGAAAACAAAACACCACTTTAAGGTACTGTAATGAACTCATTATTTATTTATATTGGTGTTAAACCTACTATATTCCAACTTCTCTATGGTTCATAAACTCCATTACTAGCCATAGATTCATCAAAATAAGCAAACAACACACGAAAAACAGAATCTGTCAAAAACAGAACAGTCTGTAGTAATCTGTATCTAACGCAAACTTCTGGAACTCAAAAAATTCTAAAATAAATTTATTGACGTGAGTAATTTATCTATTAATCATCTGCAAAAAGAATCAACTAAATATCACTCTCCAGCAAAACGTTGTAGCTAATCTCGTGAGCGCTAAAGTTTCTGTTTTTTACAGCAAGATAAAAAAGACTTCACCCAAGTCTTCCCAAAGGTTCTACTTGGCACAAACACTAATTAAAACAAAAAAACAAATACAACCAGAGGATAGATCAAAGATTTATTCCTAAATAGAACCAAAAATCAAGAAACAAAAATAAAATTGGGTTGCCTCCCAACAAGCGCAATCGTTTAACACCCCTAGCTAGGCATAAAGGCAAGGATAGATCTAGGTGTTGCCGTCTTTGGCATGCAATCCATAAGTGGCTCTCATAATAGATTCATAAGATAATTTAATTTTATTTTTAGTAAAATGTTCCATGCCTTTCCTTAACGGAAATTGGAATCTAATGTTCCCTTCTTTCATATCAATAATTGCACCAATCGTTCTAAGGAAAGGTCTACCAAGAATAATAGGACATGAAGGATTGCAATCTATATCAAGGACAATGAAATCTACGGGCACATAGTTCCTATTTTCAATAATAAGAACATCATTAATTCTCCCCATAGGTTTCTTAATGGTGGAATCCGCAAGGTGCAAGTTTAAAGAACAATCATCAAATTCACGGAAACCCAACATATCACACAATGTTTTTGGAATTGTGGAAACACTAGCACCCAAATCACACAAAGCATAGCATTCCTGATCTTTAATTTTAATTTTAATAGTAGGTTCCCACTCATCATAAAGTTTTCTAGGGATAGAAACTTCCAATTCAAGCTTTTCTTCATAAGATTGCATTAAAGCATCGACGATATGTTTAGTAAAAGCCTTATTTTGACTATAAGCATGCGGAGAATTTAGCACGGATTGCAACAAGGAAATACAATCTATTAAAGAAAAATTATCATAATTAAATTCCTTGAAATCCAAGATAGTGGGTTCATTGCTATCTAAAATTTTGACCTCTTCCGTCCCACTTTTACCAAATTTTGCATCAAGATATAAAACTCCGAATCATTGGGACGCCTTTTAACTAAAGTTGACTCATCTCCAGTCCCATCATTATCAAGATTCATATTGCAAAACAACGATTTAATAGGAGACACATCAATTACTTTTAGATCTTCATCTTTATTACCTTCTAAATCTTCCGGTTTAGCGGCCATCTTATTGACTAAGGTGGCCTGCTTATCCGAAATTTCGGCTATTAATTTTTCAAGATGAGCAAACTAATATCTCAAGCATAAAATCCCTTAGACATATCATCAAGCTCTTTATTCATGTATTCCATAAAGCTCTTTTGTTCTTTAAGCTCGTTTCTAAAGAAATTGTTATGCTCAAATTGCAAAGTCATAAAGCTTCTGACGTTGTTTTCAATTTCTTCCAACCTTTTAAGGTAAGGATCAACGTTTTTAGGCAGGGCCATTAGGGCAAACAGGCAACTCGAAGCAAGCGAAAAAGAGGAGAACGGAAAAGGAGGGCGAATAAAACGGCAAGGGTGAAGTGGGGGAGAGGAAAACGAGAGGCAAATGGCAAATAATGTAATGTGAGGGATAAGAGTTTGTGATGGGTACTTGGTATGTCTTGACTTGTGCGTAGACTCCCCGGCAACGGCGCCAGAAATCCTTATTGCTACCTCTTGAGCATGCATTGGTTTTCCCTTGAAGAGGAAAGGGTGATGCAGCAAAGTAGCGTAAGTATTTCCCTCAGTTTTTGAGAACCAATGTATCAATCTAGCAGGAGGCCACACGCAAGTCCCTCGTACCTACACAAACAAATAAGAACCTTGCAACCAACGCGATAAAGGGGTTGTCAATCCCTTCACGGCCACTTGCAAAAGTGAGATCTGATAGAGATGATAATATTTTTGGTATTTTTATGATAAAGATTGAAAGTAAAGATTGCAAAGGAAAAATCGATTGGAAACTTATATGATGGAAAATAGACCCGGGGCCATAGGTTTCACTAGTGGCTTCTCTCAAGATAACATAAGTATTACGGTGGGTGAACAAATTACTGTCAAGCAATTGATAGAATTGAGCATAGTTATGAGAATATCTAGGCATGATCATGTATATAGGCATCACATCCGTGACAAGTAGACCGACTCATGCCTGCATCTACTAGTATTACTCCACACATCGACCGCTACCCAGCATGCATCTAGAGTATTAAATTCATAAGAATAGAGTAACTCATTAGGAAAGATGACATGATGTAGAGGGTTAAACTCAAGCAATATGATATATGTTGGGAATCGTAGCATAATTTTGAAATTTTCCTACGCTCACCAAGATGCATCTATGGAGTATACTAGCAACGAGGGGAAGGGAGTGCATCTACATACCCTTGTAGATCGCGAGCGGAAGCGTTCCAATGAACGTGGATGACGGAGTCGTACTCGCCGTGATCCAAATCACCGATGACCGAGTGCCAAACGGACGGCACCTCCGCGTTCAACACACGTACGGTGCAGCGACGTCTCCTCCTTCTTGATCCAGCAAGGGGGAAGGAGAGGTTAATGGAGATCCAGCAGCACGACGGCGTGGTGGTGGATGTAGCGGGTCTCGTGCAGGGCTTCGCCGAGCTTCTACGAGAGAGAGAGGTGTTGCAGGGGAGGAGGGAGGCGCCCAAGGCTGTTGTGTGCTGCCCTCCCTCCCCCCCTTTCTATAGGCCCCCTGGGGGGCGCCG
>NC_057802.1:298134084-298146937 GCF_018294505.1 Triticum aestivum | reverse complement strand
CCTCCGGGACAGGTGGCCCCACCCGGTGGACCCCCGGGACCCTTCCGGTGGTCCCGGTACAATACCGATAACCCCCGAAACTTTCCCGGTGGCCGAAACTGGACTTCCTATATATAATTCTTCACCTCCGGACCATTCCGGAACCTCTCGTGACGTCCGGGATCTCATCCAGGACTCCGAACAACTTTCGGGTTTCCGCATACATATATCTCTACAACCCTAGCGTCACCGGACCTTAAGTGTGTAGACCCTACGGGTTCGGGAGACATGCAGACATGACCGAGACGCCTCTCCGGTCAATAACCAACAGCGGGATCTGGATACCCATGTTGGCTCCCACATGTTCCACGATGATCTCATCGGATGAACCACGGTGTCGAGGATTCAATCAATCCCGTATACAATTCCCTTTGTCAATCGGTATGTTACTTGCCCGAGATTCGATCGTCGGTATCCCAATACCTTGTTCAATCTCGTTACCGACAAGTCTCTTTACTCGTACCGCAATGCATGATCCCGTTACTAACGCCTTAGTCACATTGAGCTCATTATGATGATGCATTACCGAGTGGGCCTAGAGATACCTCTCCGTCATACGGAGTGACAAATCCCAGTCTTGATCCGTGCCAACCCAACAGACACTTTCGGAGATACCCGTAGTGCACCTTTATAGTCACCCAGTTACGTTGTGACGTTTGGCACACCCAAAGCACTCCTACGGTATCCGGGAGTTGCACGATCTCATGGTCTAAGGAAAAGATACTTGACATTGGAAAAGCTCTAGCAAACGAAACTACACGATCTTTTATGCTATGCTTAGGATTGGGTCTTGTCCATCACATCATTCTCCTAATGATGTGATCCCGTTATCAATGACATCCAATGTCCATAGTCAGGAAACCGTGACTATCTGTTGATCAACGAGCTAGTCAACTAGAGGCTTACTAGGGACAGGTTGTGGTCTATGTATTCACACATGTATCACGATTTCCGGACAATACAATTATAGCATGAATAATAGACAATTACCATGAACAAAGAAATATAATAATAACCATTTATTATTGCCTCTAGGGCATATTTCCAACAGTCTCCCACTTGCACTAGAGTCAATAATCTAGTTACATTGTGATGAATCGAACACCCATTGCGTCCTGGTGTTGATCATGTTTTGCCCTAGGGAGAGGTTTAGTCAACGGATCTGCTACATTCAGGTCCGTGTGTACTTTACAAATATCTATGTCTCCATTTTGAACACTTACATGAATGGAGTTGAAGCGACGCTTGATATGCCTGGTCTTCCTGTGAAACCTGGGCTCCTTCGCAAGGGCAATAGCTCCAGTGTTGTCACAGAAGAGAGTCATTGGGCCCGACGCATTGGGAATCACCCCTAGGTCGGTAATGAACTCCTTCATCCAGACTGCTTCCTGTACTGCCTCTGAGGCTGCCATGTACTCCGCTTCACATGTAGATCCCGCCACGACACTTTGCTTGCAACTGCACCAGCTTACTGCTCCTCTATTCAAAATATACACGTATCCGGTCTGTGACTTCGAGTCATCCAGATCTGTATCGAAGCTAGCGTCGACGTAACCCTTTACGACGAGCTCTTCGTCACCTCCATAAACGAGAAACATATCCTTAGTCCTCTTCAGGTACTTCAGGATATTCTTGACCGCTGTCCAGTGTTCCTTGCCGGGATTACTTTGGTACCTTCCTACCAAACTTACGGCAAGGTTTATATCAGGTCTGGTACACAGCATGGCATACATAATAGACCCTATGGCCGAGGCATAGGGGATGACACTCATCTGTTCTATATCTTCTGCCGTGGTCGGGCATTGCGCCTTGCTCAATTGCACACCTTGCAATACAGGCAAGAACCCCTTCTTGGACTGATCCATACTGAACTTCTTCAATATCTTGTCAAGGTATGTACTCTGTGAAAGACCAATGAGGCGTCTTGATCTATCTCTATAGATCTTGATGCCTAATATATAAGCAGCTTCTCCAAGGTCCTTCATTGAAAAACACTTATTCAAATAGGCCTTTATACTTTCCAAGAATTCTATATCATTTCCCATCAATAATATGTCATCCACATATAATATGAGAAATGCTACAGAGCTCCCACTCACTTTCTTGTAAACACAGGCTTCTCCATAAGTCTGTGTAAACCCAAACGCTTTGATCATCTCATCAAAGCGAATGTTCCAACTCCGAGATGCTTGCACCAGCCCATAGATTGAGCGCTGGAGCTTGCACACTTTGTTAGCATTCTTAGGACCGACAAAACCTTCCGGCTGCATCATATACAACTCTTCCTTAAGGAAGCCATTAAGGAATGCCGTTTTGACGTCCATCTGCCATATCTCATAATCATAGTATGCGGCAATTGCTAACATGATTCGGACGGACTTCAGCTTCGCTACAGGTGAGAAAGTCTCATCGTAGTCAACCCCTTGAACTTGTCGATAACCCTTAGCGACAAGTCGAGCTTTGTAGATGGTCACATTACCATCTGCGTCCGTCTTCTTCTCAAAGATCCATTTGTTTTCTATGGCTCGCCTTTCATCGGGCAAGTCAGTCAAAGTCCATACTTTGTTTTCATACGTGGATTCTATCTCGGATTTCATGGCTTCTAGCCATTTGTCGGAATCCGGGCCCGCCATCGCTTCTTCATAGTTCGAAGGTTCACCGTTGTCTAACAACATGATTTCCAGGACAGGGTTGCCGTACCACTCTGGTGCGGAACGTGTCCTTGTGGACCTACGAAGTTCAGTAACTTGATCTGAAGTTTCATGATCATCATCATTAACTTCCTCCCCAGTCGGTGTAGGCACCACAGGAACATTTTCCCGCGCTGCGCTACTTTCCAGTTCGGAAGGGGTGACTATCACCTCATCAAGTTCCACTTTCCTCCCACTCAATTCTTTCGAGAGAAACTCCTTCTCTAGAAAGGACCCGTTCTTGGCAACGAAGATCTTGCCTTCGGATCTGAGGTAGAAGGTATACCCAATAGTTTCCTTAGGGTATCCTATGAAGACGCATTTTTCCGATTTGGGTTCGAGCTTTTCAGGTTGAAGTTTCTTGACATAAGCATCGCATCCCCAAACTTTTAGAAATGACAGCTTAGGTTTCTTCCCAAACCATAATTCATACGGCGTCGTTTCAACGGATTTAGACGGTGCCCTATTTAAAATGAATGCGGGAGTCTCTAAAGCATAACCCCAAAATGAGAGCGGTAAATCGGTAAGAGACATCATAGATCGCACCATATCCAATAGAGAGCGATTATGACGTTCGGACACACCATTTCTCTGAGGTGTTCCAGGCGGCGTAAGTTGTGAAACTATTCCACATTTCCTTAAGTGTGTACCAAATTCGTGACTTAAATATTCTCCACCACGATCTGATCGTAAGAATTTTATTTTCCTGTCACGTTGATTCTCGACTTCATTCTGAAATTCCTTGAACTTTTCAAAGGTTTCAGACTTGTGTTTCATTAGGTAGACATACCCATATCTACTTAAATCATCAGTGAGAGTGAGAACATAACGATATCCTCCGCGAGCATCAACACTCATTGGACCACACACATCGGTATGTATGATTTCCAATAAGTTGGTTGCTCGCTCCATTGTTCCGGAGAACGGAGTCTTGGTCATCTTACCCATGAGGCATGGTTCGCACGTGTCAAATGATTCGTAATCAAGAGACTCCAAAAGTCCATCTGCATGGAGCTTCTTCATGCGCTTGACACCAATGTGACCAAGGCGGCAGTGCCACAAGTATGTGGGACTATCGTCATCAACTTTACATCTTTTGGTATTCACACTATGAACATGTGTAACATCACGTTCGAGATTCATCAAAAATAAACCATTGACCAGCGGGGCATGACCATAAAACATATCTCTCAAATAAATAGAACAACCATTATTCTCGGATTTAAATGAGTAGCTATCTCGAATTAAACGAGATCCAGATACAATGTTCATGCTCAAAGCTGGCACTAAATAACAATTATTGAGGTTTAAAACTAATCCCGTAGGGAGATGTAGAGGTAGCGTGCCGACGGCGATCACATCGACCTTGGAACCATTCCCGATGCGCATCGTCACCTCGTCCTTCGCCAGTCTCCGTTTATTCCGTAGTTCCTGTTTTGAGTTACAAATATGAGCAACCGCACCGGTATCAAATACCCAGGAGCTACTACGAGTACTGGTAAGGTACACATCAGTTACTAGTATATCACATATACCTTGGGTGTTGCCGGCCTTCTTCTTGTCCGCTAAGTATTTGGGGCAGTTCCGCTTCCAGTGACCACTTCCCTTGCAATAAAAGCACTCAGTCTCGGGCTTGGGTCCATTCTTTGACTTCTTCCCGGTAACTGGCTTACCGGGCGCGGCAACTCCCTTGCCGTCCTTCTTGAAGTTCTTCTTACCCTTGCCCTTCTTGAACTTAGTGGTTTTATTCACCATCAACACTTGATGTTCTTTTCTGATCTCTACCTCAGCTGATTTCAGCATTGAATATACCTCGGGAATGGTCTTTTCCATCCCCTGCATATTGTAGTTCATCACAAAGCTCTTGTAGCTTGGTGGAAGCGACTGGAGGATTCTGTCAATGACCGCGTCATCCGGGAGATTAACTCCCAGCTGAGACAAGCGGTTGTGCAACCCAGACATTCTGAGTATGTGCTCACTAACAGAACTGTTCTCCTCCATTTTACAGCTGAAGAACTTGTCGGAGACATCATATCTCTCGACCCGGGCATGAGCTTGAAAAACCAGTTTCAGCTCCTCGAACATCTCATATGCTCCATGTTTCTCAAAATGCTTTTGGAGACCAGGTTCTAAGCTATAAAGCATGCCACATTGAACGAGGGAGTAATCATCAGCACGCTGCTGCCAAGCGTTCATAACGTCTTGGTTCTCAGGGATTGGTGCTTCACCTAGCGGTGCTTCTAAGACATAATCTTTCTTGGCTGCTATGAGGATGATCCTCAGGTTCCGGACCCAGTCCGTATAGTTGCTGCCATCATCTTTCAGCTTGGTTTTCTCTAGGAACGCGTTGAAAATTGAGGACAACGTGGGCCATTTGATCTACAATACATAGTGTAAAGATTTAGACTAAGTTCATGATAATTAAGTTCATATAATCAAATTATTTAATGAACTCCCACTCAGATAGACATCCCTCTAGTCATCTAAGTGAAACATGATCCGAATTCGACTAGGCCGTGTCCGATCATCACGTGAGACGGACTAGTCAAGATCGGTGAACATCTCCATGTTGATCGTATCTTCTATACGACTCATGCTCGACCTTTCGGTCCTCCGTGTTCCGAGGCCATGTCTGTACATGCTAGGCTCGTCAAGTGAACCTAAGTGTATTGCGTGAATTCCGAGGCCATGTCTGTACATGCTAGGCTCGTCAACACCCGTTGTATTCGAACGTTAGAATCTATCACACCCGATCATCACGTGGTGCTTCGAAACAACGAACCTTCGCAACGGTGCACAGTTAGGGTGAACACTTTCTTGAAATTATTATAAGGGATCATCCTACTTGCTACCGTCGTTCTAAGCAAATAAGATGCAAAAACATGATAAACATCACATGCAATCAAATAGTGACATGATATGGCCAATATCATCATGCTCCTTTGATCTCCATCTTCGGGGCACCATGATCATCTTTGTCACCGGCATGACACCATGATCTCCATCATCATGATCTCCATCATTGTGTCTTCATGAAGTCGTCACGCCAACGATTACTTCTACTTCTATGGCTAACGCGTTTAGCAATAAAGTAAAGTAATTTACATGGCGTTTATTTAATGACACGCAGGTCATACAAAATAATAAAGACAACTCCTATGGCTCCTGCCGGTTGTCATACTCATCGACATGCAAGTCGTGATTCCTATTACAAGAATATGATCAATCTCATACATCACATATATCATTCATCACATCTTCTGGCCATATCACATCACATAGCACTTGCTGCAAAAACAAGTTAGACATCCTCTAATTGTTGTTGCAAGTTTTTACGTGGTTTGTAGGTTTCTAGCAAGAACGTTTCTTACCTACGTATGACCACAACGTGATTTGCCAATTTCTATTTACCCTTCATAAGGACCCTTTTCATCGAATCCGTTCCGACTAAAGTAGGAGAGACAGACACCCGCTAGCCACCTTATGCAACTTGTGCATGTCAGTCGGTGGAACCAGTCTCACGTAAGCGTACGTCTAAGGTCGGTCCGGGCCGCTTCATCCTACAATGCCGCTGAAACAAGAAACAACTAGTAGCGGCAAGAAGAATTGGCAAACTCAACGCCCACAACTGCTTTGTGTTCTACTCGTGCATAGTAACTACGCATAGGCCTGGCTCATGCTGCCACTGTTGGGAATCGTAGCATAATTTTGAAATTTTCCTACGCTCACCAAGATGCACCTATGGAGTATACTAGCAAAGAGGGGAAGGGAGTGCATCTACATACCCTTGTAGATCACGAGCGGAAGCGTTCCAATGAACGTGGATGACGGAGTCGTACTCGCCGTGATCCAAATCACCGATGACCGAGTGCCGAACGGACGGCACCTCCGCGTTCAACACACGTACGGTGCAGCGACGTCTCCTCCTTCTTGATCCAGCAAGGGGGAAGGAGAGGTTGATGGAGATCCAGCAGCACGACGGCGTGGTGGTGGATGTAGCGGGTCTCGTGCAGGGCTTCGCCGAGCTTCTACGAGAGAGAGAGAGGTGTTGCAGGGGAGGAGGGAGGCGCCCAAGGCTGTTGTGTGCTGCCCTCCCTCCCCCCCTTTATATAGGCCCCCTGGGGGGGGGCGCCGGCCTTGGAGATCAGATCCAGGGGGGCAGCGGCCAAGTGGGGGGGAAGGGGTGCCTTGCCCCCCAAGGCAAGGGGGAACTCCCTCCTAGGGTTCCCAACCCTAGACGCATGGGGGAGGCCCAAGGGGGGCGCCCCAGCCCACTAGGGGCTGGTTCCCTTCCACTTTCAGCCCACGGGCCCCTCCGGGACAGGTGGCCCCACCCGGTGGACCCCCGGGACCCTTCCGGTGGTCCCGGTACAATACCGATAACCCCCGAAACTTTCCCGGTGGCCGAAACTGGACTTCCTATATATAATTCTTAACCTCCGGACCATTCCGGAACCTCTCTTGACGTCCGGGATCTCATCCGGGACTCCGAACAACTTTCGGGTTTCCGCATACATATATCTCTACAACCCTAGCGTCACCGGACCTTAAGTGTGTAGACCCTACGGGTTCGGGAGACATGCAGACATGACCGAGACGCCTCTCCGGTCAATAACCAACAACGGGATCTGGATACCCATGTTGGCTCCCACATGTTCCATGATGATCTCATCGGATGAACCACGGTGTCGAGGATTCAATCAATCCCGTATACAATTCCCTTTGTCAATCGGTATGTTACTTGCCCGAGATTCGATCGTCGGTATCCCAATACCTTGTTCAATCTCGTTACCGGCAAGTCTCTTTACTCGTACCGCAATGCATGATCCCGTGACTAACGCCTTAGTCACATTGAGCTCATTATGATGATGCATTACCGAGTGGGCCCAGAGATACCTCTCCGTCGTACGGAGTGACAAATCCCAGTCTCGATCCGTGCCAACCCAACAGACACTTTCGGAGATACCCGTAGTGCACCTTTATAGTCACCCAGTTACGTTGTGACGTTTGGCACACCCAAAGCACTCCTACGGTATCCGGGAGTTGCACGATCTCATGGTCTAAGGAAAAGATACTTGACATTGGAAAAGCTCTAGCAAACGAAACTACACGATCTTTTATGCTATGCTTAGGATTGGGTCTTGTCCATCACATCATTCTCCTAATGATGTGATCCCGTTATCAATGACATCCAATGTCCATAGTCAGGAAACCGTGACTATCTGTTGATCAACGAGCTAGTCAACTAGAGGCTTACTAGGGACAGGTTGTGGTCTATGTATTCACACATGTATCACGATTTCCGGACAATACAATTATAGCATGAATAATAGACAATTACCATGAACAAAGAAATATAATATAACCATTTATTATTGCCTCTAGGGCATATTTCCAACAATATAAACTCCATATTTTTATCCTCGATGGCAACAATACAATACGTGTCGTTTCCCTTTCTATCACTGGGATCGAGCAACGCAAGATTGAACCCAAAGCTAAGCACTTCTCCCATTGCAAGACAGATCAATCTAGTAGGCCAAACCAAACTGATAATTCGAAGAGACTTGCAAAGATAACCAATCATACATAAAAGAATTCAGAGAAGATTCAAATATTGTTCATAGATAATCTTGATCATAAACCCACAATTCATCGGATCTCGACAAACACACCGCAAAAAGAGTTACATCGAATAGATCTCCAAGAAGATAGAGGAGAACTTTGTATTGAGATCCAAAGAGAGAGAAGAAGCCATCTAGCTAATAACTATGGACCCGAAGGTCTATGGTAAACTACTCACACATCATCGGAGAGGCTATGGTGTTGATGTAGAAGCCCTCCGTGATCGATGCCCCCTCCGGCGGAGCGCCGCAAAAGGCCCCAATATGGGATCTCACGGGTGCAGAAGGTTGCGGCGGTGGAAATAGGGTTTTGTGGTGCTCCTGGATGGTTTCCGCTACGTAGGTATATATAGGAGGAAGAAGTAGGTCGGTGGAGCCATGAGGGGCCCACGAGGGTGGGGCCGCGCCTAGGGGGGCAGGCGCGCCTCCCTGCCTCGTGGCCTCCTCGGTTGTTTTTTGACGTCCACTCCAAGTCCTCTAGATCACGTTTGTTCCAAAAATAACTCTCCCGAAGGTTTCATTCCGTTTGGACTCTGTTTGATATTCCTTTTCTGTAGAACACTGAAATAGGCAAAAAAAACAGCAATTTGCACTAGGCCTTGGGTTAATAGGTTAGTCCCAAAAATAATATAAAAGTGTATAATAAAGCCCATTAAACATCCAAAATAGAATATATAATAGCATGGAACAATAAAAAATTATAGATACGTTGGAGACGTATCATAGGTCCAGGCTCTCTTAATTCCTCGTCAGAGGGAATCAAACAAATGTCACAAAAGTCAGTGAGTGGTATCTGATGAGGTTCATCATATAAATTAAATCACACCTCAGGAGGATTATTCCTACCCAGAAAATGAAAATTTTGCACAAAGGAGTTCGTGAGGAGGTGGTGTTGGTCACACTCATCTGCGAGGAAGTCGGTCAGCCCGGCATTCGCCACTAATTGGGCAAACTCTTGATGGAACCCGACCTACTCCATGAAGGCATTATACGGCAATTCGCACGGCCGCACCTCCGCCATTCTTGGAGTGTTGAGGTCATTGTCCGATGATTCCCCGATGACTCCCTTAGCATTCTTCTTGGAGGAAAACTTTCTGAAAATACTCATCTTATTCCAATAGATAAAATTTTGAAAATTTTAGTCCACAAAATTTTTGTCAACAAAACTTCACAATATTGATAGCAACTACTCATATGGATGCCTAGAGGCCATAACAATCATTCAAACCACTTAGAACTCTAAGAATTCAACATGCAAGCCCATTTACAGCAGCACCAATACTAGCTAATTATTCAAAATATACACCACTAAAGCAAAAACTAATTGGAGCAATGGAGGAGTCACATAGCAAGTAGTAATCCCCCAAAACTGTTTCGGAAACAGAGCTTCGAGCAAAGATATCGAAATCCGCGGGTTTGAGAGCAAGAACACGAGAGAGAGAGAGAGAGAGATAGAGAGAGAGAGAGAGCTATGGTGATTTTTTTGGAGGTAGGAGACGGCATGGGCTAAAGGGATAAGTGAGGGGACCCACATGGGGACCACAACCCACCAGGGCGCGCCTGGGGTTGCTGGCGCACCATGGTGTCTTGTGGACACCAGGGGCACCCCCTCTATTATTATTTGTACCGGAAATTCTCAAATATTCGGTAAAAATCGTGTTAAATTTTCAGGGCATTCTGATCAGTTTTATTTTTGACCACTTTTTTATTGCACGGAAAATTCAGAAAATATGATGAACAAGGCATTTTATTTTAATTAACTAAGAAAAACAGAAAAAGGTGGGAGCACAAGGTTGTGCCTACTAAATTCATCAACTTCATACCTCTAAAAAATGATCCATTAATAAGGTTGATCAAGTCTTATTAACAACCACTTTCGATTAGCATAAAACCGAAGAACTTTTGTAAAACACTAAGTTACCTCAACTGTGATATGCATATCCCCAACAACAAGTATTTCATATTTCTTTTTGGCAGTAGGTAGAGGGAGTTAAAAACTTCCAATAGTAGTCGAAGACTTTTCAATAACATTAATATACCATTGACTTGGAATTGTTTCTTCGGAAAATGTACTGTATGCTCATTACCATTGATATGAAAAGTAACCTTGCTTTTATTGCAATCAATAACATCCCCTGCATTATTCAAAAAGGGTCTACCAAGGATAGTTGACATGTTGTCGTCCTCGGGCATGTCAA
Source organism: Triticum aestivum (assembly GCF_018294505.1). Lineage (NCBI taxonomy): Eukaryota > Viridiplantae > Streptophyta > Magnoliopsida > Poales > Poaceae > Triticum > Triticum aestivum. Next base: position 298,136,386 of record NC_057802.1, on the reverse strand, counting down.
GTATAACAAAGTCTGTTAAGATAGTAACATTTGCAACAACAACAGGTACATCCTCACAAATACTGATAGGTATGGCCATTGATTTATCAGGCATTTGCAAAGATATTTCAGTAGGTGTGAGTTTATTCAAAGCAAGTCTTTTATATAAAGAGAAAGTCATAACACTAAAACCTGCTCCTAAATCACACAAAGCAGTTTTGACATAATTTATTTTGATGGAGCACGGTATAGTTGGTATTCCTGGATCTCCAAGTTTTTTAGGTACTCCATCCATAAAAGAATAATTAGCAAGCATGGTGGAGATTTCAGCTTTAGGTATCTTTCTCTTATTAGTGATGATGTCTTTCATGTATTTTGCATAAGGGGCCATCTTTGAAATATCAGTCATGCGGGTGCGCAAAAAGACTGGCCTAAGCATTTCAGCAAAGCGTTCAAATTCTTCTGCATCTTTTTTTCTTAGTTGATTTAGGTGGAAAGGGCATGGGCTTTCGAACCCATGGTTCTCTTTCTTTTCCATGTTTTCTAGCAACAAAGTCTCTTTTGTCATTTCTTTTATTTTTAGGTTGTGGGTTATCAAGATCAACAGCAGGTTCTATTTCAACATCATTATCTGGTTCTTTATCATTGTTTGGTTGAGTGTCTTCATGAACATCATCATTATCCTTTTCATTATCACTAGATGAATTTTCATTACCAGACTGAGTTTCAGCATTAGAGATAGAGACATCTGTATTAACTTCAGGAGGTTTCTCTATTTCATGTTCACTAGAGGTATGCAAAGTCCTATCATTTTTATTTTTCTTCTTTTTAGAAGGACTAGGTGCATCAGTATTAATTCTTTGAGAGTCTCGTTCAATTCTTTTAGGGTGTCCCTCGGGATAAAGTGGTTCCTGAGTCATTTTGCCTCCTCTAGTTGCTACTCTAACAGCATAGTCATTCATATTATTCTTCATTTCACTAAGCAATTCTCTGTGAGATTTAGCAACCTGTTCTAACTGGGTTTGAACCATTGAGACATGTTTTCCTACACCCCTAACATCATTAGTGATTCTAAATAACAAGTCACTCAAGTGAGCAATCATATCAGAGTTTTATTTCAATTGTTTCATAACATTTGTATTGAAGTGATCTTGTTTGATGATGTGCATATCAAGTCCATGTATTTCTTCAATAGGTGGTAAATTCTTAACATCTTCCGCTTTAATACCTTTTTCCTACATACATTTCTTTGCCTCTTCCATATCTTCATGACTGAGAAATAAGATAACCCTCTTCTTCGGAGTGGGTTTAGGCGGTGGTTCAGGAAGAGTCAAATCATCATAATTCTTCAATATATTATTCAATAATTCTTCAGCTTGTTCAACAATTCATTCCCTGAAAACACAACCAGCACAACTATCTAGGAAGTCCCTAGAAGCATCGGTTAGTCCATTATAGAAGATATCAAGTATTTCATTTTTCTTAAGAGGATGATCAGGCAGAGTATTAAGTAGTTGGAGAAGCCTCCCCCAAGTTTGTGGGAGACGATCTTCTTCAATTTGCACAAAGTTAAATATTTTCCTATAAGGTAGCTTGTTTCTTATGAGTAGGAAAATATTTTTCAGAGAAGTAGTAAATCATATCCTGGGGACTACGCACACAACCAGGAGTGTGACGCCCCGATAGTTACGCTACAGTAACCCTCCGCTAATGATGCCACGTCATCACAATTACTGTTGTTAATCTTGCGATGATTCAAATCCCATTCAAATTTCAAATTTAAAATCAAGTCAAACAATTAAAGTTTTCAAAAGTGAAAACTAAAATGTTCTTAATGTGACAAATAAATCATGGATATTATTGGTGGAGAAACAACATATTTATAAAATAATTAAATACCCTAAAGTGATTAAAACAACAGCAAAAACAATTAATTATACTCCTAATATATTTTACAAAATACTAAACTATTTTAGCCAGGTGCCAAAGTTATTGTAGCAGTGGTATAATTAATGTTACTATGTTAGGTGCTAATTGAATATTTTACCAAACTAAAACAAATTGGGAAATAAAATTAAAACAGAAAAGAAAATAAATAAAAAGGTAAAAGATAAAACAAAAATGAAAACGACCCCCCCTACTGGCCTTTGGCCCAGCAGGCCACCAGGCCGCCCAGCCGGCCCACCTGGCCCGGCCCCCCACCTCACTCCCTTATCCCCTAGCAAACGCAAACCCTAACCCCACCGACACCCACTTCCCCCCACTCGCTCCTCTCCCTTCCCCCCGATCTGGATCGAGATCGGGGGCACGACCTCCACGCGCC
>NC_057802.1:298113071-298133588 GCF_018294505.1 Triticum aestivum | reverse complement strand
CACCCGCGTCGCCTGAACCGTGTCGCCACGCCCACGACGCGCCCCGCGCTGCACCGCTCGCCTGCGCTGCACCTAGCTGCTGCTGCTGCTGCAGCCCGTGTGCTCCTACCACCACCTGCACGCACGCCTACGCCTCGCGCGCACGCGTGCGACGCGCGCCGCTCCCCTGTCTGCCGCGGCCGCCTCTGCTCGCCAGCGCCCTCCCCTGCCTCCCCGCACGCATCCGCCGCACCAACACCGCCCAGCTCCGCCATGGCCCTCCTCCCTTCACCCCGCGGCCTCCATCTGCTTCCTCTAGAAGCGCGTGAGCACGAGCCCGCCCCCGGTGGCCTCCGCGACTCGAGTCGCCGCCCATAGCGGCCATCCGGCGTGCCTCCTCCATGGCTCAAAGCCACCGACGCTTAAATCGCCGGCCTAATAGGTCATTAGCGCTAATTGCGCTACCAACCCCCCTGATGAGCCACTAACACGTGGGGCCAACCCCCTGGAACGATTTAAAAAAGAATAAATAATAATTAATTAATTAATTAAAGAATTAATTAATTTAATTAAACATAATTAGAGTAACCTAATCACTAATTAACCTAATTAAATGTTAATTAATTAATCAGTCTATGACAGATGGGACCCACTGGTCAATTTGACCAGTCAACGGTCAATGCTGACTGGGCTGTTGACTTTGACCGGCCCCATCAGTCAGCCTCTGCTGACTGGGCAGTTGACCAAGTCAACTGGGCCTACTGGTCAGACAATCCCATCTGTGGGTACACTTCCGTGTACTCATAGCAATTTAACATTTAATTTTTAATTAAAATAATTAAATAAATCCTAAAAATGATTTAAATCTTTAGAAATTAATATAAAATAATCCGTAGCTCGGATGGAAAAACTTTGTACATGAAAGTTGCTTAGAACGACGAGACGAATCCGAATACGTAGCCCGTTCGTCCGCCACACATCCCTAGCATATCGAACACGCAGCTTTCCCCCTCCGGCTCATCTGTCCGAAAACGCGAAACACCGGGGATACTTTCCCGGATGTTTCCCCCTATGCCGGTATCACCTCCTACCGCATTAGGGAAAACCTAACACCGCTCATTGTCATGTCATGCATCATCATGCAAATGTTTGCATTATATTTATTGTTTCTTCCCCCTCTTCTCTCGCTAGACACCGAGACCGACGCCGCTGCTACCCAGTACGACTACGGTGTTGACCATCCCCTCCTTCTCGGCTGAGCTTCCAGGCAAGCCCCCCCCCCCCTTGATCACTAGATATCGCCTATTCCTTCTGTTACTTTGTGGTAGAGGTGGGACTGGGTTCCCGACGGCCCCCGACTGTTACTTTGTGGCGGAGTGACAGGGCAGGTTGAGACCACCTAGGAGAGAGGTGGGCCTGGCCCTGGTCGGTGTTCGCGGTTACATCAATTAACACGCTTAACGAGATCTTGGTATTTGATCCGAGTAGGGTCGTTGACCTTATACGCACTAACCGCCATGTGGGACAAGATATGGGCAACCGACGTCGTGGTATCAGACGAAGCTCTTTTTGACGTCAGCAACTGAGCGGCGCGCGCCGCATTGGACCGTAAGCCCGCGCTTGTATTAAGGGGGCTAGGTCTGCTTCCGGCCGCGTTCGCAACGTGCAGGTGTGCAATGGGCGATGGGCCTAGACCCCTGCGCGCATAGGATTTAGACCGGAGTGCTGACCACTCTGTTGAGCCTAGGTAGGGCTGCGACGTGTTGATCTCCCGAGGCCGGACATGACCCAGGAAAGTGTGCCCGGCCAGAGGGATCGAGCGTGTCGGGTAATGTGGTGCACCCCTGCAGGGAAGTTGATCTATTCGAATAGCCGTGTCCACGGTAACAGGCGACCCGGAGTTGTACCTTGACCTTATGACAACTAGAACCGGATACTTAAAAAACACACCCTTCCAAGTGCCAGATATGACCCGGTGATTGCTCTCACACAGGGCGACGAGGAGAGGATCGCCGGGTAGGATTATGCTATGCGATGATACTTGGTGAACTTACCATCTACTCTCTTCTACATGCTGCAAGATGGAGGCTGCCAGAAGCGTAGTCTTCGACAGGACTAGCTATCCCCCTCTTATTCTGGCATTCTGCAGTTCAGTCCACCGATATTGCCCTTTTACACAGATACCCATGCATATGTAGTGTAGATCCTTGCTTGCGAGTACTTTGGATGAGTACTCACGGTTGCTTTTCTCCCTCCTTTTCCCTTTCTATACCTGGTTGTCGCAAACAGATGCTGGAGTCCAGGAGCCAGAGGATCCCGAGGATGATTCTACGTGGAGTTCGACTTCGAGGAGTAGTTAGGAGGTCCCAGGCAGGAGGCCTTGCCTTTTCGATTGTTGCTACTTTTGTGCTAGCCTTCATAAGGCAATCTTGTTTAACTTATGTCTGTACTCAGATATTATTGCTTTCGCTGAATCTTGTGTATTCGAGCTTATGTATTCGAGCCTTCGAGGCCCCTGACTTGTAATATAAAGCTTGTATTATTTTAATTTGTGTCTAGAGTTGTGTTGTGATATCTTCCCGTGAGTCCTTGATCTTGATGGTACACATTTGCGTGTATGATTAGTGTACGGTCAAATCGGGGGCGTCACAAGTTGGTATCAGAGCCGACTGCCTGTAGGAATCCCCCTTCCACACTCCTTGGCCGAAGTCGAGTCTAGTCATACATGCTTACGGAAAAGAACTTGCATGACATCTTTTGTCCTACCGTGGCAGCGGGGTCCATAAGGAAACTAAGGGTTATTAAGGCCTCCTTTTAATAGAGAACTGGAACAAAGCATTAACAGATAGTGAATACGAACTCCTCAAACTACAGTCATCACCGGAAAGTATCCCAATTACTGTCACCCTGGGGTTTACGGATCATAATATGTAATAGGTGAATATGACTTGCAAGATCGGATCTAGAACATAGATACAATGGTGAAAACATAAACGGTTTAGATCTGAAATCATGGCACTCGGGCCCTAGTGACAATCATTAAGCATGGTAAAGTCATAACAACATCAATCTCAGAACATAGTGGATACTAGGGATCAAGCCCTAACAAAACTAACTCGATTACATGATGAATCTCATCCAAATCCTCACGAACCAGCGAGCCTACAAAGGAATTACTCATTTCCGGTGGGGAGCATCATGGAATTGGTGATGAAGGCGAGTTGGTGATGACGAAGACCAAAGATTCCCCTCTCCGGAGCCCCAAACGGGCTCCAGATCTGGCCTCCCGATGAAGAACAGGAGGTGGCGGCGGCTCCATATCATAAAACGCGATGAAACTTCCTCCCAGATTTTTTTTCTCTGGAAATAGGTATTTATGGAGTTGGAATTAGGGTCAGGGGGCCACATGGGCCCCACAACCCACCAAGGCACGCCTGGAGGGGGTGGCGCGCCCTGGTGTATCGTGGCCAGCAAGGCACCCCGTCGGTGGTTCTTGGTTCCAGTATTTATTTATTTATTTTGAAATAAATCTCCAAAAAGTTTCGTCCAAATCCAAGGACTTTTATTTCTACACAAAATAACACCATGGTAGTTCTGTTGAAAACAACGTCAGTCCGGGTTAGTTTCATTCAAATCATGCAAATTAAGTCCAAAACAAGAGCAAAAGTGGTAGGAAAAGTTGATACGATGGAGACGTATCAGGGTGGTCAGTATTTTCCATGCTAACCGAGTTATTCTCATGATGAGTGTTTATTCACTCGTCCTTGCACGAGAGGGGCTGGTAATCGGCATGCCTAGTCCCATGATAAGAAATTGCAAATAATTAAACAAAACTCCCCCGGACTGTTGTTGGTATGGAAGGCACCCGTGGATTCGGTTAGCCATGGCTTGTGTTTGTTGGTGGAGGGGGAGTAAACTTCACTTTTACCACTTGGGAACCGCCGCTAATTTGTTTAGCATGGAAGATATTGAAAACTCTTGGGCATAACATTGACAAGAAGGGTATACCTCCCAAAATTATATTTCTCTCTGATTTAAGCTTCGAGCTCCGGCACCTCTGCAAATCCCTACTTCCCTCTGCGAAGGGCCTATCTATTTACTTTCATGTTATTTTACTTTTATGTTGAGTCATCACCTTCTCAAACAAGCACCAGACCTGAGAGCACTATTTTCATCCTCATGCATTGTGTGTAGTTAATGTTGAATGCATCATGACTGGATCTCTTCTACCATGAATTACAATGTTTAGTCGCTACCTGAGCTTTGGAGGTGCTCTGCATTTGTGTTTTGCGGTCTCAGAAAGGGCTAGCGAGATACCATTATTGTCATATTATATCATGATTGTTTTGACAAGTGTTGGCATTTGAGATATCTTCTTATTGCCCGCTAGTTGATTATGCCATTGATATAGGTGAATATAATTTCTAAGAGTTATTGTTTGGAAGGTAGTCATGATCTTTGCTGAAAACCTGAGTGCTATTTAAGCATATATATGGACACACAAACAAAAGAGTTCGTAAAAGTTTTCTCTATCACTTTTATTTTGTCAACTGAATTGCTTAAGGACAAGCAATGGGTTAAGCTTGGGGGAGTTGATATGTCTCCATCGTATCTACTTTTCCTAACGATTTTGCTCTTGTTTTGGACTCTAATTTGCATGATTTGATGAAACTAACCCGGACTGACGCTGTTTTCAGTAGAACTACCATGGTGTTGTTTTTGTGCAGAAATATAAGTTCTTAGAATTGGACAAAACTTTTTGGAGAATTATTTTGGAATAAATAAAAATACTGGAACCAAGACCCACTGGTGGGGGCCCCCAGCTGCCCACTAGCCACCAGGGCGTGCCACGCCCCTCTGGCGCGCCCTTATGGGTAGTGGGGCTCACGAGGCTCCGCTGACCCTAATTTCAACTCTATAAATTCCTATTTTTGGAGAGAAAAATAGGAGAGGAAGTTTCATCGCGTATTATGATACGAAGCTGTCGCCACCTCCTGTTCTTCATCAGGAGGCCAGATCTGGAGTCTGTTCGGGGCTCCTGATACGTCTCCAACGTATCTATAATTTTTGATCGTTCCATGCTATTATATTATCTGTTCTGGATGTTTAATGGGCTTTAATATGCTCTTTTATATTATTTTTGGGACTAACCTATTAACCGGAGGCCCAGTGCCAGTTGCTGTTTTTTTGCCTATTTCAGTGTTTTGCAGAAAAGGAATATTAAACGGAACGAAACCTTCGCGAGGATCTTTCTTGGAAAGAACGCAATCCAGGAGACTTGGAGTGGAAGTCAGAGACGCAACCAGGCGGCCACGAGGCAGGAGGGCGTGCCCAGGGCGGGTAGGCGCGCCCCCCACTCTCGTGGGCCCCTCGTAGCTCCACTGACCTACTTCTTTCGCCTATATATACTCTTATACCCTGAAAACATCCAGGGGAGCCACGAAATCACTTTTCCACCGCCGCAACCTTCTGTACCCGTGAGATCCCATCTTGGGGACTTTTCCGGCGATCTGCCGGAGGGGGATTCGATCACGGAGGGCTTCTACATCAACACCATAGCCTCTCCGATGATGTGTGAGTAGTTTACCATAGACCTTTGGGTCCATAGTTATTAGCTAGATGGCTTCTTCTCTCTCTTTGGTTCTCAATACAAAGTTCTCCTCGATGTTCTTGGAGATCTATTCGATGTAATACTTTTTGCGGTGTGTTTGCCGAGATCCGATGAATTGTGGGTTTATGATCAAGGTTATCTATGAACAATATTTGATTCTTCTCTGAATTCTTATATACATGATTTGATATCTTTGCAAGTCTCTCCGAATTATCGGTTTAGTTTGGCCTACTAGATTGATCTTTCTTGCAATGGGAGAAGTGCTTAGCTTTGGGTTCAATCTTGCGGTGTCCTTTCCCAGTGACAGTAGAGGCAGCAAGGCACGTATTGTATTGTTGCCATCGAGGATAAAAAGATGGAGTTTATATCATATTGCATGAGTTTATCCCTCTACATCATGTCATCTTGCTTAATGCGTTACTCTGTTCTTATGAACTTAATACTCTAGATGCATGCTGGATAGCGGTCGATGTGTGGAGTAATAGTAGTAGATGCAGAATCGTTTTGGTCTACTTGACACGGACATGATGCCTATGTTCATGATCATGCCTAGATATTCTCATAACTATGCGCTTTTCTATCAATTGCTCGACAGTAATTTGTTCACTCACCGTAATATATGCTATCATGAGAGGAGCCACTAGTGAAACCTATGGCCGCCGGGTCTATTTTACATTATATTAGTTTATTGTCAACTTGCCAATTTCTGTCGTCTTTTATTTTGCAATCTTTACTTTCCAATCTATACAACAAAAATACCAAAAATATTTATCTTATTATCTTTATCAGATCTCACTTTTGCAAGTGGCTGTGAAGGGATTGACAACCCCTTTATCGCGTTGGTTGCAAGGTTCTTGATTGTTTGTGCAGGTACTAGGCGATTTGCGTGTAGTCTCCTACTGGATTGATACATTGGTTCTCAAAAACTGAGGGAAATACTTACGCTACTTTGCTGCATCACCCTTTCCTCTTCAAGGGAAAACCAACGCTCAAGAGGTAGCAAGAAGGATTTATGGCGCCGTTGCCGGGGAGATCTACGCCAAGTCAAGACATACCAAGTACCCATCATAAAATCTTCTCCCTCGCATTATGTTATTTGCCATTCGCCTCTCGTTTTCCTCTCCCCCACTTCACAAAAATTTGCCGTTTTATTCGCCCCTCTTTTCCGTTCGCCTTTTTCTCGTTAGATCTTTTGTTTGCTTGTGTTGCCATGTGCCTTCTATATGCTTGCATCTTTGCTTGCTGAAAATCTATTGTTATGTATCCTCATCCCCTTGATAATCCTTTAAAAGATCCAATTATGAAGAACCAATTGATAGTGAGTTGAGTGCACTAGATTATCTTTATGAGGTTTTGCTTGAAATTCATGAATCTGAAAATTGTGATGAAGTGTTGAAAGCAGAAATTTATGAAGTGATTCACGATAGCTCCTTAATGAAAATCATGATTGCAATGATATTATTATAAATTCTATTAATGTCAATTTTGTTAATGATATGCAAAATCCTAAGCTTGGGGATGCTAGTTTTGCTATGTCCACTACCCGTTGCAATGATCATGATTGGGGTGATTCTTCTTATAATCTTGAAAATTTATTTAAGCCCCATGATGAATATGAGATTGATAATAATGTTTGCAATAATACTGAAAGTGGGTTTGGAAGAGCGTCAACTTTAGATCCCACATATTTAGATAATGTTCAATCTTATGAAGTTTTTGATAAAAGTGGGTTTGGAGAGGTCATGACTTTAGTTAATGATATTCCCACTATTTTGGAAGAGTGTCAAATTTGCATGTATGTGGATCATGTAGAGAAAATTTTATGTGAGAGCTATATTGTTGAATTTGAATATGATCCCACATGTAATTATTATGAGACAGGAAAATATGGTTGTACAAATTTTCATGTTACTAAATTACCTCTCGTTATGTTGAGATTGTTATTCTTTCTCACTTCCTTCTTGCATATGCTAGTTTTTGCTTGTCTTGATAATTTTTTTGCCTATAAGATGCCTATGCATAGGAAGTATGTTAGACTAAGATGTGTTTTTCATATGCTATATGATGCTCTCTTTGTGCTTCAATTCTTATCTTTCATGCGAGCATCAATAAAATCTTATGCCTAGCTAGGGGCGTTAAACCATAGCGCTTGTTGGGAGGCAACCCAATTTTATTTTTGTTCTTTACTTCTTGTTCCTGTTTATTAATAAATAATTCATCTAGCCTCTGTTTATATGTGGTTTATGTTTTAGTTAGTTTTTGTGCCAAGTAGAACCTTTGGAAAGACTTGGGTGAAGTCTTTGCGATCTTGCTGTAAAAAACAGAAACTTTAGCGCTCACGAGATTAGATGCCATTTTTTACTGGAGAGTGATTTTAGGTTTCTTCTTTTTGAATATGATTAATATATAAATTTATCACGTCCACCAATTTATTTCAGAATTTTTGGAGTTCCATAAGTATACGTTTGATACAGATTACTACAGACTATTCTGTTTTTGACAGTTTCTGTTTTTCGTGTGTTGTTTGCTTATTTTGATGAATCTATGGCTAGTATCGGGGGTATGAACCATAGAGAAGTTGGAATATAGTAGGTTTAACACCAATATAAATAAATAATGAGTTCATTACAGTACCTTAAGGTGGTGTTTTTTTTCTTACACTAACGGAGCTCATGAGATTTTCTGTTTAAGTTTTGTGTTGTGAAGTTTTCAAGTTTTGGGGTAAAGATTTGACAGATTTTGGAATAAGGAGTGGCAAGAGCCTAAGCTTGGGGATTCCCAAGGCACCCCAAGGTAAAATTCAAGGAAAACCAAAAGCCTAAGCTTGGGGATGGCCCGGAAGGCATCCCCTCTTTCGTCTTCGTCTATCGGTAACTTTACTTGAGGCTATATTTTTATTCACCACATGATATGTGTTTTGCTTGGAGCGTCTTGTATGATTTGAGTCTTTGCTTTTTAGTTTACCACAATCATCCTTGCTGTACACACATTTTGGAGAGACAGACATGAATCGGAATTTATTAGAATACTCTATGTGCTTCACTTATATCTTTTGAGCTAGATAATTTTGCTCTAGTGCTTGCTTATATCTTTTTAGAGCACGGTGGTGGTTTTATTTTATAGAAATTATTGATCTATCATGCTTCACTTATATTATTTTGAGAGTCTTTTAGAATAGCATGGTAATCTTTGGCTATAAAATTAGTCCTAATATGATGAGCATCCAAGATGGGTATAATAAAAACTATCATATAAAGTGCATTGAATACTATGAGAAGTTTGATTCCTTATGATTGTTTTGAGATATGAAGATGGTGATATTAGAGTCATGCTAGTTGAGTAGTTGTGAATTTGAGATATACTTGTGTTAAAGTTTGTGATTCCCGTAGCATGCACGTATGGTAAACCGTTATGTGATGAAGTCGGAGCATGATTTATTTATTGATTGTCTTCCTTATGAGTTGCGGCCGGGGACGACCGATGGTCTTTTCCTACCAATCTATTCCCCCAGGAGCATGCGCGTAGTATTTCGTTTCGATAACTAATAGATTTTTTCAATAAGTATGTGAGTTCTTTATGACTAATGTTGAGTCCATGGATTATACGCACTCTCACCCTTCCACCATTGCTATCCTATCTAATACCGCGCACCTTTCGCCGATATCATACACCCACCATATACCTTCCTCAAAACAGCCACCATACCTACCTATCATGGCATTTCCATAGCCATTCCGAGATATATTGCCATGCAACTTTCCACCGTTCCGTTTATTATGACACGCTCTATCATTGTCATATTGCTTTACATGATCATGTAGTTGACATCGTATTTGTGGCAAGGCCACCATTCATCATTCATACATGTCACTCTTGATTCATTGCATATCTCGGTACACCGCCGGAGGCATTCACATAGAGTCATATTTGTTCTAAGTATCGAGGTGTAATTCTTGAGTTGTAAGTAAATAAAAGTGCGATGATCTTCATTATTAGAGCATTGTCCCATGTGAGGAAAGGATGATGGAGACTATGATTCATACTACTGTGCTACTGATCACTTTGCTGCAAATATCTCTAGGTGTGGTTGAATTGACAACTCAAATGCTAATACTTACAAATATTCTTTGGCTCCCCTTGTGTCGAATCAATAAATTTGGGTTGAATACTCTACCCTCGAAAACTGTTGCGATCCCCTATACTTATGGGTTATCATATGCCTGATCCTCGATTCATTCTGCAATACGATTGATAGCAGTGTTAGAGCAATGTTTGATAGTTTGAATAACAAATGTTAGACTATAAATTTGAAGCCTAAAAATTTGGCAGTACTTACGATTTGGTTTTTCAGTCGGACTCAATGTAGGATCTTTCTTTGTAGTGCACGTAGGTTCAAGCAAGTCTCCACTGGATTGATTATCAATGTTGTCCTCAGGCTTGTATCAGATTTATCAATTGGTAAACATTAATACTGCAAGAAATGTAGTCATCCAACATAAAGCTTTTTTCAATAAGGTAGTACAAGTACTTACCATATATCTGAAGTGGGAATCACATTTTGTAGGTGCAATGTTCTGGCTGAGCTTCAGAGTAGATGGTTTTCCTTGTTTCTTCGCATGAAGTTCTATGACATGAAGCTCAAATTTAGTACGATGTTTCCAGAAGTATGGATTGACAAGTTGAAATGCGAAGAGTGTGTATCACATACAAATGAGTGATCCTCACACCAGTGGTCCACAAGGTTCTGCCAATTTTCTTCATTTATATAATGCGGCTTTAACGATATAGCCTGCTCACGGGTGCATATTTTTACCTTGTTCCAGTAATTGTTCCTATCTGGAATATCGTGACTACATTTCGTCATACCAATGCACATTTCTGCGGCAAATGCATCCTTCAGGTCAATATGATCCACGTCTAGTTTTAATAAACGTTTTACAACACAAGTTCAAGTTGTAGATGAATTAGCAATCAGGAAAGAAAGTTTAACCATGTGAATAAATGGTCGTTCACTATAGATCTTCTTGAAGTTGAAGATGAAGGTACGTCGGCTATGGTGCGCTTTTCCCTAGTGCCACTGTAGAACCATAGATTGCCTAGACGAATGCACTCAAAGACATAGTTTAGAAACAAAAATCTATAAGTGGTACTACTCTGATGTACAAGAAATATGTACCTGAGAAGTATTTTTTTAAGATTACCGAGATCTTAACCTATATCAATCTGACTGGCATCATCTGAACCCTATGAATCCATATCAATTTCGTAGACTACATCTCTTTTTACTTTTTAGCGCATGTTTGGCTATAGGACAATCGTCCTTCGGTGTTTTTTCTTTAATCTTGCAATACATATGTGCTTGTCTGGCAGCATCAGCTGTAGAATCAGACACGACTTGTTACTATGCACGGTCATCAATAATGTGAACAAAGACTCACATGGTTACACATACTCCATAAGTATGCAGATTGTATTAGTAATAATAAGAAGTAGTACTGAACTACCTAATCTAGAGCAACATGTTATATTAAGAAGAAGAAATCATTCAATTGTGAAAAACAACACACAAGATTTAATATGAACCTGCATACTAAATTATTGCAACCCTAGGCAGAACTATATGCAGTACCCCATGTACACTACAAAAAAAATACACTTTTGTGATGATACGTGTTTGTCACAGTAGGTCACGTTTTCTATCATGCATGTACATCCATGACAAATTTATGACAGAATCAAGATAGTCATACCTGTGCTGTCGTAGAAGTGTTCTATGACATTACCAAAATTATCATCATGAAAGTGTCCACTTCCATGACGATAAATCGCGCGTCACAGAAGTGCTTTCGTCAAGGGTGACCGACACGTGGCATCCACCGTAACGGAACGCCGTTAAGCTATCGGGTCCGGTTTTGGATCCGATAACCCGTTAAAAGCCCGGACCAATGGGGATTTTCCACGTGTAAAATCATCATTGGCTGTAGGAAACACGTGCCAGCTCCGCGTTGGCACAGGTGTCACTCATCCAATGGGCGAGATGCGCCTATGATATGTTAACACGTGGACCGGCCCAAAAGTGGCCCATAAAGTTTAAATGGGCCGGCCCAACTAAAGGCCCACGAGATTTTGTGGACCATAATGGGATGGCCCAGCTAAAGGCCCACAAGATTTTACGGACCATAATGGGCCAGCCCAGGTAAAGGCCCACAAGATTTTTGCGGGCCATAATGGGCCAGCCCAGGTGAAGGCCCACAAGATTTTTGTGGACCATAATGGGCCGGCCCAGCTAAAGGCCCACGAGATTTCGCCGACATTAATGGGTCGGCCCAGCTGTAGGCCCACAAGATTTTGAGGACCCTAGTAGGCCGGCCCATTAACTGGCTGCCATGTTTTGTGCCAAATGCCGGCCCATATTTGATCTGGTCCATTAATGGCCTTCCACGTTCCGAGCCTAATAATGGCCCATATGAGATCCAACCCGTTAAAAGCCTACCACGTTCTGGGCCAAATTACGGCCCAGATCAGGTCCGGCCCTTTAAGAGGCTTTGGGCTAAATTATGGCCCATATCAGATTCGGCCCATCAACTGGACGCTATGCTTTTGGGCCCACTTGCTAAAGGCCCATTTAGTAATTCGGCCTGATATTAGTTTCGGCCTGTTAAGGGCCCGTTTAACATTTCGGCCCTATATTAATTTCGGCCTGTTAGAAGCCCGTCATATAGTTGGGCCTAACTACGGCCCGGTTTGCATCCGGCCTGCTCGCAGCCGATAATCTGATTGGGCCAAACAAGGACCGAGACAATTTTGGCCTGTCATAAGCCCATGATTTGATTGGCACATTCATGGGCCGGGGTCTATTTCGGCCTACTGCCGGCCCGTGAGCTGTTCTGCACGTTTCAGGCCCAACCTACTTTTCAGCCTCCTAAAGGCCCATTGAGTTTTCTTGGGAAAATAGGGCCGGCGGTTTGCTCGGCCTATTAAAGGCCCGAATCTAGTAGTGGGCCAGTTTACATATAGGCCTGTTAACGGACCAAGATGACAGGGCCCATAATGCAGATCATACATGGTGATTTGCATGACGGCCCGATTATGTACCATAATTTTACGGTTTGGCCGGTTTACTGCAAAGACATGATATATATACTGTAAAATAACTGCAGCATCGTGAATAAGAAAAAACCTAGACTATACAATAAAGAAATTACGGCATATTACATCCGATGGGCATCAAAGTTCGCCACTATGATAATAAAGAACAAGCAGACATCAGATTACATACACTGGGCATCAAAGATCGCCACCAGTGCAACTAAACACGCCGACAAAATAATATACAAAACCGATAGCACTTCAATAGAGTTCAAGAAAGGTTAGCCCTGCTCGGGAGCTGCAGCGCAAGTAGCTGAGCAAGCTGGTGAGACTGCACTTGTTTGGCACTTATATCCTCCTCACTCTGAAAGATAAACAAGCAAACAGATGACAGGTTTTGCACATATAAGTATCAGTGCTGACAATTCATCACATTTCTTACTGACGAATAAAGTGACACAGTTTAAAATAGCATTAACACAATATGGTATTGTTCAGGTCAAGACATGGCAGGCAATGACATTGTGAAGGAGTTGGCAGCTTCACGACACCACTGGATTACAGATCAAGAACTCATAAGTATCAATGGTTAGTGTGCTGTCAATTTATCCCATTTCAGATTGGCAAAATAAGATCACTTGCTCTGCATAGTTTAATTTACATGGTATGAAGAAGGAACTTGGTTGTACAACTGAAAACTTAAATTGAGAAGGACAAACTTTTGTTTATGAACTGGAGTACATAATAAACTTTAAACATGCAATTTGATGCAAACACCAAAAATAAATAGCTGTTGCAGTCATGCCTAACCAAATATACACAACAAAGTTTGAAGGCTTGAGAAGGACAAACTTACATTATTGGTGAAGGCAGGCTCTATAAAGCCCTTGTCCATGCTGATGGGGGGGGGGGGTAATTCAAGAAGTTTACCACCGAATCTTCTTCATAAGCATTGCCTTTATTCTACATTTTGTTAAGAGTAAATATAGATGTGACAATATAAGAAAAAATGGAGAATATTTAAGATAAGATGAAGAGTGATGCTACATAACCAAGTAGCTATAAATGTAAGTACAGCGATACAGGCAAAAGGTACAACCAAGAGCAATGCAGAGCTAAACTTCTTCAGTACCATCGGTGTTATCCAACCTTATGGTAAGAGTAAATATATATCTTATGTGTAGAAAATGGATGGCAAAGGAAAATAAGCTGCAGAGTGATGGTACATGAACAACTACCTGTCAATATAAGTACACTAATAAAGGACAGCAGGTACTTACAAGAACAATGCAGAGCTAAAAAAATTCATTGGCATTGGATATATTCTACGCTAATGTAACCATTCATACAGATCAGATAATTTGGAGCGAACAATTGATAAGCAAGCTATCATGCATACTACTGTCACATAATGAACCAGTAATGTATGCAAGTACAGTGATACAGGACAACAGGTACTAACAAGAGCAAAGCAGCGGGCAGCATATTTGCGATATCCTGTCGTTCTTTTCAAACCGGAATTCTTTTTCGAGCAGATTTCCTGCAAAAAAGATTCGTAAGGCACATGCGGAAAAGTAGAAGTTCAAATTGTCATGCGATATCATAGACAGTACCTCATCCTCGGAACAAGACCAGTTCATAAAAGGTTTTGCCATCAAAGTGTGATTTTTTCAGGTAACACCAATACTGCTGCAATGCTTCCTTGAAAAGCGCAAGCAAGCTTTGCTCGTCATGACTATCCAGATTGACCCTCGCCTACTTACAACAATGTAATGTAAATCATTGATGTGTTCAATCAGCAGAAAAGAGGAAAATAATCACCATGAATAATAGCACTTACACGCAAGTGGGACAGGAAGATGTGAAAATGGTGTTTGTCTTCACTATAATCTTCCAATGATGGGAATATATGCACGTAGTCCCTAAAAACATTGAAAGCATTGTCTTTTAAACTGGGAATAACTGGAATGGGGTTCCAATCTGCAGGAATTGGCCGTCTCTGCAGTTGGGATAGGTCTTTGACCGGTGGACTTGCTATACTTTTTGCTGGAGTGGGATTTTTCTGTGGTACAGCTGGTGCTATGGCAACTGAAATCGGCATACATTTTGCTGGAGTGCAGGTCCTGTGTGGTGGGGCTAGTGGTGTGGCCAGTGAAGTATGGGTACAGTCTGCTGGAGTCGGTCTACGTTTTGTGTCACTGGTTGTACAGCCAATATAAGTGGGGTGCTGTTTGATTTCTCTGGCACAACCACGTTTTTCAAGGACTTTGCTGGTGCTCCTTCAGATTCGGCAATCACCCTCTTCCTTTTTGATGTCTGATGCACAAGAACAGCATTTGAGTGAAAAAACATGGTATGATGACAGATGGAATATGTATTGATAATGGATGGGCATGGCATCTCGACATATAAGATGAGTAAACTAAGCAGATGGCGGTGCAACAAAGTAGAAGAAATGCAAGATATGCGCAATCAATAAAACCTTGCCAAATTAGAGCAGGCACCTTGATGGGTGAACATGACAGGCCATCTGCCTTTGACTCCTTGAGGTTAGAATAGTCATTAGGATCATATTTTGAACAAGAATCTACAGGTGGGGAGCGTATGAGTTTCATTGCATCCAGAATGGCACTCAATGCCTTGGTGCCAATTTTGTAAGTCATTGCAGTGTTCCACAATATTCTTCTGATGCGCGGATTCTGATATTCACTGTAATTACGTATAATATCTGAGAACCATGAAAACATAAATAGTTGTGAGATTATCTTTGTAATGCAGAGGATATTCTAATATAGGGGCGCCCCTGTAAACACTTGTGTGCTATCACTGGATTCTGATGAGAGAGCTCATGTGTGCTGTAATATGGTGCATGCTTTTATATAATCTGGCACAAGTACACAAAAAATAGGCTCCAGAAGTAAGGATAGTTGGCAGATGATAGGTTCAAAATATACTGTATAGAGAGTTTATTGCCAAACCATGATAACAAGAGCACACAACAACTAGGCAGATCATAGTGTACATAAAAGGGGTACACCATAACCATGATATATAAATCGGGAAAGTGGAACTGGCTTGAAAATACGATGTTGTATTGCCGCTAGTAATTGAAAGCCTATCGATCAAGTACATGCCAGCTCTATCAGCTATTGACTGCAGATGTCCCTGCTCCCCTTCCTGACAAGGAACATATTGTACGTACTAAATATAGAATAACGAAAGAGGAACATGTTAAAGAACAGAAGAGGAAGCATAGTCTTGAGGTTCCGCTTAATTGCATACAATGTTGGTTGCCCACTCATGATGAATCACATCGCCCAAAGAAATGAAATTCCATGCTGTCTCTCTATATGTGGCAATTTTGAACAAGAGTCATTAGGATCATATTCCGAACAAGAGTCAACAGGTGGGGAGCGTATGAGTTTCATTGCATCCAGAATGGCACTCAATGCCTTGGTGCCAATTTTGTAAGTCATTGCAGTGTTTAGCTTCACGAGTGAACTGCTGCTAGTGCGACACAAAGCAGCTACACAGATCATAGTGTAGATATAATGGGAAAACTGTAAGCATCAGAGTAAAATCAGCAAAGTGGAACTTGCTGGAATATATGTGCTAGTATTGCCGGTACGGCTAGAAAGGCTTCGGATACCAGCTCTCTTCAACTGAAGGTGCGGTACTGTTAATATCAGTGTAACTATCAAAGGCGACACAGCTCCCCGCATTTCCTTGCTATTCTTATAGGATTCAAGTGGGCAGGCCACTAGAAATCCTATTCCCATGTTTACAAAATCCTACGAATCAAAGAGGCCCGAAGAGTTCAAAGTGTCCATACCAACCGACCGTATAGACCTCTACACTGCAAATGTCCTTGCTCATTTTCATTACAAGGAACATACTGTACTACTATCATACTCCCTCCGTTCCAAAATATAAGTCTTGGTAGAGATTTCCACTATGGATCACATACAGATGTATCCAGATACATTTTAGAGTGTAGATTCACTCATTTTGCTCCATATGTAGTCCATGGTGGAATCTATACAAAGACTTGTATTTAGGAACGAAGAGAGTACTTATTAAAGAAGAACGGAAGAGGAACATGCTAAAGAAGAGCAAGCAGATTTTGGATAGTAAAATGTTCGTTGCGCAGTGCCCACACATGATGAACCAGAGTGCATTAAGAAAGCAACTCCCTGCTGTCTCTCTATATGTGGTGCACGTGCTTTTTCGAAAGTAAAGTAGGAACGTTAGCTGACCAATTAAATGTTATCTGTTTTAGTAATATCAGCATCATATCAGATTTGTACTTGAGCAACAAGTTTGGAATTATGAGTGGCACGTTGTTTAGCTTGATGGATTCAGGAGCAGTGCTAAGCAGGTACGATGATGGTACTGAATATAAAGGCATGTCTGCATGCAAGTCGCGTGACTTTTGTCATTTGGGTCAGTCGACCATTTCAGGCGGTTGGATGAAGATCCTACGTCTCCTAACCCTTCTTCTTCCTCGTCTCTGATTCTTCCCATACAGAACACCGCACGGGCCGCTGGCCGGACCATCGGCCCCCACCGCCTGTGTTCCTCCGCCACCCCCGTCCCCCACCCCCGCCCCCACCCGCGTCGAGTTTTCTTCGGTCGGCGAGGGCCCACCACTGCCCCCCCACAACCAAAGTCCCCACCCGAGCCCCTTCGTTCGCACCGGCGAACTCCGGCGAGCTCTGAAAAATCAACTGGCCCAATTTTGAAATTTAGTCTACTGTGATTTAACTAGTGTGGAATATAAAAGGGGAAAACCATAAGCATTGGGAGTATAGTGTTGAGCGTGTCATGGCGGATCTGAAGGTGCAAACCGGACAAAGGCAACTTTGCAACCAATGTTTTCTTTCAACTAGCAAGTAAGTGATGGACAAGAAATCAGAGTAAAGCAGTGGCGATCTATTTTCTTGCTGTGATATATAAGTTGAGCAGATGCGAAAGAGTACCTCCTCTGGTGCAGCGCAGTGTATGCATCTGCTGAGAATTTGACGGTGCTGCGGTAGCGATGGCTGTCGGCGGCGTGGAAGCAGGTCTAGGAGGGTAGACGGTGGCGGCGGGGCGCGGTGGACGAGACGGTCGTAGGAGCGGCGCCGGCAAGGTGGACGACGGCGGGGATGAAGCGAGAGGACAGGATGCAAGGATCCCGGTCCGAAGCCATGGATGAGAGAGGTCAATCTCTTGTAATGGACGGCGGCGTCGGGGTATCAGCTCCGGCATGGTGGAGGAGGACGGCGGTGGATGTGGTGCCGGACGGAGGAGGCTGGGGTGGAGAGGGTGTTTTGGCGCCCACAGAGTACGAATGGGGAAATGGAGGTGGATAGGAAGGGGCAACCATGTCTTCAGGGCACGCTTGTCTCAAATGCGAGGAAATTTACAAACTTAGCCCCCGTTTCAAATTTCTACTACATCACAACAACATTAGTCGGTTGGGGATAGGACGGTAATCTCGCATACACCGAATATTTGCCGACGAGAGTTTGTTTTTGGCGCCCACCGTGTATGAATCGGGGAGGGAGTCGATTTCGGCCGAGGACACACTGTTTTTTGGCGCCCACCATGTATGAATCCGGGTGAGAGGCGGTTATGTCACGTTCGAGTGAAATTACAAACCTACCCCTATCAAAACCTATAGGAATCGAGCAGATAGGCTTTGCGTGGCAGGGATAGGCAGTAGTAATTTCCATCTCGCAGATTTTGGTTTCGGGCGGTTACTGCGACTTTCCCCGCTTCGTTCAAATTTTGCAGAGTGCACGTTTACCATGCCAACTCAATTCGAATCCCGTTTGTATTCTATTTTTTCGGGCGGGATCCATTTTCGATTGGAATAAAATTCTATATACATCATTTTTTATATATACTTTCAAAAGCACAACACCCTTTATACATAAATATGGTTTACAAATGGCATGATCTCAGATTCATAAGGTTGTATCCATCAATTTGGATTTTCAAATATTTGAAACCACTTTATGTTGAAATCCAATGTATGCATTCCTTGCTAACTGTCTCCAATTAATGTGTGTTTCATGCGGGGTTTCTTTACTTCTCAAACATGTATAATGTGTTTCACACATGCAACATATAGTGTAATCCCGTTTAGACATTAATTGCATATAAACCATGCATTGTTTCTAATTAAAGAATCTATGGATCACCAATATTGATAAACTATATAACATTACACGTGTCCCCAAATTCAAATGAATATGCATGTTTGATACACCAATTTGCGTTATGATATTATCGATGTCGTGATCTCCAGTTTAAATATTTGAATCCCATTTAATCCAGATATTCGTCTCATATAACTATCACTCGTGCTTATATAGGACTATCTCTCTAGACCTATACGCGTTCATCGTCTCTCGGGCATCTCTCGTGCTACCTGTATGTCGACAATGATCTTTTATCTTCATAACACACTGACGGTACTCTCTCCCTCGACCTTCATCACCCTATCTCTCTCTAACTATATCTCGCTCCCTGCTATGTGTCTCTAACTATGATTCTCCATGTGGAATCTCTTTCTCTCACACAAACACAAAACTTTGTCTTCCGGGGTCTCATTTCTCTCTACTATTCCCCTGTGTGCCACTCGCACACCCCTCATACAGAGATGTCTTTCGCTCCTTAGGTATGAGAACCTACGACTCTTCCTCTTAAATATCTCTTTCTCACACACAAACACAAACTCTGTCTCCCAGGGTCTCATATTTCTCCACTGTTCTCTTGCATGTCGCTCACACACACTCTCTCTCCCTAGAGATATCTTGCGTTCCCTCATATGTTTCTCTAGCTATCACTCTCGTTTTGAATATATCTTTCTCTCTCGCAGACACAAAACCCCGTCTCTAGGGATCTCATTTCTCTCTGATATTTGTTTGTATGTGAGTCACATGCACCCTTTCTTCATCTCTCTCACACCCACACCCATAACTCAGCCTTCTGATCCACTCGACTCCTATCTCTAACGCACACTAGCTAGCATCTTTATCTTTCTATTTATCTGTTTCTGCATCGACCTTCTTTCATTTATAGGTTGATCTCTTTTGCACAATCGTTGTGCCTCACTCCCTCTGCTCGCCATAGATGCATGCTCCAACCCACACCACTATCTCTTAAAGACAAAAACACATGCTCAATTGTCGGGCCTTCTTCCATGCATTCTCGCATGGATGCATATTGTCATACCGATCCGTCTCTCCCATGTCGTCGATCTTAGCTTATGACTTATGTCTTCTTTCTTTTATCTCGATCATGCGCGCGCGCACACACACACACACATCCCACGTATACATGTATACATCTCACACATGCACGTTGAAGGTCTCTATGTCTCCATACGTAGTTAATTACCCTCAACCCTAACGCCACATCGAATCGTTCTCTTCTTGTGTGCACATAACTTCCGCCTGGATGGGTAAAACACACACTCACACTTAACAATCTCCTTCTAGCTACCCCCTCTCACTCTTCCCCTATATCCCCGAAACCAATAAGACCATCCCTTCGTTTAATTCCCGCCTACATGCACCATTGATATATAGTAGTCTTCCTCGGTGTCTCTCGAACAAACACGTTCTCTCGATGTCGACTACTCTCACGCGCACACACCTTCTCTTCCCTCTCTACGGGCATTTTCTCTCTCGCACCCCATTGTTGGTGGCCTCTGCCATACACATCACCTCTCTATGATGAAGCCATGCACACTTAAATTACATCCGCCACCGAGGACTCCGCGACACACACACACACACACACCCACACCCACACACAAACACACACACGCACGCACGCACCCACCC
>NC_057802.1:297849968-298112764 GCF_018294505.1 Triticum aestivum | reverse complement strand
CAATCACACACACACACACGCACACACACACACACTAAGACTCCATCTCTCTCTCTCTCACACACACACACCCACACCCACACCCACACCCACACACACACACACACTGAGACTCCATCTCACACACACACTTGCTCTAGACGGAGCATTTGTTCCTACCACCCTTCATCCACCCTTACCCATATGATAAACAATCACCTTAATTTACTTGTATAACATGGACAAATTCCACTTTACTTTAGTAGTTAGCAAACTTATCATCTGTACCCTTATAAAAAAACCGAGTTGGCGATGATGGTGTGCCTGCCATCTTGTAATATAGACCGTTGATCTATATCTGACGGATAGAAAGCAAACTATGATAATTTTACAAAAGATAGCCGCACCTCTCTCCACATCCGTATCTCCCACAACCTCATTGTTGAGCAATTAAAAAAGAAAGTCTCCGGAACAATCTAGCATGGTGGCCGCTGCCGCCTGCCGGCGCCGTCCATCCCCATGCCTCCGCCCATTCCGACCACCAGTCACCACCACGCTCCACTCCTCCTCACCTTATCTCTCATCTTTCATTTTTTCGATGACATTTTCGAGATACCAGTTTTCCGATAAAATTCTGGAAATATCATTAGTTTTTACACATGGGATTACTCCTGCATGGGTAAATCACAACATATGTTTTGTAAAAAAAATGCATATTGATGTTCCGTGCAATGCACAGGAATCTTGCTTGTAATTATATAACGCAAATCACGAGCAGGAAGTGACATTTTTTTACACAACCACGTTAACATGGCCACGTAAATCACTAGCTAAAGTAAATACCATTATACTTATATCCTGATGCAAAAGGTTGAGTACATGTCAGAAGAGTAGAGTCGCACACACGCACTCTGTCTCTCAGAATCTCACACACACACACACCAGTTACGTGACGCCCACTTAAGCAGATACGTATGTTACAATTTGTGCACCCGCGGGTACACGTGATGTTGCGCATTTATTTAAGCCAGACGGCGAACCCAAATAGTAGTTGCATTCATTCCCCTCCCGCCACCTCTTCTCTGTTCGCCGTCGCCCGGTAGGGATGAGGATCCCCTGACGTGAACAATCCTACCATTCTATCACTGACATGTGGGACCCCCAAGCGTGGGTCCCACCAGTCAGTGAAGGAAAGGCAGGGTAAGGCAGTGATAGCCACGTCAGAGGATCCATGTCCCGCCCGGTAGCCATGGCCCGACCGAAGGTAACAACATATGCCATACTCCCGTCGGAGCGACTCTTTAATCTGGAAACTTTAGTGGTCATGCATGCATCTTTTTGTGCTAGCACTCCTATATAACGGTTGACCGATCGCTTCCCGCGGACATGCGCGGGCGGTGGAAGAGGAAGGAGAAGGGAAGCGGGCTATGGAGTAACGTTTTTTACCACAATTTCTTAGGAAACTGAGTGCAATAAGTGAGTAGTTTTGCAAACTATCAGTACTACACATGAAACGGTTCAAAACCTATACTCCCTTGCCAGTGCGCGCTTCCCGCATGAAACGGTCAGCGTCGCCCTGGAGCGTCAGTGCCGCATTAATGCCCAGCCAGAGTGGAGGTGACCTCTCACTGGTGCCGGCTTTGAAGCGGCGCGACGGCCGAGAGAGCGCCGCTTCCCGGTGCACCGACTGCTCCGCGGCGAGGCTGGCCATAGGCCCTGTTTGGATCCATGGGTTAGAGTTAGTTTGAGCTAGTTGGGGCTCAAATAGCCCTAAAGTATCCAAGCATGAGGGTTTAAATTGGAGCAAGTTGCACCGAACCCACCAAACAAATATCCCACCCAAGAGGTGCTAACTGGAGATAGTTCTCATTGGGACCACTGAAAAATCACTTCTCTCTCTCCATCAAGTGCATTTATTGTCAATCTAACCCTGTCACCCAAATACCTCTTTGGCTACAGTTAGTTCAGGGTTAGTCATGAGTTAGTCTAACCTCTAGCTAAGTTAGAGTATCCAAACAGGAGCAGTATAGGACATGCAAGTTGCTCAAAGCATACAGTCAAATTCGTACGTGAAAGGATTTTTTCTTTCTGAAAACGGAACGTGAAAGGAATTTTTTTAGAATGCTCTTGGCATGTCGCTAACATGTGATGAGTTAACCGACCTCAATAGAAGGCAAAAACGCCAGCCCGCCACACTTTGAGAGAGACGAGGAGGGAGAAGCGATACGGGCTGCTGGATTACTGGAGATAGGTGTCGCATGAAAGCCAAGAAATATGGTGATAGCATGGGTCAGCCATGTACTAGTATGATGTAACTACACTGGGCTGCCGTGTTTCGTACTCTTCCAGTCCACTGTGGAGATGATTGGTTGATTTTATATCGCTGAATAATATAAATATTATGAGTGCAGACGCTCCACCCCGAGGTTCCTTGCTCCTTCTCGGTCGTCGGGAATCTATGTTCTTCCACTCTAATTTTTTTACGTGAGCTTTGTTCATCCTTTTGCCAACACTCGGCACATCTAGCATCAAGGTGCACGTGTCATGCAAGGATCGTTCCATCTATATGAAGAACACGTGGGACTGGAACTACGAGACGGACATGTACCCAGGAGTGGACGTGCGAACCTGTGTAATGTAGCGCAGTAAGTGAAGTAGAAAGGCACAAATAGTATGAACATGCGTGGCATATAGGCATTTGTCTCTTACTACCACTAAATGTTGTACGTGCAATGCCCGGTGATGTTATGGAGTACGTGACTAAGTACTCTACTACTACTATATTAATTGGAGGCACATATTAGGTTTTATATTTGTTTACGTGTATGCCCCGAGACCTTCCAACTAGACGTGTCTTTCTCTCCGGGTCGCACTTTGTATCGTTCATACCACTAGTACAGTAGTACTACTACGTGTGGTCTCCGACCCAGAAGTGGAGACGCTCTACCACACTGTTCATGTCCCACTCCTTTCGCTGACGTGTGCGACATCCAGCACGTGCCGTGTGTTTGGCACTCCTTCGTCATAAGAGTTGAAACGCTAGCATTCATTAGAAATAAAAAATAAATATAAATCACCAGTGATATTATACCACGCGGTTTCCTTGCTCCTTGATATCGGAAAGAATACTTCCGCTCGCCGACATGTGGGACATCGACCATCCTGGTCCACTTGCCATGCTCGCAGAACTCCAAGGGAGAGTCACCCCGGTTGTCGCACCGCAGTAATTACTAATGAGCCGTCAAATCACAGGCCCAACCTTACCCACTGTGAAGTTGCTCAGACGAAGGAACCATCATGACTTCGTTGAATTCCGCTTCTTGAAGAAAACTACTGTACCAGCAGTACTGCTAGCTACAGTAGTTACTCCAGCAGAGGCCTCCTTTGGTTCATAGGATAGGAATTTTATAGGAATATGAAAATCATAGGAAGTGAGATGACATGCATCTCAATTCCTATAGAGAAAGAGATGCCATTTGATGCATAGGATAGGAATTTTTCCATTGAGTCTAGGCTAATGTACTGGTAATTTGCTCTAAAAACTACAGTAGTAACTAGTAGTACTGTTACATGCTCGTAATTAATTAAACAAACGTACGGCCGACACAGACACACACACTAACTACTAGTACTACTACTTCTCACATGCTGGCCAGACGTCGTCGTTCTCCTTCCCGGCTTTGTCGGCGACACCCCACCGTGCTTGGATCTCCGCCGACCTCTCCGCAGCAGCGCGTGCGTCCTCTTTTTCTTGCGGCGCCGGGCCTCTCTTTTCTTGAGTGCTTTCTGACTTTTCCGCTCCCTCTGTGCAGCTTTGGCCTCCTCTTGCTCTACCGCCCATTCGGCCTTGGTAGCTTCAAATTCCGCCCACGTAGGTGTGAGGTTGCGAGCGGCGATGAACTCGGCACGGCGGGATGCCACCGCTTGCCTACCATTCTGTGTGCGGTCGTGGGCGGCGAGGAACTCGGCGCGGTGGGATGCCATCGCTTCCTTACAGGTTAGTGTGCGACGCGGTGGCATGAACGACGCTTGGTGACAGCTCTGGGGTGGAGTGGCCGGACAACCGCAAAGTGCGTTGGTTTGTCAAGAGCTCAAGGACAGAAGACGAAGGAAATTTGGATTCCCCTTCAATCCTGGTCATTTATTACCGAGTAAAATGCATTGGCGGTCATTGAACTTGTCTTGATAGCTCACTTTGATCATTGTATATGAGATATGGTGATTATACGGTCACTGGCTCAGCGTATAGCTCCGTATTTGTCTGGTTGACCAATCAAACAGTCCGCATGCGCCTCATCAGCTCGTGTTCTTTATCTATCTATCTATGCGGGCCTACTTGTCAGTGGAGAACGAAATAAAAACCAAAATTATGCGTATGTGACATTACTGTTTAGACGTTTGCTGGAGGCCTCCGCGAACACCGAGCATGTATTCACCTGGCTCAACACCAATGGTCATACTCGTGACTCGGCGCCTTGCTCATGTATATCGTCCATCACAATGACAATCTATAAAACAACCTAGCTAGAGAGGGTACTATGGTGCGGAGTATGTACTATCGTGAGCAACCGGTCATAGTGCCACTGCACACGAGTGTGTGTCTGATCGATTCGTCCATTATTCGTAAGTTATGTATGGTTGTGTGGTGTCTAATGGTGGTCATCGAATGCTAGCTGGCGACAAGAGGGGTTGCATGGACACCTGGTTGTCAATACGTGCCGCATACGCTTCAAAGGCTCGTCATCCATGAGTTCACATTTTACCACCACGCCAGCGTCTGACCGCCCTAGCCTACCGGAACCCCTTCCATCTCTAGCGCGCGCTTCCCGCCTGAAACGATCACCGTCTCTCCAGAATGAAAAATGCCGCATTCACCAGCCTTAACTGCAGGTGCAGTTGGTGCGTCACTGACATGCTGGCTTGATGCCCGTTGGGCCCACATGTCAGTGAGACAACGCACCTGCGGTTAAGTCACTGAAGCAGCGTCCGCATTCACACCCGACGCGACCTCTCACTGGCGCCGGCATTGCAGCAGCGCGACGGCCGAAAGAGCGCCACCCGCACGGCATCCCGATGCAAGTGACTGCTCTGCGTTAATGACACCACGGCTGCCGACGAACCTACTCCGGTGCCAGCCGTCCATCCGTCTGCCGCGGCTCATTGCCATTGGCCTGCTATATTAACTTGAGCCTCAACTCCCAGCCATAGCCAAAGACCCACACTCATTCTCCTCCGGTCCCTTCCTTTTGTTGGCACCACTCCAACCATGGCCTCCGGGCACTCCAAAGCTCTCTTGGACGTACTGTCACAGGAGCAGACAAAGGACATCGGTGGCTCCGCTCTGGGTGCACTCCAAAGCTCTCTTGGACGTACTCTCGCAGGAGCAGACGAAGGAGATCACCGGCTCCCCCCCGGCCGCCCTCCGCCGCCATGACCACGAAGCCGGCGCGCGTGCGCGGGCGCAGCCGGCAGTGAGGAAGAGTAGTACACGGTAGGTCGCCACCGCTCCTCCACTCAGTTGACGCCAAGCTTGGTGGGATAAAAATCGGCGGCCGATTAGCCGCTTGACAGCGACGTGGAGGCGGAAATCTTCATAACCTTGTGCTCCGGAGGAGCGGGTTATCGAGGCGGATAAGGAGGAGGCAAAGGCAATGGCCGGCTTTCTCGGGTTCATGGCCGGACATGGTGGCCGTGGCCCGGCGATCATTTAGATTAGGTTTACAGTAGGTTTTAGTACGGTTTGTGCGAAATATGTAATGAATTTCGTCCAGTTTATAGGAAAAGTTCTCAAAATGTAATGAATTTCATCCGGTCAATTTGAAATTTGCTTTGTTTGCACGAATTTCGTCCGGTTAGTTCATATAGTTGTCGAAAGGTATGCGGGCAGCATTGGATGTCATCCATCAGTGTCCTCGGACAGATGCCGGTGTAAATTTGAGGGCCAGCGCTGGAGATGCCCTAACTATCATGCTATAATCGCTAACAGTGCTCCATTATTTCGCAGGGAACAGTTATCCCTCGAGCAAAATCAGATCCGCCGTGTTTCGCACTCCTCCCACGTAAGAGTGTAGACTCTTGCTTACATAAAAATGGAGCAAGTGGACGGCACTATAGCACGTCATATCACTCAAACTAGCCCGCCTAATGCGCGGGAAAGCACCGCCCTCGTCATTTTGTTCTGGATTTCTATAAATCGATCGCACAAAAATGTTACGCTTTGCAAGTTCAAAAGGAAAAGGCGGCACACTTACAACTCGTACGCGTCGCGTTCACGTCGCACCCCCGACAGTCCGGCTCACACGCCGCTCACCAGAGGGGACATGCGTTGTCTTGCATTTTCACTGACATGTGGGACTGCAATTGAATAAACCGTCGATAGCCGAAATCTAATCGCTCAGCGGGCGTCGGCTGAGAGGAGAGAGACGGGGGAGGGAGAAGAGATCTCCCGCCCGCCGTGCACGGACTCCAAGAAATATGTGGTGATAATGTGAGGTGGGCCATGCGGGAGTGCGCACCGCTTCCAAGCCTGCTTCTTACTGCCCTAGCCCACCAGAACCCCTCCCCCACCCTCCCACCTCCCCGCGCGCGCTCCCCCCTCAGAGGCTAGCTGCCCGCATTCATAGCAAGTAGTACCAGTAAAATTCTAGGCTATAAAGGGCATGTACAATGGTTTATAAGATAGTCTTATCATAAGTCTGGCATGTAATTTAGAGATGACAAAAAAACATGTGTACAACGGATCATCTCTTAGCCTTATCTTCAATAACTAGTTATTCCTAAAAACATGGTGAAACATATTGTGCTAAGAGATCATCTCTTGTCTTCTCGACAAGCCCGCTTATGTGGAGGAGAGAGGCATTGACAAAGTCAAGGAGTGGGATCTACAGGAGCCCGTCTCTACACGTGCTCCTAGGTATAAAAAAACTAATTCTAAAAAACAGGCATAAAAACAATTGTGTCTAAAAAAAGAAAGGTAAAAAACATTTGAGAGGAAATAGATAGAGAGAAAGTGAGAAAAAGTTGTAACCTTATAGTCAACACTATGGTAGTATTACATGAGGAAGGAGGGAGTGGTGCACATGCCAAGTTCACTGGGCTGCCGTGTTTCACACTCCTCCGTCGTAACAGTGGAGGCAATAGGTTTCATCAAAATAAACAATGAATACTCGTCGCTCGTCCACTATATCGGAAAGAATACTTTCATTCGCCGACATGTGGGACGTCGACCATCCTGGTCCACCTGCCATGCACAAAATTATCCTGGTCCACTTGCCATGCACAAAGTTAGTCGGACGAAGGAACCATCATGACTTCGTTGAATTCCGCTTCTTCATGAAAACTTACTCTACCCGCAGTACTGCTACCACACGCGAAGACTGGACGGCACTGTACCACGTCATATCACTAAAACCCACTAGGCCAAACTAGCCCGCCTAGGATTTGTACTCCCTCCGTTTCAAAGTTAGTAGTACACAGTTGACTCATCTATTTTGGAACGGAGGGACGTCTCTCTACTGCTATGATTTTGTGTTGTACGTCTCTGTACTTTTGCTACGATTTTCCTACCCTATTTACCAAATGAGGCCTGAATGTATCTGTGTCGACTATTGTCTGATCGATCGCTAAGCCTACAATTTTAGGAGCTTGGGCTATTGGCCGATCGACGACGGATCAGTATAAGCGTACCACGAGCTCATCAGCCCCAACATTTCTCTTCGGTGAGTGTTTTGCAAGTACTATAGCTCGCACAGTAGCTAGCCTACTAACACCAAGAATCATCAAATAAGCCCTGCTGATATGATAAACAGTTCAAACTTACATCTAAGCATGCCATATATTACGTCAAAAGCTGGTGAGGATACATCTGTTTCCATAACTCGGAGAGGGTTCGCATGATTCACTATCAAACAAAAGTAGCA
Organism: Triticum aestivum; assembly: GCF_018294505.1. Classification (NCBI taxonomy): domain Eukaryota; kingdom Viridiplantae; phylum Streptophyta; class Magnoliopsida; order Poales; family Poaceae; genus Triticum; species Triticum aestivum. Next base: position 298,104,866 of record NC_057802.1, on the reverse strand, counting down.
AGTACCGCCCACACAAGGGTTTGATAACACGCATCGTTCTGGTAATTAAACACAGGGCAATGCAAACTACCCTGAAGGGTTAGCGCGACCAACTATTTCTTGTCATCGATCTCTCGGGCAATGACCACAACACGGACAGCGGCATGGGAATCGATCTCTGGGGCGATGTCCACAGGACTGACCGCGACATCGAAATCGATCTCTGGGGCGATGTCCACAGGATGGACAGCGGCATCAGAATCGATCTCCGGGGCAATGCCAACAGGACGGACCGCGACATCGAAAACGATCTCTGGGGCATTGTCCACAGAACGGGCCGCGACATCGGAATCATCAAGGACGTCCACCGGCACCTGCACAACCCTAACATATTAGCAAGCACATTGCAAATAATCAAAAACCACAACTTTCGGTAATAATCCATTATCTTTTACCTTGTGCAGCTCACAGGGGGATCCCATCCCTCCGGGGGCCATCTCCTCGTCCTCGATGGGGGCCATCACCTTGCCAGGGGAATACTGCTTCTCATCGGCGACTATCTCCTCAAACTCGGCCTTGAGCCTCGCATAGGTGGCCATCAGAGTTTCTGGGGTAGGCACGGTGGGGCCCTTGCTGCTCTTCCAACTTTCTTTGAGGAGTTCGTCTGCCAACGTCGTCAACTCTTTGGCCAGTGCTTATTTCTTAGAGTTCTTCGTCTCCATGGGTTGGCCCGCCAACATGGTCAACTCATTGGTCAGTGCTCGCTTCCTAGAGATTGTTGTCTCCAGTGGGTTGTCCACCGGCAACTCTTTGCCTAGTGCTCCAGGATCCATCAATGAACTGACAAACAAAAAGCAATAGAAAGGAAACCACAATCGCAATGAAAACGGGAAAAGAATAGGCTGTGAGAATCGGTCGGTGCTTCGCAAAAACAAGATTCTTGGAATGAAAATATAGCAGCATCACTGATTCGCCCACCTTTCCTTCGTCGGTACAGAAGAAAAATGGCAGAAGTGAGTAGCATGGAGTGAGGTTTTCTTCAAGAAAGGGGAGAAAGGGTTTCAACGAGCATTCCAGTGAAATGATGGTTGCTTCGTCCAGTCCAACTTCGAGGCCACTTTACCACTACTTGTAAAGGTGCGGGTTTTGTGATATGACGGGTCATGATGGCCACACCGGGGTGACCGGTGAGTTTCGACTGTAGCACCTCGCTGTGATTTGGTGGATGGCACGCGGGCTCGGATGCTTTGATGTCCCACATGTAGATAGAGCGGCTAGTCATATAGGAGTGGTCAATATTGTGCACCACGGCCAAGGCGGTGAGGAAAACGAGAGAACTACGTAATTAATGCATGAGTTTAATTAGGCTAGTTTTGTAAAGTACGAGATACATTCCTCCAATCGCAAAATGCCTTGGTTGATGAGATTTGAGATTTGAGCCCTATAAATCGGAAGGGAGATTTGAGATACTGCACGCGGTGTAGTCTAGTCACTTGTTGGAATCTCTAGAAAGACTTATACCGCATGATTCTTTGCTTCTTCTTACTACTACGTACTACTTCGCCGACATGTGGGACAGCCAGCAGCATCCAAGTCGACGTAATATGTGTCATGCACCAGATTAGAGTGCGGAACGGAAGGGGGGCATCACCCAGGTCGTACCGCCTGGCCCTGTTTGGATACTCTAACTCAGTTAAAGGTTAGAGTTAGATTCTAATCCTAAACTAACCCTGAAGTAACTCTAGCGAAAGAGGTGTTTGGATGACAAGGTTAGATGGAGCGCGGATACGGCGAGGTGCCTTCATGGGCGGTGCGAGAGGGAGGGAAGGAGAGGACGAGAAGCTTCGAGGAAGTGGGGAGGGATCTGCTGCGGGGAGAGCGAGAGAAAATGTGTTTTTTAGTGTCCCGAGAAGAACTAACCCAAATAAGCACCTCTTGGGTGGGTTAGAATTTTTTTGGGTTAGTTGAGTTCAAACTAACCCAAACTAACTCTAACACATGGATCCAAACAGTAACCCAAACTAACCCTCCTGTTTGGATATTTTTGGGTTAGTTGAGTTCAAACTAACCCAAACTAACTCTAACACATGGATCCAAATAGTAACGCGCCGTCAAATCGCACTGCCCGACCTTTCCAGCAGTAAGTATAAGTTGAACCCGCTACTCCCTCACCCTCCTCGCCTCTCTGTCAAACCGCCTACGTGAAAACTGTCGCGCGTACTGCCCGGGAAAAGCCCCGCCCTCAACTTTTAACTACGTGAAAATAGTTCGAGCTTGTTCGTTCTATATAAATACTAGTACTGTATGTTTATTCACCCGTGGGGTTGTTCAATGAATGGAGGCCGGGGAGCACAAGTGAACAATACTACTAAGTACTGTAGTAGTAAGTAGGAGTCGTACAGGTAGTCACCTTAAATAGAGAGTTTCTTTTCTTTAATGCCACGTACACAAATTGAAACGCTTGTTGTGGAGAGGAAAAGATAATCACTCCACTATATATGTACGCAGGGGCCTGAGCGCTTGCTTTACTAGGGTTTCTCTCTTCATTCTCTCATCCTCTCCAGATATAAACAAGATAGCGGTAGCAACATTTTCTCTCTGCTCACCGCTGGTTACAGATCCGGCCGGATCCCTTCGGCTGGTGTGTGTAGAGGACTAGGTGCATCATTCACGCGGTCATCCCCGGCGAGGGAGGAAACCCACAGCTGCCGGAGGGGCCCGATCCTCTGCCCGTGCCGTTCTCTCCGACACAGCGCCGGCTCGGGAGGTCCTCCGACCCTTCTTCCTCCCTGCCGTATCGTCCGCAGATCCGACCTGCCGCCGCCGACATCCCGATGATCCTCAGGTATAAGTTCTTCGAAAGCAGCCTTGCTCTACTGCCCCAGCTTCCCACGTGTCTGCATGTGCATCTTTTTCTACTCCCATCAGCTCTTCCAAAGCCACCTAAATTTTTAGTATTATTAGAGGTAAAGCTACTTCATGCATTCGAATCTAGGGCTTTGTTCAAGCAACGAAGAAAGGGGGGAAAGTTGTAGCATGAATCTAGGAGTTGATTCAAAGAGGAAATAATATGGTGAAAGTAGTAGAGACCGGATACCCAACCGGTCTCTTGGTTGAAAAGGGAAATAATGGGAAAACGCAGTACAAACTGGATAAGGAACAGATCTATTATTGGTTGAAAAAAGGATAGAAAGTGGCGGCTGGTGGACAAGTCAACAGAGTATGTCCAGGATTAGATTTGTTTCCCTCACATAGTAAAAGGTCTCCAGGATTAGAATTGCTGCCCTCACATAGTAAAAGGTCTCAGGATTAGATTTGCTGCCCTCACATAGTAAAAGGTATCCGGGATTAGATTTGCTGCCCTCACATAGTAGAAGGTCTCCAGGATTAGATTTGCTGCCCTCACATAGTACAAGGTCTCCAGGATTAGGTTTGTTTCCCTCACATAGTAAAAGGTCTCCAGGATTAGATTTGCTGCCCTCACATAGCATGAACAAACTCGGCATCACCACTTTATGCCTCCTTGTAGGTACATTGTGCTGATGCGTCCACTGTTGCATGTCCTTATACCAACCTTTTACTGTTGTTAATGTAAGGGCGCATGTAAAATGAAGTGATCACACTGTTACCTTAGGGACATGTCTAACCAGTGTTATTGTTAATCTAATGCCTCCAGTGATAAGATGCAATTAAACTGTGTTACAAATGGCACTCCTGCTATTTTCCCAAGTATGATAAGTAAGTTGCTCCTTTACGCTGCTGAGTGTCCTGGTGTCCCCACGGTCGCATGCCCTTAAACCAACTCTTTAGCTGCTGTTGATTTACTGTATCTGGTAAACAAGCAATGCCACCATTAAAGTAATCCCATATTTGAGGAATCTCATTGTTGATCATAATGCTTCTGGTAACATGAAGCATTGCTGACGTTTTAAAATTTCTACTGTCCTTGCGTGATTGCCATGAACATAATTAAGATGCTTCTTTTCATTTCGTATATGTTTCATATATTCTTATTGACCAGCAACTGTTTAATTTCTATCTTTTTGTGCAGATAGGGATATCCATTTCACCTTGTTGCTATTGTGACCTTTTGTTGAACTCCACAAAACACTTTTTTTGGAATGAGTGTCTTGTGCAGTTCAACTCAAATGTCACGTGGGCAACATCTCTCAATTTTGGTGGAACTGCACATAATGGTGATTGGAGTTTCCAAAATCTCCGTCAAGTTCTGCTGGTAATCTCGTGCAACATTTTATTAGCCTTTGCAAGATGAGCCGTCACTGTCACCACAATGCACTGCACAAAAGGATAAGAAAATTATAGTTGCACCTTACATGAGCCGGACAGCCAACCTTAATGTTCCTCAGTTTTAGTGCAACTACTAAAGAAGAACATGCCAGCTCACGAGAGCAAGTACTTCTTGCTAGCTGAATGATGCAATCTTTGCTTCATTTTAGGTGAACTACAGAAAAAGGCGCATGAATTGAATCATGGAACTCCAGGCAGGCCTCATCCGAGTGGAGCTGCAGGTTGAGTTCAAGGAGGCCACTATTAAAGTGAAATCATGCTCTTCTTGTTTGTGCTGTGCAAACAGGAATACTCAACTACAGATGTTGTGACGGTCAAGAGCATTCGCCAAGTTCTTCGATTGTATGACATGGCTAGCCAAGATGGATTTAATCCCAATATTCACTTTATCAAAAGGTTCTAGTGGGTTGGTTCTGAATCTTGCAAGCTGGGAATCAATGAGATGTGTAGGCATCTTTGTTGTACTTATTATTTGAATCTTATTTGTTGGTTCTGAATCTTGCAAGCTGGGAATCAATGAGATGTGTAGGCATCTTTGTTGTACTTATTATTTGGATCTTATTTGTTGGTTCTGAATCTTGCAAGCTGGGAATCAATGAGATGTGTAGGCATCTTTGTTGTACTTATTATTTGGATCTTATTTGTTGGTTCTGAATCTTGCAAGCTGGGAAACACGGCATGATGATGCAGAGGACAACAACCATAACAAATAGTTCAAACTTGGTAGTTTTATCTTTGTGAAAGTGCGTCAAATGTGCTGATCGTGTGCATCCTGAGAATAATAATTCTAATTGTTGTGCATGTTGATCCTGTGGCACTGATAGAACGAGCCAATGCATTGCTTGTTTTAAGTATAAATTTCTATTAAAGCTAATTAAATTTAAGTAAAGTGACAACTAACTCCTGTTATTATAGTACCAATACAGACCCGCTCGTGAACCGACGTGTGGCCGGAGTAGGTTTCTTAATGGAGGCGTTTGAATGCGCCGAGGGTGCATCTTCTGCCGGGCGTGCAGCGGACAAGGGAGGGGTAGTAATTGTTGTCGCCTGTACACACTTAGTTTATTGTTGAATTCAGTTCCCCAAGAGCTGAAAAACGAACTGCTGTCGCCGCCTACACACTTGTTCACTTGAAAAGACTCCAATGGTGATCCGAGGGGTGAGCCTGCTGGATATGGACTTCAGCAAGGAGTTCCCCTTTGAGTTCGCCGTTCAGTCCTATGGCTGCACCAAGTTGAATGTGATGTACACCAATGATCCGGACTCGGTGAAGCTCTGCCTCGCCGAGTTCAAGCAGTACCTATAGGACGAGAAAGCACAAGGTTGCAGGACTAGACCTTGTGCCCATCCATTCGTCTCCTGATAGGGACCAGCGGATCGCGGTCGCCAGGTATGTGTGCGGGACGAGGTTCTCATCTACCACTTCTGTAGGGCCATCAGAGGTTCTGGAGCATTCACCTGTTTCATCAGCAGCGCCGACTGCACCTTCGCTATGGTGGAGAGAAGGAAGAACGCGACGATTCATTAAAAAACTAGTTCACTCGGCTGCCGTGCTTTGAATCTCCTTCCTCCCAACATATTCCCCTCCTCAGGTGGACCCAGCAGGTCTCGTACACAGACATATGGGACCAACCACCTATCCATTTGTATTTCTTTATTTTGTTCAATCTTTCGTCCTCTTCCTATACAACGGCTGGCCATCATAGCCTATGGTGTTGGCCAGGCCATCCCTCTACTACCAAACATTGTCCGGCGGCGGCAGCTCCACCGGCCCACCCTGCACCCGAACAAGTCAACCCTCGTACTCCCCTCCGCCTGCGTCTTCCCCCGCTCCGGTTCGTTCGGTCCGAGGTCTCGACGTCGTCCTCCGCCTTGGTGCTCTAGCCGCGGCGCCGCCGTCTATCGTTCCCAACATGGTCAGCAAAACAAGAGGAATCAGGAGACAACTGTTCGTCGAGAGGCTGACAGTCCCGGGCCCACCAGGTCCTTGGCCTAGGTTTTGTTGTTTAACATGGGTATCCCACGACATGTTTCAACATTTTTTGGATCCAGCAGGTATCAAGCGGCCTCTGGGCCTCCCAACCTAGCTTGTCTATAACATCAGCAGCCCAAGTTATGTTTGTTTTTTCAAGACGATGCACAACTCAGTTCTATTTGTCTATAAGAATGCAAAACTGAACCTATATTTATATCTTATTTTATTACATATATATATATTAATATATATTAGAAACAACATAAGTTTCCGTTAAACCCGTTGTTCGTCCAACCATTTTATAGACCTTCCCACTTCCTTTATTTTTCATTTTCATTAATCCTATACTTGAATTTTCTCCCACTTTCTTTCTTGATGTAAACTGACTTTTCTCCCAGTACTTTTCCGTAGAACCAACTCAACTGTCCCACGTCTAGCCTAAAAAATAATAATACCCCACGTGCTATTAACTCATCAAATTTAAATGATATTTTATTTCGTAAGTTGAAAAGTCTTACAAAATAATAATAATAATAATAATTGTTTATATATAACTTGGCAAGTTAACTCCTAGTGATTGCGTACATAAGCTTGCAAAGATTTTACTGACCAATGCAGTAATAGACGTGCAATCATGTGTTTATGTTTTTATAACATTTCTCCGTCTAGCCCAACATGATATTTTCACCCAGCCCAGCAAGTCCGCGGATTTTGAGAAAAATGCAAATGGGCTTTAAATTCTACCAGATATATAAACGGGCTGCATAGATGCTACATCATTGTTTCACCCAGCCCACCAAATGGACTATAAAAACAAATGGACTGGCTGACATGTGGACCAGTAGGTCGAAGCCTAAGAAGGCGTTGGATTTACATCCAACGGCCGGCATTCTTCTTCAATCTCTCGTCTTCTTCCCCCAGCGCTGCCAGGACCGCCTGCTCCAGCCTCCGGCATCGAGCGGCATTGTTTTGCGCTCCTCAGCGAAACGCTACCCCGCCGACGGCCAGGCCATCCCTCCACTCCGCACCTCCTGTTATTCTCTGCCGAGTGTATAGGCCCACCCCGCACCCGAACCAGTCAAGTTTCCCACTCCTCTCCATCTGCGACTCCACTGCCGCGTCTTCCCCATCTCCGGGTCGTTCCAGTCTGGGGCCTCGCCGTCGTCCACCACCTCGGTGCGCTCGGCGCGGCATGGTCAACATACGAGAGTCATCGGAAGAGGATTGTACGTGGAGAGCCTGACGGCTGGGACCCACGAGGTCCATGGTCGCACGCAAGGAAAGTTCCTCCTTATTACACACTGTACATGGACTGTACGTGGGAAGGGGTTCTGTATTTCGCGAAAAAAACATTACCCCCGCTGACAGGTCGGACCCACCAGCTATATCTTCGCACGCAAGGAAGTACCTCCTTATTACGCACAAAAAAATGAATACCCCCTGCTAGCTGGGACCCACCATAGTGGGTGGCTGACTTGTGGGCCTACTAAGTTGACGGGGATGGAGGGCTTTGTAAACTTAGTCAATATGAACGATTCTAGATCCAGTGACCGTACGATGTCCATCCAACGGCCATAGTGCTTCTTCAACCTCTGGTCTTCTTGCTCCAGCCGCCCAAAGCAGCGCCGGTCGTGCCGCGTGCTCCTGCCTCCCGTGGCCGGATGTGATGCCGCGGAGGCCTCACCGCCCCCTACTACTCCCACCGCTGGCTAGGGCATCCCTCTACTCACCCACACCCCCTGTTATTCTGTGACAACGGCAGCCTCACGCCGCAGCCGAACCAGTGAACCCTCGTACTCCTCTCCGCGTGGGCATCCACTGCCGCGTCTTCCCCGGCTCCGCGTCGTCCCCTTCCTAGGCCTCGCCGTCGTCCACCGCCTTGGTGCTCTCGGCGCGGCATGGTCAATGTGGTCAACGACCGACTTCCATCGGAAGAGTACTATACGTGGAGAGGCTGACAGCTGGGTCCACGGCCACAACCCAGTTTTTTTGCGATTTGCCAAGTAAGTCGCTTTGTCAGGCCTGTTGGGCTGCAAATCTTTCAAGACGAGGAGAGCTTCATTCGGCTGGCCGAGAAAATGGCCTATCAGTAATGAGAAATGGGTTGTACATTTTTAAAACACATCAAACCGGCAATTAGTTTCAAATTTCTTTTTTTCATTTCGAGATTTCAAATTGCATTGATTTTTATGCGTGGACAATTTGTTGGATTTTATATTAATATACATTTATTTTCAAAATCAATTTGAATGTGACTCGAAATTTCGGGATTAAAAACAGTTCGGACCTCACCGAAATATGCAAAATTTCGTACAATTTTTTAACCGTGGCCACAATATGGGCTGTAATGCTAACAAAAAGAATATGGGCTCCAAAAAAAACCCTTAAGAATTAGCAAATAGGCTGTAAATTATTAGAAATAATGGCAGATGGGTTGTATGCTGTTTTCCACAGATTTGAGGCTTTCCTAAAATAAAGGTTGAAGCACAAGCAGTGACTGTTGGATGTCCATTCAACGGCCATCGTGCTTCTTCAATCTCTACTCTTCCTGCTCCAGCCGCTCAAACAAACGCCGGCGGGACTGCCTGCTCTCTCCTCCCCGCGGCGGGCTGTGCTGCCGCGCAGGCCTCACCGCCCCACCGTACTCCCATCGCTGGCCTAGCCATCCCTCTACTCACCCACACCTGCTGTTATTCTCCGGCGATAGCAGACGAACCAGTAAACCCTCGTACAGTCGTACTCCCCTCTGTGTGGGAAACAACTGCCGACTCTTCCCTGCCTCCGTGTCTTTCCCTTCCTAGGCCTCGCCGTCGTCCACAGCCCTGGTGCTCTCGGCGCGGCCTGGTCAACGTGGTCAACGATCGACATCCATCTGAAGTGGATTGTACGTGGAGAGGCTGACAGCTGGGTCCACGGCCGCACGCAAGGAAATGCCTCCTTATTACGCGCAAAATAATGATTCCTCCACCTGACATCTGGGACCCACCGAAAGGGCCTCTGTATTTTGCAAAAAAAAATGTTACCGCCGCTGACAGCTTGGACCCACCAGCTATATCTTCGCACGCAAGGAAGTGCCTCCTTATTACACACAAAAAAATACTCCCCCTGCTAGTTGGGACCCAGTATAGTGGCAGGCTGACTTGTGGGCCTACTAAGTTGACGGGGATGGAGGGCTTTGTCAACTTAGTCAATATGCACGATTCTAGCTCTAGTGACTGTACGATGTCCATCCAACGGCCGTAGTGCTTCTTCAATCTCTGCTCTTCTTGCTCCAGCCGCCCAAACCAGCGCCGGTCGTGCCTCGTGCTCCTGCCTCCCGTGGCCAACTGTGATGCGGCGGAGGCCTCACCGCCCCTACTACTCCCACCGCTGGCCAGGCCATCCCTCTACTCACCCACACCCCCTGCTATTCTGCGGCGACGGCAGCCTCACACCGCAACGAACCAGTGAACCCTCATACTCCTCTACGCGTGGGCATCCACTGCCGCGTCTTCCCTGGCTCCGCGTCGTCCGCTTCCTAGGCCTCGCCATCGTCCACCGCCTTGGTGCTCTCGGCGCGGTGTGGTCAATGTGGTCAACGACCGACTTCCATCGGAAGAGTACTGTACGTGGAGAGGCTGACAGCTGGGTCCATGGCAGCCGCAAGGAAGTGCCTCCTTATTACGCGGAAAATAATTATTCCTGCACCTGACAGCGGGGACCCACCGGACGGGCCACCGTATTTTGCAAAAAAACATTCCCCCCTGACTGCTGGGACCTACCAGGTACATCTTCGCACGCAAGGAAGTGCGTTCGGGCAAAAAAAAAACAGATTCACCCTAACTGCTGCGACCCACCAGCTACATCTTCGCACGCAAGGAAGTGCCTAACAGTCGGGACCCACCTGGTCGAAGCATACGTAGCGTTGTCATTCTGGTCGCGAACGTGTACGTACATACTGGTCGATGTAGAGGCGCGCACGTAGCATGTACACATACGTACAGCGGCCAGGGTGCAAGAAAGTAAATACGGCCACGTACGTACATACGGGCGGGGTCTCGAACGCCTACTCGCGCGTACGTACGGCCATGGCTCGTGTACATGGCTGGGTCAGAACGGAGAAACTGCATCGTCGTCGTGTTCATGGGGAGCCAACCGGCTGGGTCGGAACGGAATGCCTCGTCGTGTTCATCGGGAGGGCTTCGGCGGAATAGCCGATGGAAATGAGGCTTGGCGTACCGCAGAACAGAGGAAACGGCCTTGTGTTCGACCGGCCACGTTCAAAACAGGATCCTGTTCGTCGGGAGGGGTCTGGCATACCGCAAAACGGAGGAAACAGACCTCCTATAGTCGAAACGGGGGTCCTGTTGATCGGGAGGGGTGTGGCGTACCGCAAAACGGAGGAAACAGACTTGTGTTGGAGCGCTACGGTCGAAACGGGGGTCCTATTCATCGGGAGGGGTGTGGCGTACCGCATAACGGGACTCCACGGGATACTGTTCATCTCCACCGTCGACCCCCTCCAGCCTCCACGGGCTACTGTTCATCCACCGTCGACCTCCTCCAGCCTCCACCTGTGACTGTTCATCCACGGACTCTTGTTCATCCAGCCTCCACTGCGCGCTACTCCACCAGCTACTGTTCAACCAGCCCTCTCCACGGGCTCCTGTTCAACCACCCCTCCACGGGCTACTGTTCATCCAGCCCTCCACCGTCTACTGTTCATCCAGCCCTCCACGGGGGTGGTCCTGTTCATCCAACCCTCCACAGGGTCCTGTTCATCCAGCCCCAACCGGCTCGATCGATCGGGGTCCTGTTCATCCAGAGGCAACACCACGGGGTCCTGTTCATCCACCCCCACCAGGAACTGTTCATCCAACCCCCCCAGCAACGCTCACTGTTCATCCAGAGGCAGCATCGATCGGCTTCAGTTAGCAGCAGTAGCGAAGGAATCGCTCGATCGGGTTCAGTTAACATCCATCGATCGATCGCTCGGGTTCAGTAACGCGTAGCCTGCAGTGCAATCGCTCGAGTTCAGTTAGAGCCCAACGCCTCGCTCGGGTTCAGTTAGAGCGCAACGCCTCGCACCCACGCGCGTGCATGTACGAGACAAACGCGCATCGCTCGGCCCCAACCACCACCGTAACCGGGAACACCCCGATATTTTCCTCACCCTCGCTTCTACCACGGGTTTTCCGTCATGGACGACCCAAAGAATGTCATGCAGTTGTGTCTCCGGCACACCCAGGACGAAAAGCCCATTTTCTGTCATGATTTTTGTCATAGAAGTAGGAGCCCACCACATCTATGACGATACCGGGTTTTGTCACAATTATCGTCATAGAAGTGTCATAAGTATGGCAGAATTTTTTCGTTCGGCCCAAAATGTCACGGATGTGTCTTTTTTTTGTAGTGGTAATACAGATAATTTATTAAGGAACTACATACTAAATTGGTATAATCCTAGATAGAATTAGATGATACATAGAGCCTACAATTAGATTACTTATTTCAAAGAACAACATGTGAAAACGTAAAAGCACATGCAAATCTTAAAAGGGATGGTGGGGTGAGAGGGGGCTAGAGTTGTTACCTGGTAGTCGGGGAAGTTCATGTTGTTTTCCGCTTCAAAGCACGCCGGCCATGCCGGACGCCAGGGAGGGATCCATTTCGCCGCCACAAGTGGACTAGATCTGCGGAAGAAGAGACATATGAGGGTATGGTGCGAATGAAGATGTGGGTTCATTTCGTGAATTGGGAAGAAGCTTTATACGACGGGTTTGGGGAAAATGAGCACGACATTTAAAAAAGTTGGAGGGAACAAAAAAAGAGAGGTAATGAAAGGGCAGGGGAACGAAATTTTCGGGTCCAACAAGAATATTAAAGGAAGGTGGAACCTTTTTATTTTTTAGAAGAGGTTTATTTGTCGTGACAAGGTCCAGTGAACAATTTTTTCAATGAATAGTGTTCTTTTCCTTGTACATGACAAACCATCAATAATTTATATTAGATCATGTAATAAATCTTTGTCCATGTGAAATTTGAACTGAAGTTACCACTTGACATGTCGTGATGGTTGTTCACTCCCCATTTCAAAATCTAGATGCCACGCCCTTCTATAACTCCTACGGACACTACTTCCATACCCATAGTGCACACATGTTCTCCTAGATTCAAACAACTTATTGTAGATGTGTTTTCTCATTCATTGTGGTACTTCCTTTTCAATTTCCATGTACTCATAACCATTTGAAAATCAAGATGGTACGCCCTTTTGTACCTGCTACTAAAACTACCTCCATACCCCTAGTGCTCACATGTTCTCCATGATTCAAACAACTTATTGTAGATTTGTTTTCCCATTCAGGGTGGATTTTTCTTTCATTTTTTACTACTCATAACCATTTGAAAATCAAGATGCTACACCCTTTTGTACCTCCTACTAACAGTACCTCCATACCCTAATCCTCACATGTTCTCCTTGATTCAAACAACTTATTGTAGATTTGTTTTCTCATTCATTGTGGTACTTCCTTTTCAATTTCCATGTACTCAAAACCATTTGAAAATTTAGATGGTACAACCTTTTGTACCTCGTACTAACACTACTTCCATACCCATAGTGCACACATTTTCTCCTTTTATAGCCCATAGTAACACTACCTCCATACCCCTAGTGCACACGTGATGTCTTGATTAAAATAACTTAATGTTGCAACTTTTATATGGATGAAAGCGGTTTTCTTTGTAATCATGATTCAAATTTTGGGATTTTTTGTATGGGGTATTAATATAGCTTTCTAAACATGTACATAATGCAGAGAAGAAAATGCAAGCTCTTTGGGTGTGGTTTGCTTCGTAACGTGTACATGAATGAACTGACATATGTGTGTTGTGTGCACAAGTAGAAGTAAGATGCATGTTACATCGGCCATGTCCACTTGTCAGATACATCTACCATTCATTGTGATTGCTTGTTATTTTGTCATATAATTCAGTTGCAATTTTAGAGAGTGGACATGCCTACTTCAGAACAAACAGATGACAGGTTGGTCGCGACGTCAATTTGGATAAATTTGGAAAGCATTTGCTACAATTTGTTGTTGATTTGTAGAGATCATATGGATTTGTGTTGTGCATATGATTGAATAGAACATGTTAAAGTCTGGATGGGAAGATAAATTATTTTCCATAAAGTTTAGCTTCTATTTCAGTCAGTGGACATGGCTACTTCAAAACAAATGGATCGCACTGTGGTCGACACGTCAATTTTGCATGAATTAGCGACACATTTGCACGCTATTTTCAGTCAAAAGCACTCAAATAGATAACACATTCATTCCTAGAACTTTTTGGGCATGAATCTGAAGATGAAAGGTAAATATATTTTAGAGGAATTTATCCTCTACTAAAAACCTACTCCCACTAATAGTAGGACTCGGTGTCTGCAACTACTTTGGTGCGCTACCAGCTTTCATCGCCGCCACTTCCTCTTCTGACAAGACCGGTCGGCGATTTCACGTATGTCCTCGAGGGTCGCCGTTCATCAGAAAGAACTTCCGCCTTGCTTCATGAAGGCCGAGGAAGTACTGCAAGGCGATTTCTGATACGTCTCCGTCAATCTATATTTTTTGATTGTTTCATGCCAACATTCTACAACTTTCATATACTTTTGGCAACATTTTATATTATTTTTGGGACTGACATATTGATTCAGTGCCAAGTGCCAGTTCCTGTTTGTTGCATGTTTTTTGTTTCACAGAATATCCATATCAAACAAACTCCATACGCGATAAAATTTTACGGAGATATATTTTGGAATATGTGTGACTTTTGGGTAGAAGAATCAACGCAAGATGGTGCACGAGGTGGCCACGAGGCACCAGGGCGCGCCCATGGAATGGCTGCGCCCTGGTGGCTTGTGAGCACCTTGTAAGTCCGTTGCCACCCTTCTTTCTCCACAAGAAAGATAATTCTGGAAAAAAATCATGTTAATATTTCAGCCCAATCGGATTTACGGATCTTCGGATATTTAAAAAATGGGTTTCGGCTAGAAAACAAGAACGCGAAACAGAACAGAACAGAGAGAGATCCAATCTCAAAGGGGCTCCTGCCCCTCCGCTGCCATGGCGGCCATGAACCAGAGGGGGAACCCTCCTCCCATCTAGGAGGGAGGTCAAGGAAGACGAACAAGGAGGCGGGCTCTCTCCCCCTCTCTCCCGCTGGCGTCGGAACGCCGCCGGGGCAATTATCGTGACGACGATCTACACCAACAACTTCGCCGCCGTCATCACCAACTCCCCCCCTCTATGTAGCGGTGTAACACATCTTCTCCCCGCTGTAATCTCTACTTAAACATGGTGCTTAATGCTACATATTGTTATCTAATGAGGTGTTGCCATCCTATGATGTTTGAGTAGATTCATTTTGTCTTATAGGTTGATTGATGATTGTGATTGGTTTGAGTTGTATGTTTTATTTTGGTGCTGTCCTATGGTTACCTCTGATAACCCACAAGTATAGGGGATCGCAATAATTTTCGAGGGTAGAGTATTCAACCCAAATTTATTGATTTGACACAAGGGGAGCCAAAGAATATTTGCAAGTATTAGCAGCTGAGTTGTCAATTCAACCACACCTGGAGATGAATTATCTGCAGCAAAGTGATCAGTACCAAAGTAGCATGATAGTTTTGATAGTAGAAGCAACATCAATAGTAACGGTAACAGTGATAGCAATGATTTTGTAGCAAGTGCAATAGTAACAGTAGTAGTAGTAACTTAGTAGGAACAATATAATAGAAATTCGTAGGCATTGGATCAGTTAATTCGTTGGATGATATTCATCATATAACAGTCATAACCTAGGGCGATACGGCACTAGCTCCAGTTCATAAATATAATGTAGGCATGTATTCCGTAAATAGTCATATGTGCTTATGGAAAGAACTTGCATGACATCTTTTGTCCTACCCTCCCGTGGCAGCGGGGTCCTATTGGAAACTAAGGGATATTAAGGCCTCCTTTTAATAGAGAACCGAAACAAAGCACTAACACATAGTGAATACATGAACTCCTCAAACTACGGTCATCACTGGGAAGTCTCCCGACTTCTGTCCCTCCGGGGTTGCCGGATCATAACACGTAGTAGGTTACTATAACTTGCAAGATCGGATCAAGAACATAGATATAATGGTGATAACATAAACAGTTCAGATCTCAAATCATGGCACCCGGGCCCAAAGTGACAAGCATTAAGCATGGCAAAGTCATAGTAATATCAATCTCAGAACATAATGGATACTAGGGATCAAGCTCTAACAAAACTAGCTCGATTAAATGATGAATCTCATCCAACTCCTCACCGACCAGTGAGCCTACGAAGGAATTACTCACTCCTGGTGGGGAGCATCATGGAATTGGCGACGGAGAAGGGTTGGTGATGACGAAGATCGAAGATCCCCCTCTCCGGCGCCCCAAACAGACTCCAGATCTGGCCTCCCGGTGAAGAACAGGAGGTGGCGGCGGCTCCATCCCGTGAAACGTGATAATTCTTCGTCCCTCATTTTTTCTCCGAAAATGTGATTTTATAGTATTAGGGTTGAGGTCTGTGGGGCCACCAGGTGGGGTCAACCCACCTGGGCGCACCTAGAGGGGGGCGCCCTGGTGGGTCGTGCCCACCCAGGTGCCCCCCTCCGGTGGTTCTTCGCTCCAGAAATTATCTTTTATTGTACAAAAATTCCTTGCAAAGTTTCATTCCAATCCGAGAATATTTATTTCTGCACAAAAACAACACCATGGTAGTTATGCTGAAAACAACGTCAGTCCAGGTTAGTTTCATTCAAATCATGTAAATTAGAGTCCAAAACAAGAGGAAAAGCGTTAGGAGAAGTAGATACGACGGAGACATATCAACTCCCCCAAGCTTAAACCTTTGCTTGTCCTCAAGCAATTCAGTTGATAAACTGAAAGTGAAAAAGAAAAACTTTTACGAACTCTTTTGCTCTTGTTTACGTAGATAAGCTTAAGTAGCACCGAGGTTTTCAGCTAAGATCATGACTAACCATGTAGACAATAACTCTTAAAAATTATATTAACTCATATCAATGGCATAATCAACTAGCGAGCAATAATAAGATATCTCAAATGACAACACTTTGTCAAAACAACCATGATATAATATGACAATAGTGGTTTCTCGCTAGCCCTTTCTGAGATCACAAAACATAAATGCAGAGCACCTCCAAAGTTCAATCAACGACTAAACATTGTAATTCATGGTAGAAAAGATCCAATCATGATGCACCCAACATTAGCTACACACAATGCATGAGGATGACAATCGTGCTCTCAGGTTCTGGCGCTTATTTGAGAAGGTGATGACACAACATAAAAGTAAATAGATGGTACCTTCACAGAGGGAAGCAGTGATTTGTAGCGGTGCCAAAGCTCAAGTTTTTAAAACAGAGGTAAATGAAATTTTGAGAAATGCACCCTTGTTGTTTACTTCATGACCATTAGTTATCGGTATCTTCCATGCTAAACACATTAGTGGTGGTTCCCATGCAATAAAAGTAAAGGTTTACTCCCCCTCCACCAACAAGCACACTCCACGGCTGGTCCGAAACAATGGGTATTGTCCATACCAACAAGAGTCATGGGGGAGTTTTGTTTAATTATTTGCAATTTGAATTCTGGACTGGGAATCCCTATTATCGCCCCTCTCATGCAAGGACGAGTGAATAAACACTCATCATGAGAATAACCCGCTTAGCATGAAGATACTGACTACCTCCTGTCGCTCTATGAACAATCCAGGCACACAAAAAAGGATATTTATTTGAAGTTTTTAGAGGTGGCACATGCAAATTTACTTAGGACAGCAGGGTAATACCGCATATAGGTAGGTATGGTGGACTCATCTGGAATAACTTGGTTTTCAGGATTTTGATGCATAAGCAGTAATTCTGCTTAGTATAGGCGAAGGCTAGCAATTAGGTTGAGAAGCGGCCAACTAGAGAGCGAAAACGTTCCTGAACATGCATTATGCATAAGTAACATTGGATACTAGCATGAGTAGGATATGAACACCATGAACATAAATATAATAGAGGCTATGTTGGTTTTGATTCAACTACATGCATGAACATGTGCCAAGTCAAGCCACTCCAAACATTCAGAGGAGGATACCATATCACCATACTACATCACAATCATTTTAACGCAATGTTGACATCCAAGATAAATCATTATCCACTGCTAGCTACTTAATCATAGCATGAGAAACTATAATCTCTAATTGTCATTGCAAACATGTTTGATCATAATAGGCTGAATCATGGATACTCGCTTAAACATATTTACAAAAATAGAACAAGTTGAGTTCATACCCGTTTCTCTCTGCCATAGCCAGTTCATCAAATATCGTCATTATTGCCTTTCACTTGCACGACTGAATGATTTGAAAATAATAATGGTGCAAGAGTGCTTTGTATAGATGGAATCCGCAAACATTTTATCCAAAAAGAAGAATACAAGGTAATATGGGCTCTTCGTTAGATCAACAATAATGCATATGAGAGCCACTCAACATTTTCATCGTGGTCTTCTCCTCGGTATGACTTAGTAAAATGGAAAATAAATTTAGGGAAACACACTGATTTTTTTGGAGTTTTCGGTTTTTCTTGAACAAGGAAATAAAAGGGAAAAACAAAAACAAGAAAAAACATTTACAGGGGAAAGCTCCCAACAAGCAAAAGAAGAACAAGGAATTTTTTTTTGGGTTTTCTTTTTAATACTACAATTAATTAAACTAGAAAGAAAAAACAAAAAGAAGCAGGAAATATTTTTGGATTTTCTCAAAGTTTTTCAAACACAGAAGAAGAAGGCGAGAAAATAAATCTAATATGGATAATACAATGAAAATGTGTGGACATCGACAACTAGAATGAAAAGTGTAAACATGAATCTGATGTCGGTGGGAACACGTACTCCCCCAAGCTTAGGCTTTTGGCCTAACTTGGTAATCACCACTCGAAGAAGCCATCAGGTCCCAGTTGAAGTGCTGGTCAGCGGGCACCTGAGGGTCCCACTCCTGAGGCTCCTCCTCTGCTGCAGCCAGGTTCTTCCGGTAGGCAACAATGTCCTCAGGCATAATCCTGTATCCGCCCCTGGCAATAGGATCAAACAAAGCAGGTGCAGGCAACGAAATAACATCACTGGTAATCTCACTAAAGACCAAGTTATAAGGAACATCCATAGTGGTGTTCTCGCTATCAATAAACTGGTGGTGTGCCATAGCCTGACGATCTAAATAAACCTTGGGTAAGGGATAATCATGCTGGCATATCTTAATGTTAAAGTGACTCGCCAAGCGAGTAGCGTAAATCCCACCATGTATTTTCCCCTTGAATATGTTAATGTGAAGGCGACATGCCACAATATCTCCCAAGCTATAAGTGTTGTCGCCATAAAGTGCACGGCATAAGACAGCGAAGTCTGGGGCACTGAGTGCACCTACCTTCTCTCTAGCAAGCAAACACTTCGTAATGAATAGAGCAATATAATGCACAGCAGGAAAATGCAAGCTAGTGGCGGTGACACCTGACACCCCTCTCTCATCCCCCATTGTCAGAGTGCGGTAAAAACCATCAAACTCTGCGGGCCTAGGCTCTCTTAATTCCTCATCAGAAGGGATCAAGCAAATGTCACAAAATTCAGTAACTGGTATCTGACGGGTTTCAACATATAAATTAAACTGCACCTCAGGACGATTATTCCTACTTATGAAATGAAAACTTTGCACAAAGGAATTTGTGAGGAGATGATATTGTTCACACTCAGCTGCAATGAAGTTGGTGAGGCCGGCATTAGCAGCATATTGTGCAAACTCTTGGCGGATTCCGGTTCCATCCGTGAATGGGTTGTGCGGCCATTCGCATGGCCGTACCTCCGCCATTCTCCGGGTGTGGAGGTCATTGTCCGACGACTCCCCAATAACTCCCTTGGAGTTCTTCTTGGAAGTAAACTTCCTAAAGATACTCATCTTTTTCCTAAGAACAAAATTCTAAAAAATTTAGTCCACAAAATTTTTCTCAACTAAACTTCACAAGATTGATAGCAACTACTCATAGGGATGCATAGAGGCCATATCAAGCATTCAAACTACTTAGAACTCTAAGAATTCAACATGCAAGCTCATCTACAGCAGCACCAAGAGTAACTAATTATTCAAAATATAAACCACTAAAGCAAAAACTAATTGGACCAATGGGGGAGTCACATACCAAGCAACAATCCCCCGAAACAGTTTTGGAAATGGAGCTTCGAGCAAAGAGATCGAAATCCCCAAGTTTGAGAGCAAGAACACGAGAGGGAGAGAAATGGTGAATTTTTTCTGGAGGTAGGTGGTGACATGGGCTAAAGAGATAAGTGAGGGGGGCCACGTGGGGACCACAACCCACCAGGGGACGCCTGGGGGTGCTGGCGTGCCTAGGTGGGTTGTGCCCACCTGGTGCACCCCCCTCTGATGTTATTTGCATTAAAAATTCAGAAATCTTCAGAAACAAAATCATATTAGATTTTCAGAACATTCTGAGAACTTCTATTTTGGGGTCATGCTTTTATTGCACGGAAAATTCAGAAAACAGAAAACATGGCATTTTATTTGATTTAACTAATAAAAACAGAAAACAAAAGGTAGGGACAGAAGGTAGTTCTCACTAAATTCATCAACTCCAAACCTCTCATAAATGATCCATTAATAAGGTTGATAAAGTCTTATTAACAACCACTTCCAATTAGCATGAACCCGAAGAACTTACCTAAAACACTAAGTTACCTCAACGAGGACATGAATGTCCCAAAAAATAAGCATTTCATATTTCTTTTTGGCTGTAGGTAGAGGTAGCTAAAAACTTCCAATAGTGATTGTCGGAAATTTTTCAATAACATTAATACCATTCACTTGGAACTATTTCTTTGTAAAGTGCACTGTATGCTCATTACCATTGATATGAAAAGTGATCTTGCTTTTATTACAATCTATAACATCCCATGCAGTATTCAAAAAGGCTCTACCAAGGATAATCGACATGTTGTCGTCCTTGGGCATCTCAAGTATAACAAAGTCAGTTAAGATAGTAACATTAGCAACAACAACGGGCACATACTCACAAATACCGATAGGTATGGCATATGATTTGTCAGCCATTTGCAAAGATATTTCAGTAGGTGTGATTTTATTCAAATCAAGTCTTTTATATAAAGAGAAAGACATAACACTAAAACCAGCTCCAAAATCACATAAAGCAGTTTTCACATAGTTTCTTTTTATGGAGAAAGGTATAGTTGGTATTCCCAGATCTCCAAGTTTTTGAGGTACTCCATCCTTAAAGGAATAATTAGCAAGCATGGTGGAGATTTCGACTTCCAATATTTTTCTCTTATTGGTGATGATGTCTTTCATGTACTTTGCATAAAGACTGGCCAAGCGGGTACGCAAAAGACTGGCCTAAGGATTTCAGCAAAGCGTTCAAATTCTTCTTCATCTTTATTCTTAGTTGATTAGGGTGGAAAGGGCATAGGTTTTTGAACCCATGGTTCTCTTTGCTTACCATGTTTTCTAGCAACAAAGTCCATTTTATCATATCTTTAATTCTTGGGTTGTGGGTTATCAAGATCAACTGCTGGTTCTATCTCAACATCATTGTCTGGTTCTTTATTATTTGTTTGAGTGTCTTTATGAATCTCTTCATTATATTTTTCATTATCAAAAGGTGAATGTTCATTACTAGATTGAGTTTCAGCATCAGAGATAGAGACTTCATTGTCATTACCAGGAGGTTTGTCTACTTCAGGTTCTCTAGAGGCATGCAAAGTCCTATCATTTTTCTTCTTATTTTTCTTTTTATAAGGACTAAGTGCATCAGTGTTAACTCTTTGAGAGTCTTGTTCAATTCTTTTTGGGTGTCCCTCAGGATAAAGTGGTTCCTGAGTCATTCTACCTCCTCTAGTCATTACTCTAACAGCATGATCATTGATATTATTGTTCATTTCATCAAGCAATTCTCTTTGAGATTTAGCAACTTGTTCTAATTGAGTTTGAACCATAGAGGCATGTTTTCCTACACCTCTAACATCATTGGTAATTCTAAATAACAAGTCACTCAAGCGAGCAATCATATCAGAATTGTATTTCAATTGTTTCATAACATTTGCATTGAAGTGATCTTGCTTTCTAATGTAGTTATCAAACTCATAAAGGCATTGACTAGGATGCATATTGTAAGGATTGTCATTGTCATTGAATTTCATTAAAGAATTTACCTCTACCACCTTAGGTGGTGGTGGTGTATAAAGCCCATGTATTTCTTCAATAGGAGGTAAATTTTTGACATCCTCAGCTTTAATACCTTTTTCCTTCATAGATTTCTTTGCCTCTTGCATATCTTCAGGACTAAGATATAAGATACCCCTCTTCTTCGGAGTAGGTTTGAGTGGTGGTTCAGGAAGAGTCCAACCATCATAATTTTTCAATATGTTATTCAATAATTCTTCAGCTTGTTCAACAGTTCGTTCCCTGAAAACACAACTAGCACAACTATCTAGGAAATCCCTAGAAGCATCGGTTAGTCCATTATAGAAGATATCAAGTATTTCGTTTTTCTTAAGAGGGTGATCATGCAAAGCATTAAGCAATTGGAGTAGCCTCCCCCAAGCTTGTGGGAGACTCTCTTCTTCCATTTGCACAAAGTTAAATATTTCCTGTAAGGCGGCTTGTTTCTTATGAGCAGGAAAATATTTTTCAGAGAAGTAATAAAGCATATCCTGGGGAGTACGCACACAACCAGGAGCAAGAGTATTATACCAAGTCTTAGCATCACCCTTTAATGAGAACGGAAATAACTTGAGAATATAATAGTAATGAACTTTCTCATCATGAGCAAAAAGAGTGGCTATGTCATTCAACTTAGTAAGATGTGCCACAACAGTTTCAGTTTCATGACCATGGAAAGGATCAGATTCAACCAAAGTAATTAACTCTTGAGCGACAGAGAATTCATTATCCTTGTCATCAACAAAGATAGGTGAAGTAGCAGACTTAGGATCACATTTCATTCTATCATTCAAAGATTTTTTTTCAGTATGCATAATAATTTCTTAAGATCATCCCTATCATTGCAAGCAAGAAAGTCTCTAGTTGTCTCCTCATCCATAACATAACCTTCCGGTACCTTAGCCAATTCATGTCTAGGATAACTAGGTCTAATAGGTGTTTCATGATTTTTAGTTTCAAGCTCTTCTTTGTTTCAGCATTCTCAAAAGCTTTAGTTCTAGCAAGTTATCCATCAAGAAGTTCACCTACTGGCACATTATCATCAAGCAAGGTACTAGCATCATCATGAATTTGATTCATAGCAGAAGTAGCATCATCAATAACTTGCGACATAACATGATTAATAGCATGTGGTGGTGTTGCAAGTTTACTTATAACAGAAGGTTAATCAAGTGCAGAGCTAGATGGCAAGTCCTTACCTCCCCTCGTCTTGGAGGAAAAAATCTTAGTCTTAGCGTCCTTCAGATTCTTCATAGTGATAATTTGATAATAATCCCAAGTGACTCAACAAATATAGCTATGCTCCTCGACAACGGCACCAGAAAAAGGTCTTGATAACCCACAAGTATAGGGGATCGCAACAGTTTCGAGGGTAGAGTATTCAACCCAAATTTATTGATTCGACACAAGGGGAGCCAAAGAATATTTGCAAGTATTAGTAGGTGAGTTGCCAATTCAGCCACACCTGGAGATTAATTCTCTGCAGCAAAGTGATCAGCAGTAAAGTAGTATGATAGTTTTGATAGTAGTAGCAACAACAATAGTAACAGTAACAGTGATAGCAATGATTTTGTAGCAAGTGCAATAGTAACAGTAGAAGTAGTAACTTAGCAGGAACAATATAAGAGAAATTCGTAGGCATTGGATCGGTGAATTCATTGGATGATATTCATCATATAACAGTCATAACCTAGGGCGATACAACACTACCTCCAGTTCATAAATATAATGTAGGCATGTATTCCGTAAAAAGTCATACGTGCTTATGGAAAGAACTTGCATGACATCTTTTGTCCTACCCTCCCGTGGCAACGGGGTCCTATTGGAAACTAAGGGATATGAAGGCCTTCTTTTAATAGAGATCCGGAACAAAGCATTAACACCGGGAAGTGTCCCGACTTCTGTCACTCTGGGGTTGCTGGATCATAACACATAGTAAGTGACTATAACTTGCAAGATCAGATCTAGAACATAGAAATAATGGTGATAACATAAACGGTTCAGATCTCAAATCATGGCACCCGTGCCCAAAGTGACAAGCATTAAGCATGTCAAAGTCATAGCAACATCAATCTCAGAACATAATGGATACTAGGGATCAAGCCCTAACAAAACTAACTCGATTACATGATGAATCTCATCCAACTCCTCACTGACCAGTGAGCCTACGAAGGAATTACTCACTCCCAGTGGGGAGCATCATGGAATTGGCGATGGAGAAGGGTTGGTGATGACGAAGATCGAAGATCCCCCTCTCCGGAGGCCCAAACGGACTCCAAATCTGGCCTCCCGGTGAAGAACGGGAGGTGGCGGCGGCTCCGTCTCGTGAAACATGATAATTCTTCCTCCCCGATGTTTTCTCCGAAAATGTGATTTTATAGTATTAGGGTTGAGGTCTGCGAGGCCACCAGGTGGGGACAACCCACCTGGGCGCACCTGGAGGGGGCGCGCGCCTTGGTGAGTTGTGCTCACCCAAGTGCCCTCTCCGGTGGTTCTTGGCTCCAGAAATTATCTTTTATTGTATAAAAATTCCTCGCAAAGTTTCGTTCCATTCCGAGAACTTCTATTTTTGCACAAAAACAACACCATGGTAGTTCTGCTGAAAATAGCGTCAATTCGGGTTAGTTTCATTCAAATCATGCATATTAGAGTCCAAAATAAGAGGAAACGCTTTAGGAGAAGTAGATATGACAAAGATGTATCACCCTCCGTGTCGCGCAAGCGTGAGGGATTCCCGCCATAGGGTGTTGCAATACGTTCATGATTCGCTTATACTGGGTGGCATGAGTGACAGAAACACATACCCGAGTAAGGGGGTTGTTGCGTATGGGAGTAAAGGGGACTTGATACTTAATGCTATGGTTGGGTTTTACCTTAATGATCTTTAGTAGTTGCGGATGCTTGCTAGAGTTCCAATCATAAATGCATATGTTCCAAGTACGATAAGTATGTTAGCTCATGCCTCTCCCTCATATAAAATTGCAATAATGATTACTGGTTTAGTTATCGATTGCCTTGGGAGAAACCTTTCTCTCATGTTACAAAAATATTTCGACTAAACAACTAAATTTATTATCTTGCAAATTACTCGTAGTTTTCTTGCTAAGTACATCTAGTTTTATCCTTGCAAACTTATCCTTTCACATACAAAATAGTTTCATACTTGTTCTAGGTAAAGCGAATGTTAAAGTATGTGTAGAGTTGTATCGGTTGTCGATAGAACTTGAAGGGAATATAAATTCTACCTTTAGCTCCTCATTGGGTTCGACACTCTTATTTATCGAAAAATCTACAGTTGATCCCCTATACTTGTGGGTTATCAAGACCTTTTTCTGGCGCCGCTGCCGGGGAGCAATAGCGTGGGGTGAATATTCTCGTGTGTGCTTGTTTGCTTTATCACTAAGTAGTTTTTATTTCATGCTCTTGTTTTCTATCTTTAGTTATGGGTAGGAAATGTAAAATACCAAAAAAATAGTTGTACTTGCTAAACCAATGGTTGAAGAACCACCCAAAATCTATCATACAGCTGAAGCTTTCTACTTGGATCATCTTTGATCCCTATGTGCTCGTGGTGAAAACCCAACTAGCTTAGTTATGGGAAAATCATTAGATGTGCATGCTTTGTGCAACACCGCTTATCTCAAAAAGGGAAACTCTTATGGCATCATATTAATAATTCGCATTGCCGTACTTGGAATTTATGTGAAATACATGATCTTACTTGTTGTTATGAAGACCCTAAAAGCCACCTTCCATTCCAATGTGAGTTGAAGGATAATGGAATCTTATCTTCTTATGCCAAAGTTGTTTATAATTACTATGATGTTGAACAAATTGAAGAATTCGTTTCTTTTAAGGGTGCCTATGAAATTTCTTCTTTGATTGAAAAGTATGATGTTACTCTTTAAAAATCTGAAAAATTTGTCATACTTAAATATTGCTATGAAAACTATGCTTCTAATCTTTATGCTAAAGAATTTATTGAGAAAGTCTCTGTTGTCCTAGAAGAGATTAATATTTTGCAGGAAACAACGGAAGAAGAAATTGCTGAAATTGTGAGATCATTAGATGAAAAAGATGAGGAGGAGAGCGAGGTACAAAAGGACGAAGAGCGGATTAGCTACCCGTGCCCACTTCTAATGATAGTAACTCTTCAACTCATACATTGTTTAATTTCCCTTCATGCTTACCGAAGGATAAATGCTATGATAATTTCTACGATCCCTTGGATTCATTTGAAATATCCTTTTTGATGAAATTGATGCTTTTGCTATGCTTGTGGCAATGATGCCAATTTTGAATTATGCTTATGGAGATGAACTTCATATAGTTCCTTATGTTAAGAATGAAACTGTTGCTATTGCACTCACACATGATAGTCCTATTATCCTTTTGAATTCTCCCAACTACACTATACCGGAGAAGTTTGCGCTTATTAAGGATTATATTGATGGGTTGCGTTTTACCATTGCACATGATGATTTTGATGGATATAATATGCATGTGCTTGCTGCTCCTAGTTGCAATTATTATGAGACAGTAACCATATCTTCACCTCTCTATGTTTCCAATATGATAAAATTGCAAGAAACTGTTCATACTATGCATTGGCCTTTACTTTGTGTGCATGAATTGTTCTTTTATGACATGTCAATGCATAGGAAGAGAGTTAGACTTCGTTGTTGCATTATATATGTTGCTTTGTGCTCACTACTAAAATACAAATCATTGTTAATTAAAATTGGCTTTGATATAACTTGGGATCCAGGTGGATCAATTACTTGAGCATTTTTATGCCTAGCTTAATGGCTTTAAAGAAAGTGCTGCCAGGGAGACAACCCAGAAGTTTTAGAGAGTCATTTTATTCTGTTGTTAGCTTTTAAAAAGTTGAAAAACAAAAATATATAGAGGGTAACCAAAAACTTTACAAAAAGAAAAGTGAAAGTGAGAAAGACGAGCACCGTGGAAGCGGGAGCATGCCTTGAACCTTGTTCATGCCCATGGAAACTTTGTGAACCTTAATTAAAGAAACTTCTCAACACAAATAATTATCCCCTTGTACAAACCCATTGTGTTATAAAAATAATGTGCCAAGATTTACCTTTAGGATGTTCAAATTCCTTATTTGGTGTGTGCGGTGCAAAAACAAGAACTTTTGATGTAGTGTGTGAATTTACATTTTTTTACTGAGCGTGCAAAAATTATGAATTTTTTACACAGTACTTCTATGCAAATTATTTATTTTTCCCAATTTTCATATTTGTTTGAGTTACAGAAGTATATGTAGCATCTGCATAATTGCAGACTGTCCTGTTTTCACAGATTGTTGTTATAGTTTCGTTATTTGCGTATGTTTGAAATCTTGTTGAGCCCCATTGATTCGGGAGCCATAGAATCATGATAGCATACACTGGGTAATGTTTGATTATAATTATACAATAATGTTACGGCAGGACATGATGGGATTTGATGTTATATGTACTAACCCTGCTAATAAAAAGTTCAGTTAAGTTTTATGTGGATGAAGTGTTCGAAGATCGAGGAGGTATCAATATGATGAGAATAAGGAGAGTCAAGAGTTCAAGCTTGAGAATGCTCAAGGCACCCCAAGTAATCTAATCTTGGGGATGCCCCGGAAGGCATCCCATCTTTGTTCAACAAGTATCCGTATGTTTTGGTTTTCGTTTTGTTCACATGATATGCGTAAATTCTTGGAGCATCTTTTGTGTTATTTTTTCCTTTCCTTCTATGCACCATGCTAGTATGAGATAGTCCTTGGTTGATTTATAGAATGATCTTTGCACTTCACTTATATCTTTCGAGTATGGCTTTATAAAATGCTTCAGATGCTTCACTTATATCATTTGAAGTTTGGATGCCTGTTACTCCACATCTAGAAAACCGTTATTTTTATAATGCTATTTTGCTTCACTTATATTTATTAGAGCGTGTGCAAGTCTTTTGTAGAAAGAATTAAACTCTTGCTTCACTTATATCTATTTAGAGAGTCAACAGGAATTGATCATTCACATGGTTAGTCATAAAATCCCACATAAAACTTGTAGATCACTGAATATGATATGTTTGATTCCTTGCAATAGTTTTGCGATATAGATATGGTAATATGTTGGAGGTACTAGTGAATGATTGTGGTGTAGTAAGAATATTGGTGTCAAGGTTTGTGATTCCCTAAACATGCACGTATAGTCTCCCGTTATGCTAAGGAGTTGGAGCATGATCTATTATTGATTGTCTTCCTTATGAGTGGCGATCGGGGACGAGCGATGCTTTTTCCCCCAATCTATCCCCTAGGGGCATGTCAGCGTGGAAGCGCGATCACCTATGGTGCAGGGGGTGGCCCTTTGTGGTTCAACATGGGGACGGTCGCGTTGCACAAAGAGCAGAAATAATAGCGGACGACACAACAATGGACAACTCGCTTTTCACCCAGGTTTGGGCCGCTTTGTAGTGTAAACCCCTACTCCTGCTTTGGTGGATTGATCTAGGGGTGGAAGAAGGCTCGACACACTTTGGCCTGGCAAGGATGCCTTGGGGAAAGCAACGTGAGCTCACAAGTGTTTGGGGCTCGAAGTGGTCGAACCCTTTGCTACGTTACCTCGGGCCTCCTTTTATAGGTTCAAGGGGCGACCACAGTGGCAAAACAGTCATTTGGGTGTGATTAGATAGCTAATAGTGCTATCATACCTAACTCTGGCAGTTAGGACAAAGTGCATTAAATGCACTGCTAGGTGTCGTGTCGAGGGTGAATCTCGGCAAGCTTGTTGCGCCTCTTATCCGCCTCTTCTCATCATCTTGACACGCCTCCTGGACGGGTGTCAATAAAGCTAACCCCTTATCTCTGATGCTGACACGTGCCTGATAGGATCCACATAGTTATTTTAGTACCTTGACACCGGACTGATAAGTGACTTGGGTGCGATGAGGTGGAGCGGTGGCGTCTTGGCGATGATCCTCTTAAGGATCTTGGCGGGGTTTTGATCTTGGAGGCCCCGGCAAGCCTGCCGGGGCAAGTCTGGGCTTGCCTTTGGGTGCGGCCTCGACCTGACTAGCCCTCATGCCCGGTAAGGGAGGCCTTCCCAAGGTAGTCTTGTGCCCCTCTTCCACCATGGTGAGGGGAAGAGGGCGCGGTCGAGCTTCAGCGGCAGCGACAAGGGCTTCCTCTCGGCATCAGGTCCCTACCCCGGTAGGGGACGCGGGGGCAGGATCGAGCATGCAAGGCGGAGCCGTAGGACGTGGCCGTGGCCGGCACGGTGCTAGAGGTCGAGGAGGACGCCGCGGCAACTTAGCTACTCCTCCTCCAGCCGTTCCGGTGCCAATGGAAGGCCATGTTGGAGATAAGGCGCTGGAATTCGGCGTTAGGCTGCACGAACACCCGCGCAGCCGCCTTCGGATTCCC
This sequence comes from Triticum aestivum, assembly GCF_018294505.1. Classification (NCBI taxonomy): domain Eukaryota; kingdom Viridiplantae; phylum Streptophyta; class Magnoliopsida; order Poales; family Poaceae; genus Triticum; species Triticum aestivum. The sequence goes on along the minus strand of NC_057802.1, from coordinate 298,075,872 downwards.
ACCCATTTTGCAAGGGTAATGGAGGTTAAACAACCATACAGGTTGAAGTTGCACATGAGGGGTTGCTGTAATGGCAACATGCAAGTGGATGTTGAGTTCCCCACACCTCATGTGATGCTTCTACGGCATGGTTGGAAAACTTTTGCACATGCCCATAGCTTGGCTGAGGGGCACGTCCTTCATTTTAAGTTAATGGAGGCAGATCTGCTCTCCATGAAGGTCTTCGGGCGCTTGGGTGCTCGCTTAGGGTGCTGCGCGGAGAGCTCAATCGATGATGAAAGCTCATCCTCGAGTGACAGCGACGAAGAGGACACTAACGGCAAAGACGACAACGCCGAGTGGGAGGACGGTGGCTCAGACTCAGGCTGAGCGTCGGATGCACTGTCACCGTCAGCGAGGCACCGGCAGTACCATCATCTGCACCTGGTCTTCTCCCCGACAGGATGATTTGCCAGGGTGTTGGGTGTAGGTGTCTCCGCCTCCTCCAGCTGGACCCCGGCAGGCTTCCTTGTGGACTCCGGCTTCATCTTCCCCACCATTGTCCCTCCTGCCGCATTCCTCTGGTCCTGGTGGTAGTGACCAGGGCATCGCCTGGCCGCTCTCTCCGTCCCTGGCCTCTTCTTCCTTGTCGGGGAGGCGCCCTCTGATACGTCTCCAACGTATCTATAATTTTTTATTATTCCATGCTATATTATATTCTGCTTTGGATGTTTAATGGGCTTTATTATACACTTTTATATTATTTTTGGGACTAACCTATTAACCGGAGGCCCAGCCCAATTGTTGTTTTTTTGCGTATTTCAGTGTTTCGCAGAAAAGGAATATCAAACGGAGTCCAAACGGAATGAAACCTTCGGGAATGTGATTTTCTTAACAAACGTGATCCAGAGGACTTGGAGTGGACGTCAAGCAATCAACGAGGCGGCCACGAGGCAGGGGCGCGCCTACCCCCTGGGTGAGCCCTCCACCCTCGTGGGCCCCTCGTAGCTCCACCGACCTACTTCTTCCTCCTATGTATACCTACGTACCCCGAAAACATCAGATACGGAGCCAAAACCCTATTTCCACCGCCGCAACCTTCTATACCCGTGAGATCCCATCTTGGGGCCTTTTCCGGCGTCCTGCCGGAGCGGGCATTGATCACGGAGGGCTTCTACATCAACACCATAGCCTCTCCGATGATGTGTGAGTAGTTTACCTCAGACCTTCGGGTCCATAGTTATTAGCTAGATGGCTTCTTCTCTCTCTTTGGATCTCAATACAAAGTTCTCCTTGATCTTCTTGGAGATCTATTCAATGTAATCTTCTTTTGCGGTGTGTTTGTCGAGATCCGATGAATTGTGGGTTTATGATCAAGATTATCTATGAACAATATTTGAATCTCCTCTGAATTCTTTTATGTATGATTGGTTATCTTTGCAAGTCTCTTCGAATTATCAGTTTGGTTTGGCCTACTAGATTGATCTTTCTTGCAATAGGAGAAGTGCTTAGCTTTGGGTTCAATCTTGCGGTGCTCGATCCCAGTGACAGTAAGGGAAATGACACGTATTGTATTGTTGCCATCGAGGATAAAAAGATGGGGTTTATATCATATTGCATGAGTTTATCCCTCTACATCATGTCATCTTACTTAAAGCATTACTCTGTTCTTATGAACTTAATACTCTAGATGCATGCTGGATAGAGGTCGATGTGTGGAGTAATAGTAGTAGATGCAGAATCGTTTCGGTCTACTTGTCGCGGACGTGATGCCTATATACATGATCATACCTAGATATTCTCATAACTATGCTCAATTCTATCAATTGCTCGACAGTAATTCGTTCACCCACCGTAATACTTATGCTCTTGAGAGAAGCCACTAGTGAAACCTATGGCCCCCGGGTCTATTTTCCATCATATTAATCTTCCAACACTTAGCTATTTTTATTGCCGTTTATTTTGCATCTTTATTTCTCTTTATCATAAAAATACAAAAAATATTATCTTATCATATCTATCAGATCTCACTCTCGTAAGTGACCGTGAAGGGATTGACAACCTCTTTATCGCGTTGGTTGCGAGGTTCTTATTTGTTTGTGTAGGTGCGTGGGACTTGAGTGTGATCTCCTACTGGATTGACACCTTGGTTCTCAAAAACGGAGGGAAATACTTACGCTACTTTACTGCATCACCCTTTCCTCTTCAAGGGAAAACCAACGCAGTGCTCAAGAGGTAGCAAGAAGGATTTCTGGCGCCGTTGCCGGGGAGATTCGCGCCAAGTCAAGTCAAGTCAAGACATACCAAGTACCCATCACAAACTCTTATCCCTCGCATTACATTATTTTCCATTGGCCTCTAGTTTTCCTCTCCCCCACTTCACCCTTGCCGTTTTATTCGCCCTCTCTTTTCCGTTCGCCTCTTTTTCGCTTGCTTCTTGTTTGCTCGTGTGTTGGATTGCTTGCTTGTCACGATGGCTCAAGATAATACTAAATTGTGTGACTTTACCAATACCAACAACAATGATTTTCTTAGCACTCCGATTGCTCCTCTTACCGATGCTGAATCTTGCGAAATTAATGCTGCTTTGTTGAATCTTGTCATGAAAGATCAATTCGCCGGCCTTCCTAGTGAAGATGCCGCTACCCATCTGAATAGCTTCCTTGATTTGTGTGATATGCAAAAGAAGAAAGATGTGGACACTGATATTGTTAAATTGAAGCTATTTCCTTTTTCTCTTAGAGATCGTGCTAAAGTTTGGCTTTCGTCTTTGCCTAAAAATAGTATTGATTCATGTAATAAGTGCAAAGATTCTTTTATCTCTAAGTATTTTCCTCCCGCTAAAATCACCTCTCTTAGAAATGATATCATGAATTTTAAGAAACTTGATCACGAACATTTTGCACAAGCTTGGGAGAGGATGAAATTAATGATACGTAATTGCCCTACACATGGTTTGAATCTTTGGATGATTATACAAAATTTGTATGCCGGATTGAATTTTGCTTCTAGAAATCTTTTAGATTTGGCCGCAGGAGGCACTTTTATGGAAATCGCTTTAGGAGAAGCTACTAAACTCCTAGATAATATTATGGTTAATTATTCCCAGTGGCACAACGAAAGATCTACTAATAAAAAACTGCATGCGATAGAAGAAATTAATGTTTTGAGTGGAAACATGGATGAACTTATGAAATTATTTGCTACTAAAAGTGTTTCTTCTGATCCTAATGATATGCCTTTTGTCTACTTTTATTGAGAATAATAATGAATCTATGGATGTGAATTTTGTTGGTAGGAATAATTTTGGTAACAACGTGTATGGAGGAAACTTTAATCCTAGGCCGTTCCCTAGTAATTCCTCTAATAATTATGGTAATTCCTACAACAATTCTTATGGAAATTTTAATAAGATGCCCTCTGAATTTGATACTAGTGTTAAGGAGTTTATGAATTCACAAAAGAATTTCAATGCTTTGCTTGAAGACAAATTGCTTAAGGTTGATGAATTGGCTAGGAACGTTGATAGAATTTCTCTTGATGTTGATTCTTTGAAACTTAGATCTATTCCACCTAAGCATGATATCAATGAGTCTCTCAAAGCCATGAGAATTTCCATTGGTGAGTGCAAAGAAAGAACCGCTAGGATGCGTGCTAAGAAAGATTGCTTTGTGAAAGCGTGTTCTTCTAGTTTCTATGAAAATAAAGATGAAGATCTAAAAGTTATCGATGTGTCTCCTATTAAATCTTTGTTTTGCAATATGAATCTTGATAATGATGGGACTGGAGATGAGTCACCTTTAACTAGAAGGCGTCCCAAAAATTCGGAGTTTTTAGATCTTGATGCAAAAATTGGTAAAAGTGGGATTGAAGAGATCAAAACTTTAGATATTAATGAACCCACTATTTTGGATTTCAAGGAATTTAATTATGTTAATTGCTCTTTGATAGATTGTATTTCCTTGTTGCAATCCGTGCTAAATTCTCCTCATGCTTATAGCCAAAATAAAGCTTTTACTAAACATATCGTTGATGCTTTGATCCAATCTTATGAAGAAAAACTTGAGTTGGAAGTTTCTATCCCTAGAAAACTTTATGATGAGTGGGAACCTACTATTAAAATTAAAATTAAAGATCATGAATGCTATGCTTTGTGTGATTTGGGTGGTAGTGTTTCCACGATTCCAAAAACTTTGTGCGATTTGTTAGGTTTCCGCGAATTTGATGATTGCTCTTTAAACTTGCACCTTGCGGATTCCACTATTAAGAAACCTATGGGAAGAATTAATGATGTTCTTATTGTTTCAAATAGGAACTATGTTCCCGTAGAGTTCTTGATATAGATTGCAATCCTTCATGTCCTATTATTCTTGGTAGACCTTTCCTTAGAACGATTGGTGCAATTATTGATATGAAGGAAGGGAATATTAGATTCCAATTTCCATTAAAGAAAGGCATGGAACACTTCCCTAGGAAGAAAATAAAACTACCATATGAATCTATCATGAGAGCCACTTATGGATTGCCTACCAAAGATGGTAACACCTAGATCTATCCTTGCTTTTATGCCTAGCTAGGGGCGTTAGACGATAGCACTTGTTGGGAGGCAACCCAATTTTATTTTTAGTTTTTTTTTTCCTTTTTGCTTCTGTTTAGGAATAAATACTTGATATAGCCTCTGGTTAGATGTGTTTTTATGTTTTAATTAGTGTTTGTGCCAAGTTAAACCTATAGGATCTTCTTGGACGATAGTTATTTGATCTTGCAGAAATTTCCAGAAACTTTCTGTTCACGAAAACAATTGTTAAAAATCACCAGAACGTGATAAAATATTGATTCAAATTGCTTCTATTCAATAAACAAATTGTCTAGGTCTTACTATTTTGGCTGATTTTTTGGAGTTCCAGAAGTTTGCGTTAGTTACAGATTACTACAGACTGTTCTGTTTTTGACAGATTCTGTTTTTCGTGTGTTGTTTGCTTATTTTGATGAATCTATGGCTAGTAAAAGAGTTTATAAACCATAGAGAAGTTGGAATACAGTAGGTTTGACACCAATATAAATAAATAATGAGTTTATTACAGTACCTTGAAGTGGTGTTTTGTTTTCTTTCGCTAACGGAGCTTACGAGATTTTCTGTTAAGTTTTGTGTTGTGAACTTTTCAAGTTTTGGGTAAAATATTTGATGGATTATGGAACAAGGAGTGGCAAGAGCCTAAGCTTGGGGATGCCCATGCACCCCAAGATAATCTAAGGACACCAAAAAGGCAAAGCTTGGGGATGCCCCGGTAACTTTACTTGGAGCTATATTTTTATTCACTACATGATATGTGTTTTGCTTGGAGCGTCTTGTATGATTTGAGTCTTTGCTTTTTAGTTTAACACAATCATCCTTGCTGTACACACCTTTTGAGAGAGACACACTTGATTTGGAATTTATTATAATACTCTATGTGCTTCACTTATATCTTTGAGCTATATAGTTTTGCTCTAGTGCTTCACTTATATCTTTTAGAGCACGGTGGTGGATTTGTTTTATAGAAACTATTGTTCTCTCATGCTTCACTTATATTATTTTGAGAGTCCTACAAAACAGCATGGTAATTTACTTTAATTATGATAGGCATCCAAGATTAGTAAAAAAATTCTTATGAGTGTGTTGAATACTATGAGAAGTTTGATGCTTGATAATTGTTTTGAGATATGAAGATGGTGATATTAGAGTCATGCTAGTTGAGTAGTTGTGAATTTGATAAATACTTGTGTTAAAGTTTGTGATTCCCGTAGCATGCACGTATGGTGAACCATTATGTGATGAAGTCGGAGCATGATTTATTTATTGATTGTCTTCCTTAGGAGTGGCGGTCGGGGACGAGCGATGGTCATTTCCTACCAATCTATCCCCCTAGGAGCATGCGCGTAATACTTTGCTTTAATAACTTGTAGATTTTTGCAACAAGTATATGAGTTCTTTATGACTAATGTTGAGTCCATAGATTATACGTACTCTCTTCCTTCCACCATTGCTAGCCTCTCTAATACCGCGCACTTTTCGCCGGTATCATATACCCACCATATAACTTTTCCATAGCCATTCCGAGATATATTGCCATGCAACTTACCACCGTTCTGTTTACTATGACACGCTTCATCATTGTCATAATTGCTTTGCATGATCATGTAGTTGACATTTTATTTGTGGCAAAGCCACCATTCATAATTCGTTCATACACACTCCTGATTCATTGCATATCCCGGTACACCGCCGGAGGCATTCACATAGAGTCATATTATGTTCTAAGTTTTGAGTTGTAATTCTTGAGTTGTAAAGTAAATAAAATTGTGATGATCATCATTATTAGAGCATTGTCCCAAGTGAGGAAAGGATGATGGAGACTATGATTCCCCCACAAGTCGGGATGAGACTCCGCACGAAAAAAAGGAAAGAGGCCATAAAAAGGAGAAAAAAAGGCCCAAAAAATGAGAGAAAGAGAGAAAGGGACAATGCTACAATCCTTTTACTACATTTGTGCTTCAAAGTAGCACCATGATCTTCATGATAGAGAGTGTCCTATGATATCACTTTCATATACTAGTGGGAATTTTTCATTATAGAACTTGGCTTGTATATTCCAATGATGGGCTTCCTCAAAATGCCCTAGGTCTTCATGAGCAAGCGAGTTGGATGCACACCCACTTAGTTTCTTTTGTTGAGCTTTCATATACTTATAGCTCTAGTGCATCCGTTGCATGGCAATCCCTACTCACTCACATTGATACCTATTGATGAGCATCTCCATAGCCCGTTGATACGCCTAGTTGATGTGAGACTATCTTCTCCTTTTTGTCTTCTCCACAACCACCATTCTATTCCACATATAGTGCTATGTCCATGGCTCACGCTCATGTATTGCGTGAAGATTGAAAAAGTTTTAGAACACCAAAAGTATGAAACAATTGCTTGGCTTGTCATCGGGGTTGTGCATGATTTAAATACTTTGTGTGATGAAGATAGAGCATAGCCAGACTATATGATTTTGTAGGGATAACTTTCTTTGGCCATGTTATTTTGAGAAGACATAATTGCTTAGTTAGTATGCTTGAAGTATTATTATTTTTTATGTCAATATTAAAATTTTATCTTGAATCTTTCGGATCTGAATATTCATACCACAAATAAGAGAATTACATTGAATATTATGCTAAGTTGCATTCCACATCAAAAATTCTGTTTTTATCATTTACCTACTCGAGGACGAGCAGGAATTAAGCTTGGGATGCTTGATACGTCTCCAACGTATTTATAATTTTTTATTGTTCCATGCTATATTATATTCTGTTTTGGATGTTTAATGGGCTTTATTATACACTTTTATATTATTTTTGGGACTAACCTATTAACCGGAGGCCCAGCCCAAATTGCAGTTTTTTTGCCTATTTTAGTGTTTCGTAGAAAAGGAATATCAAACGGAGTCCAAACGGAATGAAACCTTCGGGAACGTGATTTTCTTAACAAACATGATCTAGAGGACTTGGAGTGGACGTCAAGCAATCAACGAGGAGGCCACGAGGCAGGGGGCGTGCCTACACCCCTAGGCATGCCCTCCACCCTTGTGGGCCCCTCGTAGCTCCACCGACCTACTTCTTCCTCCTATATATACCTACGTACCCCGAAAACATCAGATACGGAGCCAAACCCCTATTTCCACCGTCGCAACCTTCTGTACCCGTGAGATCCCATCTTGGGGGCCTTTTCTGGCGTCCTGCCCGAGCGGGCATTGATCACGGAGGGCTTCTACATCAACACCATAGCCTCTCCGATGATGTGTGAGTAGTTTAACTCAGACCTTCGGTCCATAGTTATTAGCTAGATGGCTTCTTCTCTATCTTTGGATCTCAATACAAAGTTCTCCTTGATCTTCTTGGAGATCTATTCGATGTAATCTTCTTTTGTGGTGTGTTTGTCGAGATCCGATGAATTGTGGGTTTATGATCAAGATTATCTATGAACAATATTTGAATCTTCTCTGAATTCTTTTATGTATGATTGGTTATCTTTGCAAGTCTCTTCGAATTATCAGTTTGGTTTGGCCTACTAGATTGATCTTTCTTGCAATAGGAGAAGTGCTTAGCTTCGGTTCAATCTTGTGGTGCTCGATCCCAGTGACAGTAAGGGAAATGACACGTATTGTATTGTTGCCATCGAGGATAAAAAGATGGGGTTTATATCATATTGCATGAGTTTATCCCTCTACATCATGTCATCTTACTTAAAGCATTACTCTGTTCTTATGAACTTAATACTCTAGATGCATGCTGGATAGCGGTCGATGTGTGGAGTAATAGTAGTAGATGCAGAATCGTTTCGGTCTACTTGTCGCGGACGTGATGCCTATATACATGATCATACCTAGATATTCTCATAACTATGCTCAATTCTATCAATTGCTCGACAGTAATTTGTTCACCCACCGTAATACTTATGCTCTTGAGAGAAGCCACTAGTGAAACCTATGCCCCCCCGGTCTATTTTCCATCATATTAATCTTCCAACACTTAGCTATTTTTATTGCCATTTATTTTGCATCCTTATTTCTCTTTATTATAAAAATACCAAAAATATTATCTTATCATATCTATCAGATCTCACTGTCGTAAGTGACCGTGAAGGGATTGACAACTCCTTTATCGCGTTGGTTGCGAGGTTCTTATTTGTTTGTGTAGGTGCGTGGGACTTGAGCGTGATCTCCTACTGGATTGATACCTTGGTTCTCAAAAACTGAGGGAAATACTTACGCTCCTTTACTGCATCACCCTTTCCTCTTCAAGGGAAAACCAACGCAGTGCTCAAGAGGTAGCACCCTCCCGATTTTGTCAGGCTGCGTCCCACGGGCCCTGACGGGGTCAGGCTAGGCTTCTGCCCAGGCGCTCCTTTTGCTCTCTTTCCTTCTTGATGCAACTCCTAAGAGGAGAGTGACAAGAACGGCATTACGGGGCACTTATCTTTTTTTACTTTAAAACATGTAAGCATTTGCCAAATTTTAGTTCAAATTATGTAACCCTGCACCCATGCTTGTATCCTGTATGGTTCCTACTTGTTTATCCGCGTATAAATGAAAAAAAGGAAGGCCTGCCGGGCATTTGTGCATGTATCATGTCCATCCTAAGGGATGACCCCTGAATACTTCCAAGTAAACAAAAGTCTTCCGGCAAAACCCCTTGCCGGTCCCTTCCACCGTTGCCTTTGAATCCTGCCCGATGGGCTACGAGCGTGGATGGCAACCAGCCCCTCGTCAACTCCTTCCCAAATGCTATTGCAACCAACCTGTTCTGAAAAAACTTTCAAATCAAAGGATGGGAGCACAGATGTTGGGAGTGACGAGGCTTTCCTACGCACAAGTTTTTCATACAGGAGTACACTGTGGATGGCGAAAAGAACTTATCTGCATTTGTTATCCTTCTTATCGCCCTGATAAGGAGGAGCTGCTGGGGACCGATATGCCGGCTTGTTCACACTTCTTCCTTTCGGGAAATGTATCCGCGCCAGGGGGCCTGTTGTAAGTTCAGGGGAGAAAATAGCAGCATACGATCCTCTTTAAATGGATTAATTATCATAGCAAAATCATACTTAAGTAAACATGCATGCAAGTTTTTATGCCAGCGCTTCGTTTTATTATCTTTGCACAGGGTCTTCGCCTGGCTTTGTATGAAGGGTTACAAGTCCGGGGGGCTATGGTTGTACAAAACAAGTTGCCGGGGCAAGGCCCGGCAACCGCGCCTTACGGGTAGAACTTACGAAGATGCTCAATATTCCATGAGTTTTGCATTGGCATGCCATCTTCGGTCTCCAGACGGACTGTGCCAGGTCTGGTGACACGTACTACCCGGTAAGGGCCTTCCCACTAAGGTGTCAACTTGTTGCACCTTTGGCGGATTGGACATGCCTAAGGACAAGGTCACCTTCCTCAAAGCTCCGGGCTAGGACCCTGCGACTGTGATAGCGGCACAGGGCCTGCTGGTATCATGCAGCACGTACAACTACCTGGAGACGGTTCTCCTAGAGGAGCATGGCATCGTCATGTCGTAGCTGCCCTTGCACTACTTCGTCGTAGGAAAATACCCGAGGTGGCCCATATATGAGTTCCGTGGGGAGCACTGCTTATTCCCCATATACCAGGGAGAAGGGAGTCTAGCCAGTGGCTCGATTTGGTGTCGTCATGATTGACCAAAGAACCACCGGCAACTCGTCAATCCAGCGCTTACTGCATTTTCGCAGTCTATCAAAGGTTCTTGTTTTCAGACCTCGCAGCACTTCAGCGTTCATCCTCTCATCCTGCTCGTTGCTCCTTGGGTGAGCGATGGAGGCGAAAGAGACCTTGCTCCCAAGGCTCTGGATGTACTGCATGAAGGCGTGGCTTGTAAACTGGGTGCCATTGTCGGTGATTACCCTGTTGGGCACTCCAAAATGACACACCAGCCCCTTGAAGAACTTGATAGCTAATTGCTCCATCACCTTTCTCACTGGTTCCACTTTGGGCCACTTTGTAAACTTGTTGATTGCAACGTACAAGAATTGAAAGCCCCCGGTAGCACGGGGGAAGGGGCCCAAGATGTCGAGCCCCCAGACCGCGAAAGGCTAGGACAAAGGGATGGTCTGCAAGGCTTGAGCTGGGTGATGAATGTTCTTGGAGTGGAACTGGCATGCTTCATACTTGGTGACGAGCTCAGTTGCATCCCGGAGAGCGGTGGGCCAGTAGAATCCTTGTCGGAAAGCTTTCCCGGCAAGTGCTCTTGATCCCAGGTGTGATCCACACGCGCCTCGATGTATCTCTGCCAACAGCTCTAGTCCATTTTCTTGCCTGATGCACTTCAACTTTACGCCGTTCGACCTCTTTCTGTATAGAATGTTGTCCACAAACTGGTACATACTCGATTGCCGGGCTACTTTCTCAGATTGCTCTGGATCGTCAGGAAGTTCACCAGATTGCAAGAGTTGGACTATTGTTGTGCCCATGCCGGAGCTTGGGGCTCAACGACAATGACTAATGGCATTTCTTTAGCTGTGGGAGTGCTTTTTTCGATGGCAAGGTCATGGGATTCTGCTTGAGAGTGCGACTCCTTATCCAGCACAGGATCTCCCCCGGCAGCCTTTTCACCAGCGGCTCTAGGGAGCTCTACCGGGAAATGCTTGCCGGTGTTGAGCTTCCTTCTTTTCCTGGCCAAGGCTGATGGAGAAACTGTTGGTTGGGTGAGGTGGAGTACAAAAGTGCCTGGTTCCATAGGAAGCTTTTGTGCAACGCACTTCGACAGGTGATCAACAATGCTATTTTCCGCACGAGGTATGTGCTCTGTTTGCAACTTCCTCACTTCTTCCACGTACGCCTCCATCATCGGGCTCTGATAATCCTTGTTCACCTGCTTCACGCCAAGCTAGGATTCGCCGTGTATGATCAACTTCTTGATTCCCAATTCAATAGCAATCCGGAGCCCGGCAAGGAGTCCTTCATATTCAGCTGTGTTGTTGGTGGCGCCTTCCCTGGGGAAATGCATCTGGACGACGTACTTGAGGTGTTCTCCGGTGGGCACAACGAGTAACACTTCCGCGCCAGCACCTTGGAGTGAGAAAGCAACGTCGAAGTACATGATCCATTCCTTCGGGGCCTCCTTGTCAGGGAGGGAAGTTTCCACAAGTTCTTCATCAGGAGTAGGCGTCCATTCTGCTATGAATTCCACCAATGCTCTGCTTTGGATAGTTGATGTGCTTTCAAACTTCAAGGCAAAACTTGGTAGCTCCAGAGCCCATTCTACTATCCTACTGGTGGCCTCGGGGTTCCTCAAAATCCGTCGTAGCGGGAGGCGAGTCACAATAGTGATCTCATGATCTTGGAAGTAATGGCGCAGTTTTCTCAAGGCCAGGAGGAGGCCGAAGATCAATTTTTGGACCCCGGAGTACCTTGATCTAGCCCCCTGCAACAGGGAGCTAACAAACTAAACTAGGCGTTGCACCATTTTCTTCCTTGCCACTGTTGGGGAACGTAGTAATTTCAAAAAAAAATCCTACGCACACACAGGATCATGGTGATGCATAGCAACGAGAGGGGAGAGTGTTGTCCACGTACCCTCGTAGACCGAAAGTGGAAGCGTTAGCACAACGCGGTTGATGTAGTAGTACGTCTTCACGATCCGACCGATCCAAGTACCGAACGCACGGCACCTCCGAGTTCAGCACACGTTCAGCTCGATGACGTCCCTCGAACTCTGATCCAGCCGAGCTTTGAGGGAGAGTTCCGTCAGCACGACGGCGTGGTGACGATGATGATGTTCTACCGATGTAGGGCTTCGCCTAAGCACCGCTACGATATTATCGAGGTGGATTATGGTGGAGGGGGGCACCGCACACGGCTAAGAGATCCAAGGGATCAATTGTTGTGTCTAGAGGTGCCCCCTGCCCCCGTATACAAAGGAGGGACGGAGAGGCTGGCCCTAGAGGGGGCGCGCCAAGTGTGGGGAGTCCTACTAGGACTCCCAAGTCCTAGTAGGATTCCCCTTTCCTTTCCGGAGTAGGAGAGAAGGAAAGAGGGGGAGAGGGAGAAGGAAAAGGGGGCTGCACCCCTTGTCCAATTCGGACCAGAGGGGGGGCGCGCGCCTCCTTCCTTTTGGCCTCTCTCCTCTATTCCCGTATGGCCCAATAAGGCCCAATACTTCTCCCGGTGAATTCCCGTAACTCCCTGTACTCCGAAAATACCCGAATCACTCGGAACCTTTCCGATGTCCGAATATAGTCGTCCAATATATCGATCTTTACGTCTCGACCATTTCGAGACTCCTCGTCATGTCCCCGATCTCATCCGGGACTCCAAACTACCTTCGGTATATCAAAACACATAAACTCATAATACAAATCGTCACAGAACTTTAAGCGTGCGGACCCTACGGGTTCGAGAACTATGTAGACATGACCGAGACACGTCTCCAGTCAATAACCAATAGCGGAACCTGGATGCTCATATTGGCTCCTACATATTCTACGAAGATCTTTACCGGTCAAACCGCATAACAACATACGTTGTTCCCTTTGTCATCGGTATGTTACTTGCCCGAGATTTGATCGTCGGTATCTCAATACCTAGTTCAATCTCGTTACCGACAAGTCTCTTTACTCGTTCCATAATACATCATCTCGCAACTAACTCATTAGTCACAATGCTTGCAAGGCTTATAGTGATGTGCATTACCGAGAGGGCCCAGAGATACCTCTCCGACAATCGGAGTGACAAATCCTAATCTCGAAATACGCCAACCCAACAAGTACCTTCGGAGACACCTGTAGAGCACCTTTATAATCACCCAGTTACGTTGTGACGTTTGGTAGCACACAAAGTGTTCCTCTGGTAAACAGGAGTTGCATAATATCATAGTCAAAGGAACATGTATAAGTCATGAAGAAAGCAATAGCAACATACTAAACGATCAAGTGCTAAGCTAACGGAATGGCTCAAGTCAATCACATCATTCTCCTAATGATGTGATCCCGTTAATCAAATGACAACTCATGTCTATGGTTAGGAAACTTAACCATCTTTGATTAACGAGCTAGTCAAGTAGAGGCACACTAGTGACACTATGTTTGTCTATGTATTCACACATGTATTATGTTTCCGGTTAATACAATTCTAGCATGAATAAACAATTGTCATGAAATAAGGAAATAAATAATAACTTTATTATTGCCCCTAGGGCATATTTCCTTCAGTCTCCCACTTGCACTAGAGTCAATAATCTAGTTCACATCGCCATGTGATTTAACACCAATAGTTCACATCACCATGTGATTAACACCCATAGTTCACATCGTCATGTGACCAACACCCAAATGGTTTACTAGAGTCAATAATCTAGTTCACATCGCTATGTGATTAACACCCAAAGAGTACTAAGGTGTGATCATGTTTTGCTTGTGTGAGAAGTTTAGTCTACGGGTCTGCCACATTCAGATCCCTATGTATTTTGCAAATTTCTATGTCAACAATGCTCTGCACGGAGCTACTCTAGCTAATTGCTCCCACTTTCAATATGTATCCAGATTGAGACTTAGAGTCATCTGGATCAGTATCAAAACTTGCATTGACGTAACCCTTTACGATGAACCTTTTGTCACCTCCATAATCGAGAAACATATCCTTATTCCACTAAGGATTATTTTGACCGCTGTCCAGTGATCTACTCCTAGATCACTATTGTACTCCCTTGCTAAACTCAGTGTAGGGTATACAACAGATCTAGTACACAGCATGTCATACTTTATAGAACCTATGGCTAAGGCACACGGAATGACTTTCATTCTCTTTCTATCTTCTGACGTGGTCGGGCTTTGAGTCTTACTCAATTTTACACCTTGTAACACATGCAAGAACTCTTTCTTTGATTGTTCCATTTTGAACTACTTCAAAATCTTGTCAAGGTATGTACTCACTGAAAAAACTTATCAAGCGTCTTGATCTATCTCTATAGATCTTTATGCTCAATATGTAAGCAGCTTCACCGAGGTCTTTATTTGAAAAACTCCTTTCAAATACTCCTTTATGCTTTCCAGAAAATTCTACATTATTTCTAATCAACAATATGTCATTCACATATATTTATCAGAAATTCTATAGTGCTCCCACTCACTTTCTTGTAAATACAGGCCTCATCGCAAGCCTGTATAAAACTATATGCTTTGATCAACTCATTAAAGCGTATATTCCAACTCTGAGATGCTTGCAATAGTCCATAGATGGATTGCTGTAGGTTGCACATTTTGTTAGCACCTTTAGGATCGACAAAACATTCTGGTTGCATCATATACAACTCTCTTTTAAGAAATCCATTAAGGAATGTAGTTTTGACATCCATTTGCCAGATTTCATAAAATGTGGCAATTTGCTAACATGATTCAGACAGACTTAAGCATCGCTACGAGTGAGAAAATCTCATCGTAGTCAACACCTTGAACTTTGTCAAAACCTTTTTCGACAAGTCTAGCTTTGTAGATAGCAACACTACTATCAGCGTCCATTTTCCTCTTGAAGATCCATTTATTCTCTATTGCTTACCGATCATTGGGCAAGTCAACCAAAGTCCACACTTTGTTCTCATACATGGATCCCATCTCAGATTTCATGGCCTCAAGACATTTTTGCGGAATCTGGGCTCATCATCGCTTCCTCATAGTTCGTAGGTTCGTCATGGTCAAGTAACATGACCTCCAGAACAGGATTACCGTACCACTCTGGTGTGGATCTCCCTCTGGTTGACCTACGAGGTTCGGTAGTAACTTGATCTGAAGTTACATGATCATCATCATTAGCTTCCTCACTAATTGGTGTAGGAGTCACAGGAACAGATTTCTGTGATGGACTACTTTCCAATAAGGGAGTAGGTACAGTTACCTCATCAAGTTCTACTTTCCCCCCACTCACTTCTTTCGAGAGAAACTCCTTCTCTAGAAAGGATCCATTCTTAGCAACGAATTTGCCTTCGGATCTGTGATAGAAGATATACCCAATAGTCTCCTTTGGGTATCCTATGAAGACGCATTTCTCCGATTTGGGTTCAAGCTTATCATGTTGAAACTTTCTCACATAAGCATCGCAACCCCAAACTTTAAGAAACGACAACTTTGGTTTCTTGCCAAACCACAGTCCATATAGTGTCGTCTCAACGGAATTTAGATGGTGCCCTTTTAATGTGAATGCAGCTGTCTCTAATGCATAACCCCAAAATGATAGTGGTAAATCGGTAAGAGACATCATATATTGCACCATATCTAATAAAGTACGGTTATGATGTTCGGACACACCATTACGATGTGGTGTTCCAGGTGGCGTGAGTTGCGAAACTATTCCGCATTGTTTCAAATGAAGACCAAACTTGTAACTCAAATATTCTCCTCCACGATCAGATCGTAGAAATTTTATTTTCTTGTTACGATGATTTTCCACTTCACTCTGAAATTCTTTGAACTTTTCAAATGTCTCAGACTTATGTTTCATTAAGTAGATATACCCATATCTACTCAAATCATCTGTGAAGGTCAGAAAATAACGATACATGCCGCGAGCCTCAATATTCATCGGACCACATACATCAGTATGTATGATTTCCAACAAATCTGTTGCTCGCTCCATTGTTCCGGAGAACGGCGTTTTAGTCATCTTGCCCAAGAGGCATCGTTCGCAAGCATCAAGTGATTCGTAATCAAGTGATTCCAAAAGCCCATCAGCATGGAGTTTCTTCATGCGCTTTACACCAATATGACCTAAACGGCAGTGCCACAAATAAGTTGCACTATCATTATTAACTTTGCATCTTTTGGCTTCAATATTATGAATATGTGTATCACTACGATCGAGATCCAACGAACCATTTTCATTGGGTGTGTAACCATATAAGGTTTTATTCATGTAAACAGAACAACAATTATTCTCTAACTTAAATGAATAACCGTATTGCAATAAACATGATCAAATCATATTCATGCTCAACGCAAACACCAAATAACACTTATTTAGGTTCAACACTAATCCCGAAAGTATAGGGAGTGTGCGATGATGATCATATCAATCTTGGAACCACTTCCAATACACATCGTCACTTCATCCTTAACTAGTTCATTATGCAACTCCCGTTTCGAGTTACTACTCTTTAGCAACTGAACCAGTATCAAGTACCGAGGGGTTGCTATAAACACTAGTAAAGTACACATCAATAACATGTATATCAAATATACTTTTGTTCCAGTGACCAGTCCTTTTTGTAGTAGAAGCACTCAGTATCAGGCTTAGGTCCAAACTTGGGCTTCTTCACTTGAGCAGCAACTTGCTTGCCGTTCTTCTTGAAGTTCTCCTTCTTTCCCTTTGCCCTTTTCTTGAAACTAGTGATCTTGTTAACCATCAACACTTGATGCTCTTTTCTTGATTTCTACCTTCGCCGATCTCAGCATCGCGAAGAGCTCGGGAATTACTTTCGTCATCCCTTGCATATTATAGTTCATCACGAAGTTCTATTAACTTGGTGATAGTGACTAGAGAACTTTGTCAATTACTATCTTATCTGGAAGATTAACTCCCACTTGATTCAAGTAATTGTAGTACTCAGACAATCTGAGTACATGCTCACTAGCTGAGCAATTCTCCTCCATCTTGTAGGCAAAGTGGTTGTCAAAGGTCTCATACCTTTCGACATGGGCATGAGTCTGAAATACTAATTTCAACTCTTGGAACATCTCATATGCTCTGTGGTGTTCAAAACGTCTTTGAAGCCCTGATTCTAAGCCGTAAAGCATGGTGCACTAAACTATCAAGTAGTCATCATATCGAGCTTGCCAAACGTTCATAACGTCTGCATCTGCTCCTGCAATCGGTCTGTCACCTAGCGGTGCATCAAGGACATAATTCTTCTGTGCAGCAATGAGGATAATCCTCAGATCACGGATCCAATCCGCATCATTGCTACTAACATCTTTCAACTTAGTTCTCTCTAGGAACATAAAAATAAAACAAGGGAGCTAAACGCGAGCTATTGATCTACAACATAGATATGCTAATACTACCAGGACTAAGTTCATGATAAATTAAAGTTCAATTAATCAAATTATTAAAGAACTCCCACTTAGATAGACATCCCTCTAATCCTCTAAGTGATCACGTGATCCGTATCAACTAAACCATGTCCGATCATCACGTGAGATGGAGTAGTTTCAATGGTGAACATCACTATGTTGATCATATCTACTATATGATTCTCGCTCGACCTTTCGGTCTCAGTGTTCCGAGGCCATATCTGCATATGCTAGGCTCGTCAAGTTTAACCTGAGTATTCCGCGTGTGCAACTATTTTGCACCCATTGTATTTGAACGTAGAGCTTATCACACCCGATCATCACGTGGTGTCTCAGCACGAAGAACTTTCACAACGGTGCATACTCAGGGAGAACACTTGTACCTTGATAATTTAGTGAGAGATCATCTTATAATGCTACTGTCAATGAAAGCAAGATAAGATGCATAAAAGATAAACATCACATGCAATCAATATAAGTGATATGATATGGCCATCATCATCTTGTGCTTGTGATCTCCATCTTCGAAGCACCGTCATGATCACCATCGTCACCGGCGCGACACCTTGATCTCCATCGTAGCATCGTTGTCGTCTCGCCAACTTATGCTTCTACGACTATCACTACCGCTTAGTGATAAAGTAAAGCATTACAGGGCGTTTGCATTGCATACAATAAAGCGACAACCATATGGCTCCTGCCAGTTGCCGATAACTCGGTTACAAAACATGATCATATCATACAATAAAATATAGCATCATGCCTTGACCATATCACATCACAACATGCCCTGCAAAAACAAGTAAGACGTCCTCTACTTTGTTGTTGCAAGTTTTACGTGGCTGCTACGGGCTGAGCAAGAACTGTTCTTACCTACGCATCAAAACCACAACGATAGTTTGTCAAGTTAGTGCTGTTTTAACCTTCTCAAGGACCGGGCGTAGCCACACTCGGTTCAACTAAAGTTGGAGAAACTGACACCTGCCAGCCACCTGTGTGCAAAGCACGTCGGTAGAACCAGTCTCGTGTAAGCGTACGCGTAATGTCAGTCCAGGCCGCTTCATCCAACAATACCGCTGAACCAAAGTATGACATGCTGGTAAGCAGTATGACTTATATCGCCCACAACTCACTTGTGTTCTACTCGTGCATATAACATCTACGCATAAAACCTGGCTCGGATGCCACTGTTGGGGAACATAGTAATTTCAAAAAAATTCCTACGCACACACAGGATCATGGTGATGCATAGCAACGAGAGGGGAGAGTGTTGTCCACGTACCCTCGTAGACCGAAAGCGGAAGCGTTAGCACAACACGGTTGATGTAGTCCTACGTTTTCACGATCCGACCGATCAAGTACCGAACGCACGGCACCTCCGAGTTCAGCACACGTTCAGCTCAATGACGTCCCTCGAACTCCGATCCAGCCGAGCTTTGAGGGAGAGTTCCGTCAGCACGACGGCGTGGTGACAATGATGATGTTCTACCGACGCAGGGCTTCGCCTAAGCACCGCTACGATATTATCGAGGTGGATTATGGTGGAGGAGGGCACCGCACACGGCTAAGAGATCAAGACATCAATTGTTGTGTCTAGAGGTGCCCCCCTGCCCCCGTATATAAAGGAGGGAGGGAGAGGCCGGCCCTAGAGGGGGCGTGCCAAGTGTGGGGAGTCCTACTAGGACTCCCAAGTCCTAGTAGGATTCCCCTTTCCTTTCCAGAGTAGGAGAGAAGGAAAGAGGGGGAGAGGGAGAAGGAAAAGGGGGCTGCACCCCTTGTCCAATTCGGACCAGAGGGGGGGCGCGCGCCTCCTTCCTTTTGGCCTCTCTCCTCTATTCCCGTATGGCCCAATAAGGTCCAATACTTCTCCCGATGAATTCCCGTAACTCCCCGGTACTCCGAAAATACCCGAATCACTCGGAACCTTTCCGATGTCCGAATATAGTCATCCAATATATCGATCTTTACATCTCGACCATTTCGAGACTCCTTGTCATGTCCCCGATCTCATCCGGGACTCCGAACTACCTTCGGTACATCAAAACACATAACCTCATAATACAAATCGTCACAGAACTTTAAGCGTGCGGACCCTACGGGTTCGAGAACTATGTAGACATGACCGAGACACGTCTCCAGTCAATAACCAATAGCGGAACCTGGATGCTCATATTGGCTCCTACATATTCTACGAAGATCTTTATCGGTCAAACCGCATAACAACATACGCTGTTCCCTTTGTCATCGGTATATTACTTGCCCGAGATTTGATCGTCGGTATCTCAATACCTAGTTCAATATCGTTACCGGCAAGTCCCTTTACTCGTTCCGTAATACATCATCTCGCAACTAACTCATTAGTCACAATGCTTGCAAGGCTTATAGTGATGTGCATTACCGAGAGGGCCCAGAGATACCTCTCCGACAATCGGAGTGACAAATCGTAATCTCGAAATACGCCTACGTTGTGACGTTTGGTAGCACACAAAGTGTTCCTCCGGTAAACGGGAGTTGCATAATCTCATAGTCAAAGGAACATGTATAAGTCATGAAGAAAACAATAGCAACATATTAAACGATCAAGTGCTAAGCTAACGAAATGGGTCAAGTCAATCACATCATTCTCCTAAGGATGTGATCACGTTAATCAAATGACAACTCATGTCTATGGTTAGGAAACTTAACCATCTTTGATTAACGAGCTAGTCAAGTAGAGGCACACTAGTGACACTATGTTTGTTTATGTATTCACACATGTATTATGTTTCCTGTTAATACAATTCTAGCATGAATAATAAACATTTATCATGAAATAAGGAAATAAATAATAACTTTATTATTGCCTCTAGGGCATATTTCCTTCAGCCACCCCCTCCTGTCCACTAGCATTGACCTGTGGTCCCCCTTCATTGTCGCCGACAGGCCGTGCTGGGGATAGAGCAGGCCTAGCACCGGCTGGTTCTGCCGCAAAAGTTTCTTCGCTATCCACTTCCCTTTGAGCCACCAAGGCAACGCTAACCACTTGATTTTTTGCTCCTAGATGTAGCATCAATGGCTCTTGTGGTTTGGATAAGACCAAGGTTGGAGCAGAAGAAAGGTAAGCCTTCATATCCCGTAGCACAGCCTCGGCCTCGGGGTCCATTTTACTGGACCAGCCTTCTTCAAATTTTGAAGAACGGCAAGGCACGCTCAGAGGACTTGGAAATGAATCCGCTCATTGCGGCTATGCACCCAGTTAGGCGTATCACATCCTTAACTGTCCTCAGGGCTTGGATCTGTTCTATCGCTCTGATCTTGTCAGGGTTGGCTTCTATCCTCGCCGAGACACAAAGAATCCAAGAAGCTTGCCGGATGGAACACCAAATGCGCATTTCTCCAGATTGAGCTTCAAGTTCATCTTCCATAAATTTGTGAAGGTTTCCTCTAAATCCTCAATGAGAGAGGACTTATCCTTGGTTTTGACCACAATATCATCCATGTATGCTTCAATATTCCTGTGCAGTTGTGGCTCAAACCCAATTTGTACGGCCCTTACAAAAGTAGAACCAGCATTCTTCAGCCCGAAAGGCATATGCACCAAGCAGTATGTGTCGCATGGGGTGATAAAGGCGGTCTTCTCTTCGTCTTCCTTGGCCATGAAGATTTGGTGGTACCCAGAGTATGAGTCCAAAAAGGAAAGCAAATCACATCCAGAGGTGGAATCAATGATCTGATCAATGCGCGACATAGGGAATGGATCCTTTGGACATGCCTTGTTCAAGTCAGTGAAGTCGATACAAAGTCTCCACTTCCCGTTAGCCTTGCGCACCACCACCAGATTAGCTAACCAAGTGGATGTAGTACTCCTCGGACCAAACCTGCTGCTTCTAGCTTCTTAATCTCCTTCGCAATGAACTGCTGCCTCTCTAGGGCTTGCTTCCGAATTTTTTGCTTAACGAGGCGGGCGTGAGGACAGACATCAAGGTGGTGCTTGATTACCTCCCTGGGAACACCGGGGATGTCAGATGGTTGCCAGGCAAACACATTGACATTCGCCCGCAGGAGGGCAACTAGTGCGCTTTCCTATTTGTCGTCAAGGGTAACAATGATGGTGAAGGTACCATCAAAGCCATCCAGCCGCGCCAAAACTTTCTTGGTTGCCGGGGGAGCAGCCCTGTACCTCTTGCTTGTTGAACTCTTCGGCAAGTCACTGCCGAGTGGAGCACACTCCGAAGAGATGCGCTTCTCGGAATCCTTGCCGGGGTCCTTGCTGGTGCCTTGGCTTTCTTCTCCTTCTTTTGCAGGAGCAGAGGCCTCGACGGCCTCTGCTGCGACCGTGTCTTTATACATCTTATCCACGCAGATGAATGCATCTGTCTTGTCCGACGGAATGGTAATGACTCCCATAGGACCAGGCATCTTCAAGGTGTTGTAGGCGTAGTGGGACGCCGCCATGAACTTGGCCAGAGCTAGCCGGCTAAGAAGACCGTTGAATGGTAGGGGAAGTTCAAGAACAACAAACACAACCTTTTCTGTCCTGAAGTTTATTTCCCCGCCAAACATTACCGGCAAGGTAATTTTTCCTTTTGGCTCGCTCCTTCCTTGGTTGATCCCTTGAAAAGTGTCAGTCTTCTTAAAGTCCTCAATAGGAATCTGGAGTTTCTTCAGCACAGTTGTAGAAATCAAATTCAAGCCTACCCCACCGTCAACCAACATTTTAGTGACCTTGAGGTTCCGAATTGTTGGTGAAACCAACAATGGCAAACATCCTACCGCGGTGGTGCGGTCTGGATGATCCTCGACGTCAAAATGATGGGCGTGCGAGACCACTTGAGTGGTTCGTGAGCACTTGCTACTGGCTCTACGACATTAACCTCACGCGCCCACTGCTTGAGCTGGCGGTGAGAGGAGTGCAAATATGCACCCCCGTCAATGCACATCGCCTCAGTAGCTTTTTGGAACTCCTCCTTGCTGGTTTCATCATCTTCGTCTTCACTATCATCCCCATCTTCTTTCTTCTCACGGCCCCTGGCGGGTTTTTCTTTCTGTTGATCAGGCTTGCCGTGGTGTTCGTTATGACCACCGCGTCCGTTCTTGCCGGTTCCTTTCTAGTTTTTCTCCTTGTCATGCCTTTCATACTCAGCTTTTTGTCTCTCGACCAATTGCTCAACTTGCTTGCAATCTTGGAGATCGTGACCCTTGGTCCTATGGATCTTGCAGTATGGCCCGTCAAACTCACCGGTCTTCTCAGCAGCCGCTGCCGCCCGGAAATCATCGCAAGCGGTGACTTCCTTGCCGCACATCTCAACATTTGCCTTCTTGCTGGCGCTGAGATCTCCAGTACCCTCAACGGCCATGATTTCCTTCTCCTTCCGCTTCTTGTTGCGTTTCCTGTTCTTCTTCCTGGGGGGCGGCAGCGTCGTCATCGTCCGAATCGACTTTGACGCCAACCTCTTCCCCGGGAAGTCTTCTCCCTTCTTCAACACGACCGCACTTATCCGTCAGTGTGTAGAGTTCGCTGACCGTCTTGGGCAACCAAACTTTCATCATGGCCCACATTTTTCGATTGCGCACATTCTTATGGAATGCGGCAATCACAACTGCTGGGTGTATCATTGGGTGTTGCGGTGCACTCAGCTGAACCTCTGCAGATACTTGCGCAAACTTTCCCCCTCTTTCTGTAGGAGGGTATGTAGGTAACTAGGCCGGCCCGGTTCTTGGTGACCGCCCGTAAAGGTGCCCACGAACTCATTGCACTGGTCGGCCCAGGAGGAAATGGAATCTTCTATCATGTGCATCAGCTAAGACCTCACATTTGGCTTGAGGGCTAGTGGGAAGTACTTGGCGAGCACCTTTTCATTCGTTCCCCCGGCAGCTTGAACGGCGTTCGTATAGATGCCCAAAAACTCTGTCGGGTTTAGTTTTCCATCGTACTTCTCCGATAGTTCAGGTGTGAAGGTGCGAGATGATGGTCACTTGACTTGCCACAGCTCATGTGTGAAGGCCGGGCACCCTACCTCGTAGGGCAGGTACTCGCCAGCACTGGGCGCAGGTTCATCGACATCAGCCCCGTTGCGCCTGTCAGATTGACGGCGCGTCTCGCAACGCCGCTCAATGGTGACGCGGGCGTCTTCCTTCTTCCTTTCCCTCAGTACTTGACATTGGTCCTGCCGGAGTCATGGATCGGAGGAGGCCATTGATGCCTCATCGCAATCATCGACGTCCGGCGGCCGCTGAGTTCGTCGTGGCTACCCCTGGGGGAGCTGCCGTGGCGGGGACTGCACGGTGGGTGCAGTTCTCCTGTCTTGGCCATCGATGGGAGTTGCCAACGTCGGCGGCGGGCGCCGCGGCGGCTCTAGACCTGGTGGCTTGTTGACCTCAGTGAATCCGAGGAGACTTTGAATGGTAGCTCTCCATTCATCCATGCTGTCTGCTGCTGGAGGGAAATCCAGCAGCAGCTGAGCTCTTATGACCAGTTCAGCCGCCGTTTCGGGCATGGCGTGGGAGGCAGAGCGCGACACGGCTCGACTTCTAGATGAGCCAGAAGGAGCGCCGTCGGGCTCCCGCCGCCTTGGGCCAGTTGCCAGAGGGACCTGATGTGGCCGAAGCTGTGCTTGGTGACCAGACTCTTGGGCAGCTGGGCCCTTTCCGTACGGGCGTGACCGGTGTGGATCGACGGTGCCGCTTGGGGTGTTGTTGCATTCGCCTGCCATGGGGCGGAGCGCATGTCTTGTCTCCGCCTATCCGGTTGGAGTGGCCAGTGGGACTTGGCTGGCACCGAAGTGGTTGTTGACTTCGCGTTGATCGAGCACATCGGTGGGATGAGCAAGAGGAAGCTGAGCACCTCCGTGACCCGTACCAGCGGGAGCTTGATCAGCGACATGCTTAAGAGGTTGGGCCGCGCCCGCGGCCCCCGCCCCAGCAAGAGTGTTGGTGGCACCGCTCGCCTCGCCGGCCCCATCCGTTGCAGCCGCAACGCCCGCAACCATGGGTAACGAGACTTTCGAGGAGGAAGGATGCGCTCCGGCTCCACTCTTCTTCTTGGGAGCCATGGATGACGAAAGTCGATGAAGATCGACTCGCCGGATACTGCTTCGGGTTCACACAAGCGACGCCCCCTACCTGGCATGCTAAAGATGTTGGCGAGGAAGCACGATCACCTATCGGGCAGGGGTGCCCCTTTGTGCTTTGGCATGGGGACGGTCGCGTTGCACAAAGAGCAGAAACAATAGGGGACGGTGCGACGACAGACAACTCACTTTTTACCCAGGTTCGGGCCGCTTTGCAGCATAAAATGCTATTCCTACTTCGGTGGATTGATTTGGGGGTGGAAGAAGGCTCGATGCACTTTGGCCCGACAAGGATGCCTTGGGGAAAGCAACATGAGCTCACAAATGTTTGGGGGTCAAAGTGTTCGAACCCTTTGCTAGGTTGCCTCGGGCCTCCTTTTATAGGTTCAAGGGGCGACCATAGTGGCAAAATAGTCATTTGGGTGTGATTAGATAGCTAACATTTCTATCATACCTAGCTCTGGCAGTTAGGACAAAGTGCATTAAATGCACTGCTAGGTGTCAAGTCGAGGGCGAATCCCGGCAAGCTTACTGCACCGCTTATCCGCCTCTTGTCATCAGCTTGACACGCCTCCTGGATGGGTGTCGCTAAAACTAATCCCTTCTCTCTGATGTTGCCACGTGCCTGATAGGATCCACATAGTTATTTTAGTACCTTGACACCGCACTGATAAGTGACTTGGGTGCGATGAGGTGGAGCAGTGGCGTCTTGGCGATGATCCTCTGAAGGAGCTTGGCGGGGTTTTGATCTTGGAGGCCCTAGCAAGCCTGCCGGGGCAAGTCTGGGCTTGCCTTTGGGTGCATCCTCGACCTGACTAGGCCCTCCTGCCCGACAAGAGAGGCCTTCCCAAGGTAGTCTTCTTAGAGACTGAATATGCGATCATCGCCATGCCTGTGCATGGGTTCAGTCAGCAAACACGGATGTTTGTTGCATCAACAGGGCATGCTTAGTATTGCTTCAAGGGCTAATAAACTTTCGCAATAAGTATGTGAGTTCTTTATGACTAATGTGAGCCCATGGATTATATGCACTCTTACCTTTCCGCAATTTGCTAGCCTCTTCGGTACCGTGTATTGTCCTTTCTCACCTCGAGAGTCAGTGCAAACTTCACCGGTGCATCCAAGGACCATGATATGATATGCTCTATCACACATAAGCCTCCTTATATCTTCCTCAAAACATCCACCATACCTACCTATTATAGCATTTCCGTAGCCATTCCGAGATATATTGCCATGCAACTTTCATCATCGTCATATACATGACTTGAGCATTTTTGTGTTCTTTATATTGCTTTGCATGATCGTACGATAGCTAGCATGATATTTTCATGGCTTGTCCGTTTTTTTATATCTTTGCTATGCTAGATCGTTGCACATCCTGGTACACTGCCAGAGGTATTCATATAGAGTCATACTTTGTTCTAGTATCAAGTTGTAATTTTTTGAGTTGTAAGTAAATGGAAGTGTGATGATCATCAGTATTCATTATTAGAGCATTGTCCCAGTGAGGAAAGGATGATGGAGACTATGATTCCCCCACAAGTCGGGATGAGACTTCGGACGAAGAAAGAAAGAAAAAAGGCCAAAAAAAGCCCAAAAAAAAAACAAAAAGAGAAAAAAAGAGAAAACAAAAAAAGAAGAAAAGAGAAAATGGGCAATGTTATTCCACACTTGTGCTTCAAAGTAGCACCATGTTTTTCATATACAGAGTATCCTACGTCGTCACTTTCATATACAGGGGGGATTTTTCATTACAGAACATGGCTTGTATATTCTGATGATGGGTTTCCTCAAATGCCCGAGGTCTTCGAGCAAGCAAGTTGGATGCACACCCACTTAGTTTCATGTTGAGCTTTCGTACACTTATAGCTCTTAGTCCATCTGTTGCATGGCAATCCCTACTCCTCGCATTGATATCAATTGATGGGCATCTCCATAGCCCGTTGATTAGCCTATTAATTTCTACCACCGTATTCTATTTCCACCCATAGTGCTATATCCATGGCTTGCGCTCATGCATTGCATGGGCGTTGAAAAAGATGAAGCGCGTTAAAAAGTATGAACCAATTGCTCGGATTTTCAACATGGTTGTGCATGATAAATACTTTGTGTCAAGAAGATGGAGCATGAAAAGGCTATATGATTTTGTAGGGATAGCCTTCTTTAGCATTTTTATTGCGAAAGGCATGATTGTTTGTTGGGATGCCTGAGTATTGATGTCTTTATGTCAAATTATAGACCATATTGCTTTGAATGACTCATGTCTTAATATTCATGCCATGATTAGATTATATGATCAAGATTATGATAGGTAGCATTCCACATCAACTTTGAAAGTCGATGAAGACAGACAAAAAAATAACAACTACACAATATGCAGCGAAAGATAAACTACATCAGCATTGCCATAGTCAAAGAGACATAACAGATTGATCACGAAGATAAATAGTAGCTAGGTAGTACAGATCGCAATTGGAAGATAGTATGAAGCCAAATATGCAATCAGAGAGAATTTTGTCACACAATGAAGTCGAACAGAGCAGGCAATCAATGACTTCATGAAGCTAAACTGTATGTAAAGAGGTGAAGTGATATAACCAGTTGCTTGACAAAGACAAGGATTTGGTAGACCAGTTCCAATCGCTATGAAAACTGTACGCCTGGTCAGGGAGGCTGAGATTGAACTCATAAGACCACGTCTTCACCTTATTCCCCTTGAGCTAAGGTCACTTAGTCCTCGCCCAACCACTCAGGTAATTATTCAAGGTAGACTTCCAAACCTTCACAGACTTCATTCACCGGCGATCCATAGTGACTCTTGGTTCCTCAGAATGTGATGCCTAACCGACTGGAAGATCACAATCTTCAAGTGTAATAAGTCTTTAGATCACGCAGACATAAAGACTTCAGTGATGCCAAACACTGTTTGGGCTTTGGGTGTTTTGGGTTTTGTCCTTGCAAGGATTCTCTCTCAAAAGCATCGGAGGTGGGTTGCTCTCAAAGGACAAAAGACGTGTAGTAACTCTAAGTAGCCACCAATTTATGCTGTAGGGGGTGGGCTATTTATAGCCAGAAGGCAGCCCGACATGATTTGTCTGAAATGACCCTTGGTCATTGGGGAACCGACAAGTGTCCAACGGTCGGATTTCAAACACACGCGACACCTTGACTTGGGCTACAAGTAAAGCTGACTTATCCAACTCAGGATAAGATTTTCTCTCATTGTCTTCACTTGAAGACATAGGATTTGGGTTGAGCATCATGTCAGTTTTCTGACTTTGTTCACCTGAACCCCACTTGACAGTTCGGTGGTTCCGATGACTCAAGAAAGAAGAAAATGAAACTATGAAAGAAACTATGTCTTCACACTCCATTGTCTTCAAACGAATGTCTTCACACATCATTATCTTCGATGCGAATGTCTTCGTGAACCACCAAAATCTTCAATGTCTTCATTCATTTTTAGGGTTCATCTTCGATGGGTAAACCGAATCAATTGGGACTTCTACCTGTGTTCTCTATGAATCTCACAAACACATTAGTCCCTCGACCACGTTTGTCGTCAATACTCCAAAACCAACTAGGGGTGGCACTAGATGCACTTACAATATCCCCCCTTTTGGTGATTGATGACAAACTGGTTGAAGTTTTCAACAGGGATAAAAAATATGTGAAAGTTAAAGTACGTGGTCATTGGCTTCATGAAGTTGAGTGGACTCACCATGTAGATGTGCATAAAAGAACTTTTCCTTTGAATGCAAATGCACATTGCAGGTTTTCATTTGTGGAGATCTCCCTCTGTTCATGAAGCTAAATCATAGTGCATACAGGAATGTATTGAAGATAATGATATGCACAATGATAAATGGGCGTCTGCAGAATGATTTCATGCGCATAAGGTAGAAGCTCAACCACGCAATTAGAACAACAGAAAATATAGCAGGCGCCCCATCTGGACTTAGTGTTACAACTCAAAAGCCAACTGTTCACGAACTAGAGTTGCAAAACTTATAAAAATAAGGCACCCGGCCCATATAGACCTGCTTGAAGACTATCAACCCATATGCTTCTCCCCTTTTGTCATTGAGTGACCAAAAAGGAATGAAGACATAGGGTGTCTAAGCGTTCCCCGCAGGTGTTGGTGAAGATGTTGGGACAGCCGAGTCGATGTTGGAGTCGGGCAGTGCAGAGGGGCCTGATGCAGTGTCTTGGTGCAGTGAAGCCATAGCGGGTGAAGTAGCATCGTCCTCCTCATCGATGACGTGCGCAACGACAGATGGAGCGGAAGATGAGTAGTCAGAATCTTCAATTAAAGGAGCAGGACGCCACTTAGCTGATCCAGGGGGCTTGGAGTCGAATTTGAATCTCTCTGTGAAGCCATCTGCAATAAGATCATCTTCAGGACGGAGCATTGTGAGGCTCTTCCAAGCACGCCTGCAGGCTTCATGGGCAACAAAAGAGTTCTTGGTGGAGAGGTTGAGAATCCAAAGCTTCATCCAATCATGATGCCTATCATGCTTCCGATGAAGAGAAACAAGAAGTTCTCTATCATTGAGTACTCGAGCACGCTTCTGAGCCCTCTGAGGAACTGTGCTGGTGGTCGCATCAGTCTGAGCACGATGCAGCAGACGAAGCAGACCGACAAGTGGACCAGCAGCAACAGGATTGGGAATATGAGTGGCTTCAAGAGGGGCAGAGAAGCTTTGAAAGGTAGCATTGTCTTCATGGACTGGTTCTTTGGCAAGCTCAGGATAGATGCCTTCCTGAGACATATCAACTTCTGGCAGGAAGACAACATGATTGCGAGCTGAAGCTTGATAGTATACGCTGGAGCGAAGCTTAATCAGCCGCATTCTGTGGAGCATAGAATTTCTGGCCAAAAAGATCAATGCCTGAAGCTGCCAACTGCCTGATGAAGAAGTCATGCGTATTGAAGCGGATGCCATTGAGCATATAGAACATGAAAGTCTTCATGGTGCCTTCTGTCGGTGTCAATACCGACAGATCTCGGGGTAGGGGGTCCCGAGCTGTGGATTGTCGGATCAATGGTAACAGGAACGAAGGAGATAATGTTTTACCCAGGTTCGGGCCCTCTTGATGGAGGTAAAACCCTATGTCCTGCTCTTGTTTATATTGATGAAGTATGAAGTACAAAGTTGATCTACCTCGACATCACATGTTGTGGTCTAAGCCCTAGGGGTATGATGATGAATATCATAATGATCTAGCGGATACGAGATGTTGTAATGATTTATCGACTAGCCTGGCCTCGGCTTATATAATGTACCAGAGGCCTAGGATAACAAGAGTCCTAGCAGAATACGTTGGTGGAGAGGAGTCTGTGTCTTGATCACCAAGTCTTGTGGAATCTTCCTTGTATGTGGCATAAGCTGCCCGAAGTGGCCCATGAGAGTATCGCCATGGGGGTCCTCGGCCCGATCCAGAAGATCGGGAGACAACATGGTGAGTACCCCCTAGTCCAGGACACCGTGAGTAGCCCCTGAACCGGTCTTCAAGTTGGGGATGCTCCTCGATCCTTCCGAATTTTTCTTCATCTTCGGTCGTTGGTCTTGAAAACTGGTTCAACAAATCTTCCCATCTTCGATCTTGAGGATCGCCGAAGTGAGTCCGGAGAGTTTACACGTCGGGTATCCGAGGAGCCCGTCAAATCTTTGGCCTTTATCTATGCCTTGTTATTTTTACGCTACACCTCAGGTTTGAAGTGCTTCCCGTGCGGCGGTGTATCCGAGCTCCAGCGCCGGACTGTGTCCGAGCTCTAATGCCGGACTATAGCCGAGCTGTCTTTTTGCAGCCGAGCTCCAACACTATTCGGCATTCAAGGTATCCTCTTGCGTTCGAGCTCCAACGCCAAACTAAATCTGAGGCGTCTTTTTACAGCCGAGCTCCGATGATGGTCGGCATCCGACGTATCATAGATTACCTTGGCCTCTGAAAATTTAAATGAGTGCATCCGAGCTTAAATGTCGGAGTAGTCTTCTATGGGACCAGCCATTCGAATCCGAGCTTTATGCCGGACCGCTTCCGAGCTCCAACGTCGGACTGCATCCGAGCTCTAACGATGGTCAGCGTCCGAGGTGTCGTAAACTACCTCGGTCTTTAAAAGATTGAACGAACTCAGCCGAGCTTAATGTCGAAAATGCCCTCTATGGAGCCAGACACTGGCGCCCGACCTTTATGCCGGACTGCTTCCGAGGTGGTGCACCACCCCGACTGCGAGCTGATTTTTTGTGAATATTTTTTATTAGTGCAATTTATTCTTTGTCGAGATATATAGCCAGTGGCCCTCAAGGTGTATGTCGGTCTAAAACCCGAGATGCACATTAGAGGAGATAGTGACAGGCGGACGGGCCATTGAGAGAGGGTTTTGAGAAGTCGCAATATCTTAGCTTGATGCCGGATAAGTCCCAGTTGGTACCTATTATTGTCCGAAGACGCGTATGCCCATAGTTCGGTCAAGCCGAACACTGAGCACTTTGAATTTTCTGCATTGAATAGGCAATGCAGTAGCCCCCGAGACACTGGTCGGGTGGCAACACCAGATCAGGGGATCTATGTGCCCCTTTAATATTTGTAAATAATAAGCGCGAAGCCCAGTAGCCCCCGAGCCTTAATGTGGGCACGGGTGGCCGAATTAAGGATCAATATCCGTTTGATAGAAAATTTTGTTATGTTTAACACAAACTTCTCGGAAAGAGAATAAAGATCTCATAAAGGAGTTAGAGCTAACGAAAGCTGAGCTCGCCAAGGTCGGCCTCAAGGGGCTTAATAGATAGGAAATCAATGCCAATAGGGAACTATGAGAGCGTTATGTCAGCTACTCGGTTCTCTCAAGGAGACTGTGCCATTGACTCTCTAAAGGATTGGGTGCGCAAAAATTGAGTTTTGCTCACAATTTATGTGTAATGATTCCGCATTGTACAAAACTCTGTTGACCGACATCGGCTTCAACCTCCTCGGCCAGTAGCCAGGGAGTGTTTGTCCCACTTTTTAAAGCCTTTATAATGGCAAAAGATTTACAGAAAACAAGGCAATCCGGCCATACGGTTGTATAAACAAAGGTACATGGAGAGATAGGTTATAAAACATCTTCTGGGAAAAATAGTTCCATTATAGGTTTTTTCCCCAGGTTGTTATGTTGATCATGATCATGAAACCTCAACTCCGATCAATGTGGGAGGAAAATATTGAGGATTTAGTTGGGGGGAAAGTTCCCGAACTCTGTGGCCACAAAAGGAACCGAAATCTTCACTCCCACCATTGCCGACCAATTATATCCTTTAAGATGGCTAGCTTTCGGCTTCACCCAGTCTGAGGTACTAACCCGGATGACCCGGTAGTAACAATCACAGGTGCTCCCTTTACCACCTAGCCGAACAATCGGGAACGTAGGGGTAAGCACAGGAGCCAGGCAACCCAGCTTGGCCAAAATCTTAAGTCAAATTGATTCATACTTATGGCTTTATTACGATAATTATGGAAGGCAAATTCTCCATTAAGACTGTTTATAACCTGAAAGTGGCCCATCGTCGGCTTCCACCCCTTTGTAGATGCTACATAGGATGTTTCCGTACTAACAATACAACCCTTAGCCGACGTCTCGGTGCCCGGAGGCGGTTGTGTTTAGCGGAAACGAGGCAATCAGATATGCGGGCTCTATAACTTTCACTTAGTCATAGGAGTTTAAAGTTTGGGACCAGTTACTAGCCCCCGGTAAATGTTAGGCGTCAGCCGAGGTCAAGCCGTTAACACTTCGGCCAGTTTTATGAAAGGTCCGTCGTTTAACAAGGTCGTCGGATCACTGACCAGTTTACCCTCATTATGACAGTCAATTTTCGGCTTTCTCCACTGAGGTACTTGACCAGCTTAACCAGAAGTACAATCACTGTGGTTCTCCCTTTGCACACCTAGCTGAACAAAGCGGAACATAGGAGGCAAGCACAGGAGCCGGGCAACCCAACTATTGACCGAAGACACAATTCGAAACTGATGCATATAAAGCAATATCCGAGAACATTTTGCCGAGGACTCCTCGGAGTACCTTGGCTTTTGGTGGGTTCGGCTCAAGTCGCAGCCTCCCAGTTGATATTGTCGATGCTTAAAAAGTGTCCGACATTGTACTGCGGGATTTATGCTCGGACCCAACACCGAGGTGCAGGTCGGCAGGAAAAATGCCGGACTATGGGTCGAAAAAGATTTCCCAAGATGGACTATTACGCAAGGTACTTCGGTCAAGAGGATGTCCCGCCTCATAAAAGAAAAACACACAAATAGATCAAAAGTTCCATAAGCTTAAAAAACCAAAAAACTTATGCGAAAACTTTACGTCCGAGCTATCAAGTTTTTTGGGTGCCAATCTAAAATTTGGTCTTAAAATTAGTTTGTGCTTCCGTCGTGCTTTAACATGACACATCCGATCTCAAGACTTAGAGTGGGTCAGCCTTCGGCTTCAACCTCCTATCCCAAAGGCGGAGTGCTTCTCAAGCCAGTTTAGCGAACTAAACTCAAGCGGCTTTAGAGAGAAACCAGGCTATCCGGCTATTGACCACACACTCGAGTCGAGGAAGGAGTGATAGAAAAAGACTTTGCAACGAACAAGAAGAAACCAGGCTCATATAAATTTTAAGAGCCCCGGGTTAACATGGGTAAAGGGAGTTTCTTTTAACAAACAACTCATGTGAGCATGGTCGAACCGAACACAAATTAAAATTTTAAAAACTTTGAGCATGAAAGCGACTTAGGTGACTGATGTGTTCAGTGTTGATGATGCGGGTCGAGCTTGCAGCGGGTCGAGGTCCCAGCCCCCAAGCCAGTCCTGAGGTTCCCGAGCGAAGAGCTCGACTTGATGAAGTGGCGATGCCGCACGGTCGATGTGGCGAGCCGAAGCCCCAGGTGCAGCCGAGGTGACGAAAACCCTCATGACCGAGGTGAGGAAAAAAACAAGTGTTCAACAATCAACGTTTGAACGACAACTTTATTGTTTAACACAAGTATAATGTTTGGTTGAACCGAACAAGAATTAATAAATTTAAAGAAAAAATTGAGCATGGAGGCGACTTAGCTGGTTAATGTACTCGGTATTCTTGACGAGGTCCGAGCTCATGGCGGGACGAAGACGTAGTCCGCAGCCTGGCCAAGGTCCCAGCCCCCAAGCCCGAGGTGGCCGAGTGAGGAGCTCGGCTTGATGAGGTGGTGATGCCTCGATGTGGCGAGGCGAAGCCCCCGGTCCAGCTAACGTGATGAAGCTGGTCGGCTGGTGACGCCGAAGTCACCGAGTGGGTTGATGAAGAGATGGCAAAGCCCTCGGTCTAGCCGAGGTGACGGAGCGGGTCAGTAAGGAGATGTTGCAGTTGCCATGTCAGCCGAGGTGTTGAAGTAGTTTGGCGTGATGGACGTCGGCTTGAAGAAGCAACAATGCGGTCATGCCGACACAGGCCGTGACTTGTGATGCGGTCAATGTCAGCTTGATGAAGTGACCGTGCGACGATGCCGGTGTGCCCGCTCCGTGTAATCCGTGGGGCGGCGATGTTGGTGATGATTTATCCTTCGCGATGCCGAACTCTTGTTTGGCTCACCGAGATGATGATACGAAGAAGTTGAGCTCGGCTCAACAAAGCAACGATGTGTTTAGCGCAGGTTGGCAGTCACGGAACATAGGAGGCAAGCACAGGAGCCGGGCAACCCAACTATTGACCGAAGACACAATTCGAAACTGATGCATATAAAGCAATATCCGAGAACATTTTGCCGAGGACTCCTCGGAGTACCTTGGCTTTTGGTGGTTTCGGCTCAAGTCGCAGCCTCCCAGTTGATATTGTTGATGCTTAAAAAGTGTCCGACATTGTACTGCGGGATTTATGCTCGGACCCAACACCGAGGTGCAGGTCGGCAGGAAAAATGCCGGACTATGGGTCGAAAAAGATTTCCCAAGATGGACTATTACACAAGGTACTTCGGTCAAGAGGATGTCCGTCCTCATAAAAGAAAAACACACAAATAGATCAAAAGTTCCATAAGCTTAAAAAACCAAAAAACTTATGCGAAAACTTTACGTCCGAGCTATCAAGTTTTTTGGGTGCCAATCTAAAAATTGGTCTTAAAATTAGTTTGTGCTTCCGTCGTGCTTTAACATGACACATCCGATCTCAAGACTTAGAGTGGGTCAGCCTTCGGCTTCAACCTCCTATCCCAAAGGCGGAGTGCTTCTCAGGCCAGTTTAGCGAACTAAACTCAAGCGGCTTTAGAGAGAAACCAGGCTATCCGGCTATTGACCACACACTCGAGTCGAGGAAGGAGTGATAGAAAAAGACTTTGCAACGAACAAGAAGAAACCAGGCTCATATAAATTTTAAGAGCCCCGGGTTAACATGGGTAAAGGGAGTTTCTTTTAACAAACAACTCATGTGAGCATGGTCGAACCGAACACAAATTAAAATTTTAAAAACTTTGAGCATGAAAGCGACTTAGGTGACTGATGTGTTCAGTGTTGATGATGCGGGTCGAGCTTGCAGCGGGTCGAGGTCCCAGCCCCCAAGCCAGTCCTGAGGTTCCCGAGCGAAGAGCTCGACTTGATGAAGTGGCGATGCCACACGGTCGATGTGGCGAGCCGAAGCCCCAGGTGCAGCCGAGGTGACGAAAACCCTCATGACCGAGGTGAGGAAAAAACAAGTGTTCAACAATCAACGTTTGAACGACAACTTTATTGTTTAACACAAGTATAATGTTTGGTTGAACCGAACAAGAATTAATAAATTTAAAGAAAAAATTGAGCATGGAGGCGACTTAGCTGGTTAATGTACTCGGTATTCTTGACGAGGTCCGAGCTCATGGCGGGACGAAGACGTAGTCCGCAGCCTGGCCAAGGTCCCAGCCCCCAAGCCCGAGGTGGCCGAGTGAGGAGCTCGGCTTGATGAGGTGGTGATGCCTCGATGTGGCGAGGCGAAGCCCCCGGTCCAGCTAACGTGATGAAGCTGGTCGGCTGGTGACGCCGAAGTCACCGAGTGGGTTGATGAAGAGATGGCAAAGCCCTCGGTCTAGCCGAGGTGACGGAGCGGGTCAGTAAGGAGATGTTGCAGTTGCCATGTCAGCCGAGGTGTTGAAGTAGTTTGGCGTGATGGATGTCGGCTTGAAGAAGCAACAATGCGGTCATGCCGACACAGGTCGTGACTTGTGATGCGGTCAATGTCAGCTTGATGAAGTGACCGTGCGACGATGCCGGTGTGCCCGCTCCGTGTAATCCGTGGGGCGGCGATGTTGGTGATGATTTATCCTTCGCGATGCCGAACTCTTGTTTGGCTCACCGAGATGATGATACGAAGAAGTTGAGCTCGGCTCAACAAAGCAACGACGTGTTTAGCGCAGGTTGGCAGTCATGGAGCAATGTTGCCAGACTGGTTGACACCAGCGTGATGGTGAAGAATACCTCAGAGAAGGCTTAAAATTTTATGGGCACGTGTTTAAGAATAGTGCACAATACCCTAGAAATAAATTCGTTCAAAAGGGTAGTCCAATATCCCGTTTATGAAGAAAGATGAACTCAGGTCGGATTCGTATTCGCGTAGAAAACAAATCCCAAAAGTGATGCGCTAATCGGAAGGTTTCCGGAGTTTGAACGGTCGGATCGAGCTGAAATTTTGAGAGGTAGTAGATATGGAAATTCCGTAGAAGATGAATGGTTGGATCCTCCAAATGACCTCCGAGCTAGGATCTGGAGACCACGCCACAAACTCGTCCAGATTCCCATCCAGACTTGACAGGTCTCTAGTATATCATAGATCGCCGGCGATTCCTCCATCGAAAGGCGATGAAATTTTATAGCGTTCTTGTATACTCAATTCCGCACAATTCCACCAAAGGGTTCGTCAAATAGACTTCCGAGGAGGCGGTGGTAGCGAAAACAAGTCCGTTGTACAGAAAAAATGTGCGATCGCATGAGCGCAATGTTGACGTTGAGCCCCTGAGCTCCATGAATGATTCATCCATGATCTTGATAGAGATCAGAGTTGAAGTTGATGAACACTATCGTACGAACATGATGATCTGACGTGTAGCTCGGTCCTCGGTCGAGCCAAGGTGGTCGAGCCGGCGACGAAGATGCCGATGTTGTAGTTGATCTGCAGGCTGGCCATTGATCCTTCGTCAATCTCACAGCGGAATTCTCAATGAAAGCACCATTGTTGGTGTAAAAACCAGCAGATCTCGGGGTAGTGGCTCCCGAGCTATGGATTGTCAGATCAATGGTAACAGCAACGAAGGAGACGATGTTTTACCCAGGTTTGGGCCCTCTTGATGGAGGCAAAACCCTACGTCCTGCTCTTGTTTATATTGATGAAGTATCAAGTACAGAGTTGATCTACCTCGAGATCATATGTTGTGGTCTAAGCCCTAGGGGTAGGATGATGAATATCATAATGATCTAGCGGATACGAGATGTTGTAATGATTTATCGACTAGCCTGGCCTTGGCTTATATAATGTACCAGAGGCCTAGGATAACAAGAGTCCTAGCGGAATACGTTGGTGGAGAGGAGTCCTTGTCTTGATCACCAAGTCTTGTGGAATCTTCCTTGCATGTGGCATAAGCTGCCCGAAGTGGCCCATGAGAGTATCGCCATGGGGGTCGTCGGCCCGATCCAGAAGATCAGGAGACAACATGGTGAGTACCCCCTAGTCCAGGACACTATCATCTTCAAGCTTCGCAGAGGATGAGTGCCCTTTGATTGGCCACAGAGTATGCCTGACAATGTGGTTTATGGTGCGAGGCAAGTACTCAAGGTCATTGACAAAGAAATGTGTGGGGTACTCAGCATCTGCAGGCAGTGGCTTCATCATAGACAACATTTGGCTCATATTGGGCTCTGGCTTCTGGAAGATGCTTTCGAACTCCTTTCGATGGGCTTCACAACCTGGATCATACAGATCGCCAAGAGTGGGCAGGGATGTGAGCTCGAGGATATCCTGAGCTTTAGCCTCATGATGGACATTGCCTGACATCCAGTCAAGGACTCCTGTCTTCGGACCCCTGTTGTAGCCTGATATGTGCAGTGTAGCATAGAATTGGAGCAACATTTCTTTATTCTAGTATCCTTGTGAACAACAAATGGGAGCAAGCCTGTCGGATTTCGGGTTCCGGCAAAACCCTTGAGGTTCAAACACTTGGATGTGCACGAAGATCTCCCCCTACCTAATCACGCTCTCAGCCTCACCACGATCTCAAAGCCTGGCTCGACGAACCCGCAACACAAGAGACATGAGATTTATACTGGTTCGGGCCACCGTTGTGGTGTAATACCCTACTCCGGTGTTGTGTGATGGATTGCCTCTTGAGCTGAGGATGAATAGTACAAAGGAAGAACAGCCTCCTGAGGTGAGGTGTTCTTGTGCTTGGTGAACTTGTGTGGGCGAGGATGGATCTAGTCCAAGGTGAGATCCTCCCTCTATGGTGGTGGCTAGTCCTATTTATAGAGGCCTTGGTCCTCTCCCCAAATATTGAGCGGGAAGGGAGCCAACAACGACCAAATTTGAAGGGAGACAACTAGTACAAGCTATCCTGACTAAAGGTGGTCTTCGCCTGCCAAAGGCTCTAGTGATGACACCGTATTGGGCTCCACGGTGACCTCCGTCCTGCTGTCCTGCTGGTCTTGGTCTCATTGCACCGATAGGGAAACCTTTGCCTGATGCCTCGGGACTCCTCGCCTGCGCTTGCCCCTTTAGCACCAAAGAGGAAACGAGGACATTATGCGTGTTGGCGCCTGCCTGGCCTTGGTCATCACGGCTTGCATCACAGGAACCTCGTGAGGTGTCCCTTGCCTTGATCTCTCCACCCCTCATGAGCCAGCCTGGTGAGGCCGCTCCCGAGGAGGTCTTGTGTCGTCCGCCTCGCGAGGCTTGGCCCGTCGCTAGGGTCTTGAGTGTTTGCTGGTGAAGATGGGCCGTACAGGGCCGCCGGTGGAGCCACGCCGTGGGCCGCACGCAGGCAAGCCTGGGGACCCCCGTTCCCAGGAAGCCAACAATAGCCCCCGGCCCCAAGGCGCGCTTGGACTTGGCTTCGAGGCGAAGCCAAAGGGCAAGTGCGGAGCGCCGCGGGCCCTAACAGCCTGCGGCCTTGGTCGACGCGTGGCGATTGATTGGACGTGGGCGTCTCCGCTTCCCCACACTGCCTCGGCAACTGCCCGCCTGACAAAAGGTTGGCGCGGGCTACGCCTGCCTTCATTGCTTTCCTTCGGCTTGCTCCAGATCCCCTTTCTCGCCCCTTGCTTCCGAAATCTCCAGATCTGCTCCAATCCCCCTCCGAGCTTCCGATCAATGGCGCCCCGAAAGGCAAGGTTGCTGCGCCGCCTGCTTGGTACGAGCCGGCTCTAGACACGCCCAACGTCTCGGAGAAGATCCTCGCCGCCACGCGCCTACTGACGGCGGGGGAGAGCAACGAGAGGGGGAAGACCGAGCTCCGGGCTGGCTCCGCCGACCCGGAGGCTTCGAATAGCACCTTCTACCCCTTCTTTATGAGCAGCATCGTCGCGGGCCTGGTTCCCCCTTTCTCTGACTTCTTCTATGCCATCCTCCCCCATTACGGGTTACATGCCCTTCACCTCCATCCCAACTCCATCCTTCTCTTGTCGATCTTTGCTTTCTACTGTGAGGCGTATGTCGGCGTGATGCCGTCTTTGGCTCTGCTATGCCACTTCTTCTTCCTCCGCATCAACGAGGGTCGTACCTCTGGGTGCGCCAACTTCATCGCGGCCGGCAAGGCCAACGCGATCTCGAAGGCTGGGAAGAAGGACGACAACTTCAGGAGCAAGTGGGTCATGATGGACGCCAAGTGCATCCACCCACGCTTAAGGCTGCCGACGAAGATGCCCCAGTCTGACGAGGGGTGGTCTCGCGCGAAGCTCACTGATGACCGGGCGACGTCGGTGCTGGAGAATATGAACACTGACCTGAAGCCGGGCAACGCGAAGGCGGCGAAGCTGACGGGGGCCATGCTCCTCCGGGAGTTCCTAATGCTGCGGGTGGCCCCGCTTCAGGCGCGCTCGCGCCCCTTGTGGACGCTTGGGGGTGAAGAAGACAAGCTTCGCCTGAGCCCGGGAGCCTTGACTGACGAGGAGCTGGTTGTAACTCTCCGCCTCTTGGTTGGGGATGACCAAGAGTATCCGCCGAGCGCCATCCTTCCCTTGTTCCGTCACAAGGACGGGGCGCAGGTTGCGGCCGCCATGCCCACCTTCGACGAGCGCGGCCTGGTGCCGCCGGCACCCCTTGTGGTCCAGGAGGCGACGGCGCCGGTGGACGTGTCTTCTGGCGACTCCCGCAAGGAGGAGGAAGAGGAGGAAGACGGGGTGTGCGACTCGGAGGTGACCCTCG
This sequence comes from Triticum aestivum, assembly GCF_018294505.1. Classification (NCBI taxonomy): domain Eukaryota; kingdom Viridiplantae; phylum Streptophyta; class Magnoliopsida; order Poales; family Poaceae; genus Triticum; species Triticum aestivum. The sequence goes on along the minus strand of NC_057802.1, from coordinate 298,035,865 downwards.
AGGGGATGGGGGAGACCTCCCCCTTGCGCAAGGCTGACCTCCTCCGCACCATGCTTGACGACGACGACGAGGCCAATGTCATCCAGAGGGGGGAGCCGCCCGCGATCCCGACGAGGGGCAGGTTGGCGTTGGTCTCCCGAGATGACGCCTTGCTCCGACTCTGTCTGGGGCTGCTTCTGGTCCTTCCGCTGCCCTTCCTCCTACTCTTGGCGCCCGCGCGTCTGCGCCTCAGGCTGTGAGGCTCTCCGGCTTCAAGCTCACAAAGCGGAGGGACTATGCTGTGATAGACCTGTAAGTGCTCTTGCCTTGTTTCGTTCTTGCTTCTGCTGCTTGATCTTGACGCTTCTCCGCTGCGCGACTAGGCCGATGCCTGCGGCGAACAAGAGGAAGGAGGAAGCGGTGGTGCTGCTCGGGACCAACCTGTCTGTCGTGGTTGCATCTCCCTCCATGGAGAAGGGCAGCGTTGGTGCTCATGTCTCTCCGGCTCGGTCGTCCTCATGAGGCCTGGGGGAGAATCTTCGGGAGGAGTCAGCCCTCGTGGCCCCGTTGGCTCCGAAGGCTCCGGTGTTCGGCTCGGCTGCTGAGGTCTCCAAAGCTCAGGAGCCTCCAGTCTCCTAGGCTATGGTAACGATGTCGCCTCCTCCCCCTCCTGCTGCACCGCTGGCTCCAGGTCCTTCTGCCTCGCCTGATGTCTTGGAGCGCGCTCTTTCTGAGATGACCCGGTTGCGAGAAGATCTTCAGGGCGCCGACCCCCACCTGGTAGCTTGGCGCTTGGAGCTGGTCTCTGGCTGGCTTCATTCTGACGTGTCCGTTCGGGCGGCGCTGAGCCAGGCCGTGGCAACCTTCGAGAAGGAGAAGCGGGCCGCCGCCCAGGCAGCGGCTGCTCGTGAGGCGGCGCTGAAGGACGTTAAGGCCGCCCAGGATTGCTGCCGGGTGCTGGAGGCCGAGCTGAAGACCCTGCGCACCGAGCGTGCGGAAGAATCCCGCAGCCGCAAGGCAGAGGAGGAGAAGATGAAGGCCCGGGAGGACGCCATCAAGGGTCGCGACGCCGAGCTGGAGGAGTTGGCGAAAGCGCAAGCCACGGAACGCAGCCGGCTGAAGAAGCTGGAGCAGAAGGTGGAGGCAGAGAAGACTGATCTTGACGCCAAGGCGAAGGTCCTGGCTGAGGACTGCGAGGCCTTCAAGCTCCTCGAGGTGAGGGCTTGGAAGGCGCTGCAGTCGCTCTACGAGAAGGGCTTGGAGGAGACGCTGGCCACCATCAACGAGGGCCCCGTCCAACTGCTTCCTTATCTGGTTGATGCACTTGAGGATGTCGTGAGCAGTATCGGCCCCATGGCAGAGGGGGAAGCCCGCGTTCATTCTTCGGCTATGTTGACGCGCGTCTTCAGCCACCTCCATCTTCGTGACCCCGCCGCCCACCTTGACGAGCTGCTGGAGCCTGTGGACGACAAGCACTGCGCAGCCGCCGCCGCAGTCGTGAAGGGCCAGGTGGGGGCCCTGTTGGGGAAGTTCCGCGCCTTTGCTCCCGTGCCTTCGACCGGTGGTGCTACTGATCCCTCCACTCCGGCAGGCGGTGCAGGTGAAGGCGACGCCACCAAGGAAGGAGCATCCTTTGCGGGTGACGGCGGTGTCCAGGGATGATTTGCTTGCGGTCCTTTTCCTGTTTGAACTCCTGCAACATGTACCGTGCCTCATGGAGGCGTTTAAACTTGCGCTCGGTATTGGAGAACAATATATTTTGTAATATTTGCTTTGAGATTTTGCGATTTCCTTCCCATTTGCTTTACGTTCTACGTCCGCAAGGCCTGACCCCGCGCATACCTCAGCCGCCGTTGGGTCGTCCGGATCACCAGGACGAGACCAGGGAGTGAGGGGCTACGTGGCCAGTTAGGCTCCTGAGTCGCGATGCTCAGGAGACCCCCTTGACGTGCAAACAACTTACGGAAAGGAGATGCAGGGGTAGGTCTAGTGTTCTACGTCGGCAGGGCCCGACCCCGCGCATACCTCAGCCGTCGTTGGGTCGTTCGGATCACCAGGACGAGACCAAGGAGTGAGGGGCTACGTGGCCAGTTAGGCTCCTGAGTCGCGATGCTCAGGAGTCCCACTTGACGCTCAAACGACCTTCCTACCTTTGCCCTCGCCGAGGCTCAGATCGGGAGGGGCGCCCGACGACCAGGTCCGAGGGACCTGGCTGGCTTGCGTACGCTTGGGGTGACCCAAGCGCAACCCCCGTGCCCAGCCCCCTCGCGCGACTCTCCCCAGGGGAGGTGTTGCGATGAGGCTGGACACTGAGCTCAAGGGCTCCCTGAGGTTGATACGGCCGCGAGGCCGCCCTCAGTTGTTTATCACCAGTGCGGAGCATGGCGCTTCCGCATTTTGCATGGGCATAGCCACTCCTCGGCAGTGTCGACGGCAAGCGCGGAGCATGGTGCTTCCACTGGTACGTGGGAGAGGACTCCCTACTGCGGAGAGCCCACGGGGCGTGTACAGCCCCGCCCTGACACGTGGCTTGCACGGCAGGGCTAAACGAGGTGTGTTTGGGCATTGATATGTCTCCAACGTATCTATAATTTTTGATTGTTCCATGCTATTATATATTCTGTTTTGGATGTTTAATGGGCTTATATTATTTTTGGGACTAACCTATTAACCCAAGGCCCAGTGCAAATTGCTGTTTTTTTTGCCTATTTCAGTGGTTCGCAGAAAAGGAATATCAAACGGAGTCCAAATGGAATGAAACCTTCGGAAGGGTTATTTTTGGAACAAACGTGATCCAGAGGACTTGAAGTGGACGTCAAGAAACGAACAAGGAGGCCACGAGGCAGGGGGCGCGCCTACCCCCTTGGGCGCGCCCTCCACCCTCGTGGGCCCCTCGTAGCTCTACGGACCTACTTCTTCCTCCTATATATACCTACGTACACCGAAACAATCGAGGAGCACCACAAAAACCTATTTCCGCCGCCGCAACCTTATGTACCCATGAGATCCCATCTTGGGGCCTTTTCCGGCGCTCCGCCGGAGGGGGAATCGATCACGGAGGGCTTCTACATCAACACCATAGCCTCTCCGATGATGTGTGAGTAGTTTACCACAGACCTTCGGGTCCATAGTTATTAGCTAGATGGCTTCCTCTCTCTCTTTGGATCTCAATACAAAGTTCTCCTCGATCTTCTTGGAGATCTATTCGATGTAACTCTTTTTGCGGTGTGTTTGTCGAGATCCGATGAATTGTGGGTTTATGATCAAGATTATCTATGAACAATATTTGAATCTTCTCTGAATTATTTTATGTATGATTGGTTATCTTTGCAAGTCTCTTCGAATTATCAGTTTGGTTTGGCCTACTAGATTGATCTTTCTTGCAATGGGAGAAGTGCTTAGCTTTGGGTTCAATCTTGCGTTGCTCGATCCCAGTGACAGAAAGGGAAACGACACGTATTGTATTGTTGCCATCGAGGATAAAAAGATGGGGTTTATATCATATTGCTTGAGTTTATCCCTCTACATCATGTCATCTTACTTAATGCGTTACTCTGTTCTTATGAACTTAATACTCTAGATGCATGCGGGATAGCGGTCGATGTGTGGAGTAATAGTAGTAGATGCAGGCAGGAGTCGGTCTACTTGTCACAGACGTGATGCCTATATACATGATCATGCCTAGATATTCTCATAATTATGCACTTTTCTATCAATTGCTCGACAGTAATTTTTTCACCCACCATAATACTTATGCTATCTTGAGAGAAGCCACTAGTGAAACCTATGGCCCCCGGGTCTATTTTCCATCATATTAATCTCCCGTCAACTAGCTATTTCTGCCGCCATTTATTTTGCTTTCTTTACTTTTAGTCTTTATCATAAAAATACCAAAAATATTATCTTATCATCTCTATCAGATCTCACTTTTGCAAGTGGCCATGAAGGGATTGACAACCCCTTTATCATGTTGGTTGCAAGGTTCTTATTTGTTTGTGTAGGTACGAGGGACTTGCGTGTGGCCTCCTACTGGATTGATACCTTGGTTCTCAAAAACTGAGGGAAATACTTACGCTACTTTGCTGCATCACCCTTTCCTCTTCAAGGGAAAACCAACGTATGCTCAAGAGGTATCAAGAAGGATTTCTGGCGCCATTGCCAGGGAGGTGTACACCAAGTCAAGTCAAGATTTGATCTCCCGACAACGAGCCATTTCTGGCGCCGTTGCCGGGGGGTCTACGCACAAGTCAAGACATGCCAAGTACCCATCACAAACTCTTATCCCTCGCATTATATTATTTGCCATTTGCCTCTCGTTTTCCTCTCCCCCACTTCACCTTTGCCGTTTTATTTGCCCTCTCTGTCCGTTCGCCTCTTTTTTGCTTGCTTCTTGTGTGTTCGTTCTCTGTGGTGCCATCATGTCTGAAACTGGGGAGGTTATCATTGATAAGGATAATAATATGGAAAACTTTGATATTTTTGATGATCCTCTTGAAGACCCTACTATTTTACACACTAAAAAGTTTCGGATTGGTAGCGGTAATATTATTGGGAAAGGAGTTATTCAAGATTCTTTACTTGTGCTGGTACCCTACCCTCTATGGGTGGGTCTATTCTTCATAGAACTAGTAGTCTTGCGGATGCTATATCTTTGCTCGTGGTAGAACTTGAAAGACAATTTATTCATTTGCATCCTTGCATACAAAGGATTTTTCTAGAGTTCTCCAATATCGAGCATTCTTCTGTTAAGCGAGCGGCTACTATCTTTTTGGCTCATGAGTTCAGATTTATAATTAAAGAGGCCAATGAAATTTTTGCGCATTATAGGGTTGACGCTGGTCGTCCTCCCATAGAGGCTATCCTTTTTAATCAAGAAGACTTAATGCGCTTACGATCCTTAATGATGCTACAATGAAAACCTTAGAAAAAAGGTTCCTACCGATGTTCTAGTTGATAGAATTTCTGAACTTAATGATGAATTTGCTATACAGAACAACGGGTTAGGTTTTTGTCTTGAACAAAGGCTCATGACTTATTGGCAAAAGAATTCTTATAATGATGAATTGGTTGTGCAATATAAGGGGCCAAAGGAGGAACCCGTACCTCCCGAGCTTGATCTTGGGGACTTTTGTCCCATTAAATTTAGCCCTTTTGATTACTTTTGCTTGCCACAAATAAAACTTGCTGCTGAACGTAGGGAATATGAGACGAGTTTTCGTGATTTACCTTACCATCATTATGGTAATACCTAGATCTATCCTTGCCTTTATGCCTAGCTAGGGGCGTTAAACGATAGCGCTTGTTGGGAGGCAACCCAATTTTATTTTAGTTTCTTGCTTTTTGGTTCTGTTTAGGAATAAATAATCCATCTAGATTCTGTTTAGATGTGGTTTTATGTTTTAATTAGTGTTTGTGCCAAGTAGAACCTTTGGGAAGACTTGGGGAAAGTCTTTGCGATCTTGCTGTAAAAAGCAGAAACTTTAGCGCTCACTAGATTAGCTACAACTTTTTACTGGAGAGTGCTATTTAGTTGATTCTTTTTTAAGATGATTAATAGATAAATTCCTCACGTCCAGAAATTTATTTTAGAATTTTGGGAGTTCCGTAAGGTTGCGTTAGTTACAGATTACTACAGACTGTTCTATTTTTGACAGATTCTGTTTTTCGTGTGTTGTTTGCTTATTTTGATGAATCTATGGCTAGTAATGGAGTTTATGAACCATAGAGAAGTTGGAATACATTAGGTTTAACACCAATATAAATAAAGAATGATTTCATTACAGTACCTTAAAGTGGTGTTTTGTTTTCTTTCGCTAACGGAGCTCACGAGATTTTCTGTTAAGTTTTGTGTTGTGAAGTTTTCAAGTTTTGGGTAAAGATTTGATGGATTATGGAACAAGGAGTGGCAAGAGCCTAAGCTTGGGGATGCCCAAGGCACCCCAAGGTAAAATCCAAGGACAACCAAAAAGCCTAAGCTTGGGGATGCTCCGGAAGGCATCCCCTCTTTTGTCTTCGTCCATCGGTAACTTTACTTGGAGCTATATTTTTATTCACTACATGATATGTGTTTTGCTTGCAGCGTCTTGTATGATTTGAGTCTTTACTTTTTAGTTCACCACAATCATCCTTGCTGTACACACCATTTGAGAGAGACACACATTGATCGGAATTTAATAGAATACTCTATGTGCTTCACTTATATCTTGAGTTAGAAAATTTTGCTCTAGTGCTTCGCTTATATCTTTTTAGAGCACGGTGGTGGTTTTATTTTATAGAAATAATTGATCTCTCATGCTTCACTTATATTATTTTGAGATTCCTTTAGAACAGCATGGTAATTTTCTTTGGTTATAAAATTAGTCCTAATATGACAGGCATCCAAGATAAAAACTTCAAAGTGCATTGAATACTAAGTGAAGTTTGATACTTGATAGTTGTTTTGAGATATAAAGGTGGTAATATTAGAGGTGTGCTAGTTGAGTAATTGTGAAATTGAGAAATACTTGTGTTGAAGTTTGCAAGTCCCGTAGCATGCACGTATGGTAAACGTTGTGTGACAAATTTGAAGCATGAGGTGTTCTTTGATTGCTTTCCTTATGAGTGGCGGTCGGGGACGAGCGATGGTCTTTTCCTACCAATCTATCCCCCTAGGAGCATGCGCGTAGTGCTTGGTTTTGAAGAATTGTAGATTTTTGCAATAAGTATGTGAGTTCTTTATGACTAATGTTGAGTCCATGGATTATACGCACTCTCACCCTTCCATCATTGCTAGCCTCTTCGGTACCGTGCATTGCCCTTTCTCACCTTGAGAGTTGGTGCAAACATCGCCAATGCATCCAAACCCCGTGATATGATACGCTCTATCACACATAAACCTCCTTATATCTTCCTCAAAACAGCCACCATACCTACCTATTATGGCATTTCCATAGCCATTCCAACATATATTGCCATGCAACTTTCCACCGTTCCGTTTATTATGACACATATCATCATTGTCATATTGCCTTGCATGAACATGTAGTTGACATCATATTTGTGGCAAATCCACCATGCTTAATTTTTCATACATGTCACTCTTGATTCATTGCATATCCCGGTAAACCGCCGGAGGCATTCACATAGAGTCATATTTTGTTCTAAGTATCGAGTTGTAATTCTTGAGTTGTAAATAAATAAAAGTGTGATGATCATCATTATTAGAGCATTGTGCCATGTGAGGAAAGGATGATGGAGACTATGATTCCCCCACAAGTCGGGATGAGACTCCAGACGAAAAAAAAGGAAAAGAAAAAAAGAGGCCAAAAAAAAGAAGGCCCAAATAAAAAAGAGAGAAAAAAATGAGAGAAAAAGAGAGAAGGGACAATGTTACTATCCTTTTTCCACACTTGTGCTTCAAATTAGCACCATGATCTTCATGATAGAGAGTCTCTTATTTTGTCACTTTCATATACTAGTGGGACTTTTTCATTATAGAACTTGGCTTGTATATTCCAATAATGGGCTTCCTCAAATGCCCTAGGTCTTCGTGAGCAAGCAAGTTGGATGCACACCCACTTAGTTTCTTTTGTTGAGGTTTCATATATTTATAGCTCTAGTGCATCCGTTGCATGGCAATCCCTGCTCCTTGCATTGACATCAATCGGTGGGCATCTCCATAGCCCGTTGATTAGCCGCGTCGATGTGAGACTTTCTCCTTTTTTGTCTCCTCACACAACCTCAATCATTATATTCTATTCCACCCATAGTGCTATGTCCATGGCTCGCGCTCATATATTGCGTAAAAGTTGAAAGAGTTTGAAAAGGCTAAGTATGAAACAATTGCTTCGCTTGTCATCGGGGTTGTGCATGATGAGAGCATTTTGTGTGACGAAAATGAAGCATGGCCAAACTATATGATTTTGTAGGGATAAGCTTTCTTTGGCTATGTTATTTTGATAAGACATAATTGCTTGGTTAGCATGCTTGAAATATTATTATTTTTATGTCAACACTAAACTTTTATCTTGAATCTTTTGGATCTGAACATTCATGCCATAATAAAGAAAATTACATTGAAGAATATGCTAGAAAGCATTCCACATCAAAAATTCTGTTTTTATCATTTACCTACTCGAGGACGAGCAGGAATTAAGCTTGGGGATGCTTGATACGTCTCCAACGTATCTATAACTTTTGATTGTTCCATGCTATTATATATTCTGTTTTGGATGTTTAATGGGCTTTATTATACACTTTTATATTATTTTTGGGACTAACCTATTAACCCAAGGCCCAGTGCAAATTGCTGTTTTTTTGCCTATTTCAGTGTTTCGCAGAAAAGGAATATCGAACGGAGTCCAAACGGAATGAAACCTTCGGGAGAGTTATTTTTGGAACAAACGTGATCTAGAGGACTTGGAGTGGACGTCAAGAAACAAACGAGGAGGCAACGAGGTAGGGGGGTGCGCCTACCCCCCTGGGCGCGCCCTCCACCCTCGTGGGCCCCTCGTAGCTCCACCGACCTACTTCTTCCTCCTATATATACCTACGTACCCCCCAAAACAATCGAGGAGCACCACGAAAACCTATTTCCACCGCCGCAACCTTCTGGACCCGTGAGATCCCATCTTAGGGCCTTTTTCGGCGCTCCGCCGGAGGGGGAATCGATCGCGGAGGGCTTCTACATCAACACCATAGCCTCTCCGATGATGTGTGAGTAGTTTACCACAGACCTTCGGGTCCATAGTTATTAGCTAGATGGCTTCCTCTCTCTCTTTGGATCTCAATACAAAGTTCTCCTCGATCTTCTTGGAGATCTATTTGATGTAACTCTTTTTGCGGTGTGTTTGTCGAGATCCGATGAATTGTGAGTTTATGATCAAGATTATCTATGAACAATATTTGAATCTTCTCTGAATTATTTTATGTATGATTGGTTATCTTTGCAAGTCTCTTCGAATTATCAGTTTGGTTTGGCCTACTAGATTGATCTTTATTGCAATGGGAGAAGTGCTTAGGTTTGGGTTCAATCTTGCGTTGCTCGATCCCAGTGACAAAAAGGGAAACGACACGTATTGTATTGTTGCCCTCGAGGATAAAAAGATGGGGTTTATATCATATTGCTTGAGTTTATCCCTCTACATCATGTCATCTTACTTAATGCGTTACTCTGTTCTTATGAACTTAATACTCTAGATGCATGCTGGATAGCGGTCGATGTGTGGAGTAATAGTAGTAGATGCAGGCAGGAGTCGGTCTACTTGTCACAGACGTGATGCCTATATACATGATCATGCCTAGATATTCTCATAATTATGCACTTTTCTATCAATTGCTCGACAGTAATTTGTTCACCCACCATAATACTTATGCTATCTTGAGAGAAGCCACTAGTGAAACCTATGGCCCCCGGGTCTATTTTCCATCATATTAATCTCCCGTCAACTAGCTATTTCTGCCGCCATTTATTTTGCTTTCTTTACTTTTAGTCTTTATCATAAAAATACCAAAAATATTATCTTATCATCTCTATCAGATCTCACTTTTGCAAGTGGCCGTGAAGGGATTGACAACCCCTTTATCATGTTGGTTGCAAGGTTCTTATTTGTTTGTGTAGGTACGAGGGACTTGCGTGTGGCCTCCTACTGGATTGATACCTTGGTTCTCAAAAACTGAGCGAAATACTTACGCTACTTTGCTGCTTCACCATTTCCTCTTCATGGGAAAACCAACATATGGTCAAGAGGTAGCAGGCCCTACCTCAAGGCGGGTTGCGCCTGGTGTTGGCTCTTGATGGCTGTGGTGGTCCTGCGAGATGGTTAGACAACCTGCGCTGAACAAATCTCCTGAGGCTATCGCATGAGAAGACCAAGCACCAACGACCCCAGGAGGTGACGTGAACGGGGCCGGCCCCCTAGACAGAGCTCAGCCATTGGATTTATCGATGCTGCAGGGACGGGCCCGAGCACAGACGCTGTGCCTAGCCTCCTCATGCGAAGGATCCTGAAGAAAGACGCTCGGCGCGCGACTCCCATGGCGGGTGACGATCAAGAAGGTGGTAACCATAGATAGATTATGCATGGAAAGCGAACGGGATTAGGTAAACGCAAGAATGATACATGCCACTGGTCTGAACCCGAGCGACTTGGGGATGGTGCAGCCCGAGGGGCGCCCCAAGTAGAGTAAGCTAAAGACATAAAAGGATACATGCCGTAGGGACAGACCCACGCGACCTGGGAATGATGCAGCCCGAGGGGCGCTACCAGCTAAATAAACTTGGAAAGTGTCACCTGGTTCTGTTGTTGAAGGAATGCTAGGGCAGCTGAAGACGCGTGGTGAAGGGGTCGCTCCTCACGAGCCGCCGGGGCCCTAAGCCTCAGGAGGCTGTGGGGGTCCCGTCGGTTCCTTGAGGACCGTCTCCATCTCCGTCAGGACAGTATGATGCCTGGCCTCCTGAGCCACCAGGATGCTCTGCAGGTTGCGCTGGAAGGTGGACGCCACGCTCGGCAGGCCAAACGGCATGCGAACGTAGCTGTGAGGTGGGCCCTCGCAACGTCCCACGCGCGAAGGCCAGAAGAGCTCCTGAGATGCGGCCCTGTTGAGCCCTGGGACGTCGATGCAGACGCACAGCCCGCCATCCTCGCCTGGATGGGCAGCCGCGCCTGGTGAGTGGCGGATGCTGCGCATGGCTCTCGCATCCTGCAGTTCCTAAGTGGTCTTGGCAATGAACTCCTGAGCGTCGGGCGCTCCTCGTCCGCTGTCCTCCTGAGGGAACCGTGCTGCGAAGCCCGCCTCTACGTGGTGCCCGAGCGCCTCCCTCGTGATGTTGGCAAGGTCAGAGGCCCTCCAGAAGGGAGCCCCCGAGCCCTGCCCGAGGAGGGCGTCGGGCGTGCCTTCCTATGCAAGGGAGGGAGGCGCCCCAGGTGCGGGCGCCGATCCTGACGTGGCTCCGCTTGGGGCACCGCTCTCCTGAGGCCCTGCGCGGAGTAGCTGCTTCTTCTTCTTGGGGGCGACCTCAGGAGGGTGTTGCGCTGCATTGCTGCCGGGGTCTTCGATTGATGCCGCTTGGAAGGCGCGCTTGAGGGAGCACACCGCATCTCTTTCTTCGCAGGGGACTGTGATGATTCCGCCACTCCTTGGCATCTTGAGGACGTTGTAGCCGTGGTGTGTCACTGCCATGAACTTGGCCAGGGCCGGATACCCAAGGATGGCGTTCTACGGCAGACAAATGTGGGCGACGTCAAAGTCGATGAGCTCGGTGCGGTAGTTGTCGCGCTGCCCGAAGGTGACAGGGAGGCGGACCTGCCCTATCGAGGTGGTGGAGCCATCGGTTACTCCTGATAAAGGCTTGGTAGGCTGAAGCTGATCGTATGGCACTTGAAGGCTGTCGAACATCTCGACGGAGAGGACGTTAAGCCCTGCGTCGCCGTCGATGAGGGTCTTGGTGACTTGCACGTTGCTGATGACGGGTGAGCAAAGCATCGGGAGGGCGCCAGCGGTGGCCGCACACTTGAGTTGATCTGCCGAACTGAAGGTGATGGCGCACTTGGACCACCTGAGCGGGCGTGTGGCTCGATCCTGGGGAGGACTGCGTTCACCTCACGAGCAAACTATTTGAAGATACGCTGAGAGGCTGGGGCCTGAGCTCCGCCCTAGATGCAGGCGATAGTGCGCGGCTCTTGGAAGCCCCCAGCCCCCTCGTCCTGATGATGGTCGTCGTTCCTTCTTGGCGGTGGTGGCAGCGGAGGAAGGCCAGCATTGCCCTGGGGGCAGTCCTCACGAGGCTGATCCCTCCATGCGCCCTCACGAGGATGGTCCTGCCAGCGATATTCGCGAGGCCGGTCGCGCCACTCCTGGCGTGGGCCACGATCGTCCCAGCGTCCTCCGCCACGTCCTCCTCCTCGTCCGTAGCCCCAGTCGTTGCGCTCGGGGCGTCGACCGAGGCGTCCGTCTTGAATGGCCCTGAGCTCTTGACAGTCATTAGTGTTGTGGCTGTGGACGTTGTGGAAGGCGCGGAATGGACAACTGCTCTTGGACGACTCGGGAATGTCCCGGCCGTGCTTCGTCTCTGGCTCCACTGCGAGCACGGCCACTCCTTTGCGCTTCACATACTTGGCCTTGGCCTTCTTCTCCTCAGGGTCGGTAGGCCGGGAGCTCGAGGAGGGAAAGGCGCCCTTCTTCAGCTCTTGCACACTTGGTCGCCAGGTTGAACAGCTCCAGGGTCGTGCACAGCTCCTCGTGCATGGCGAGCTCCTCCTTCATCTTGACGTCCCGGACGCCATCAGAGAACATGGAGATGATGGCCTCGTCCTTCACCTTGGGGATCTTGAGGCGAACGTTGTTGAAGCGCTGGATGTACTTTTGCAGGGTCTCTCCTGGCTGCTGCTTGATGCGGCGCAGGTCACCCGCGGCTGGAGGGCGGTCGCGAGTGCCCTGGAAGTTGGCGATGAAGCGGTCGCGCGTCTCGTTCCAGGAGGAGATGGAGCCCGGGGGCAGGTTCAGGAGCCACGAGCGAGCGCCATTCTTGAGAGCCATGGGGAACCAGTTCGCCATGACTTTTTCGTCGCCGTTGGCTGCCTCGATGCTCAGCTCGTAGAGCTGCAGGAACTCCTCCGGGTAAGGGGTCCCGTCATAGCGAGGAGGCAGGTCCGGCTTGAACTTGCCCGGCCATGCGATGCTACGCAGTTCAGGAGTGAAGGCGCGGCAGCCTGCGGTGGCCACCGGGACCCTTTGCTAGTGTGGAGCCTGCCCTTGATGTCCGCACACCGCCACCGCAGGCGGCGCACGGTCTTGTCGCAGTGGCGCCGGGAGCACGGGCGCGTTCTCTTGTGAACGAGGAACCTCTTGGTAGCTTCCTTCTTCTCGCGCGGGCGCCCGGTGCGGTGGATCACGCCGGGGAACCGCACGCCTTGGCGCCAGGACAACGTCTTGGTGCAGAGGCGGTGGAGGCGTTCCATGCCCCATGTCACCCGCAGTTAGTGGAGGGCGAGGCAGTGAGAGAGATGGCGCAGGGGAGCCCCCTGCGGCGCTGATGAGCTCGGCGATGCAGTCCAGACAGTCCTCATAGAGGTCGTCGACGGGGAGGTAGCGCAGGAGCTCGCGTGCCATGAGCAGCGTGGCCTGCACGTCCGTGGGAGCGCGACGAGCGTGAGACGACGAGCCGCCCGGGGTCAACGACGGAGTGGCGGTGCGGTCGTCCTGCCGCACCGAGGGGTGCAGCGAGGATGCTTGCTGCTCGTTTCCCGCTGGGCCGGTGGCGGCGTTAACGGCAGGCGACGGGGAACGATGGGGAGGCCCGCCGACAGGAGTGGTCTGAGCGACGCGGGTGGCGAGGGCGGCCCGACGCTCAACGCGGGCACGACGAGCGTCCGCCATGGATGCAACTAAGCGACGGGACGCAGATCGACGGAAAGAAAGCTTTTTTTTAATATGTACTGTAGGGTAAAACCCCCCCAGTCCTTTATTGATTCAAACAAAATAAAAATTGTACAGAGAAGTTCAAAGGTTACAGTCCTATACTAAGTTAGAAAGAAACTTACATTACAGAAGGTAATTAACCCAGTCAACTAGACTATGCTTAATACTATCCTTAAGTCTATGAGACAGCAGAAGAATATCATGTACAAAATTACATCTCCATGCTGCAAAAGTAGCCCTTGTCCCCCTGAATGTTCTCCCATTCCTCAGAATCCATATATTCCAAGCAGTTGTAAGCATCACTTCAAAGAAGAATGGATGCCCAAAACTCTGCCTTGCTTGGGATATACATTGTTCGATATTAGATCCACCACTCCAATCAATTTGCAAGGAATTCCAAACCCTGCAGCTGAAGTTATATTCAAAGAAAAGGTGTGCTTTGTCCTCAGAAACATAAGCATTACAGATGACACAAATGTTATCATCCAAAGGGGACCGCCAATGTCTTCTGACCAACATGTCCTTCGTGTTGAGCCTGTCAAAGAAGAGGAGCCAGCCAAAAACTAATTTTCATAGTACATCTGCTCTGCCAAAGCGATTTGCAGGGTTGGATAGTTGGAAGGTGTGTATGCATTAATAAAAGCTCTTAGCTGAGAATTGTCCAGACTTTCCAGGCCATATCCAAACATCAGGCAAAGTGGGATCTCTCTGAAGATTAAACAGCCATCCTTCTAGGATTTCCAATTCAGCTGCTCCCTCCTGTGATATTGGCAGATGGAACATGGATAATAAATCTTGATTTTGTATGAAATCCCTGATAGAGAGCTTGTCATACAACACAAAAGAGAATAGTCTTGGAAGTCTCAAGCTCAAGGGTCGGGAAGAACCACCCACGTGCCAAGCATCCAGCCAAAAAAGAGCAGAATCACCCATATTAACTTGCACTGAGGCAATTGACCTATAGTGATCAGCAAGCTTGAGAATATCCTTCCACCAGAAGGAGCCAGTGAGAATTGTTGCATGTGGCACAACTCCATCATAATAACTATCCCAGATCAATTGAACCCAAGGTACTTGCTGCCTATTATAGAATTTATGCAAATGCTTGAGAAGGAGTCCTTGGTTCTGAATGTTCAGATTAAGGATTCCTAGGCCACCCTTATCCTTAGGCCTGCAAACTAGGTCCCAGGCAGCTAAAGATTGTTTAGGGACATCAGAGTTGCCCCTCCAAAGGCATTGTCTGAAAATCCTGTCAAGCTGCTTAATAATGCCCTCAGGAATATGCAAGCTGCAGAGGAAATATCTGGGCATTGAGGTAAGGACAGATGTGAGCAATTGCAACCTTGACCCTTGATTAAGCATGGCAGAGCTAACTGATAGTCTTCTTTCGACACTGTCCACCAAAGGCATTAGATCAACAATTCTAGGTCTTGTAGTTCCAAGAGGCAGGCCCAGATATGTGAAAGGTAACTGCTCCAATCTACAACCCAAAATGCTAGATAGTTTGTGAGCCTCAACTGGCTCCAGATTGATGGGAATCATTGAAGACTTGGCAAAATTCACTTTGAGGCCAGTTGACTGCTGGCGCATCCCTACCTGGCACGCCAAATGTCGAATTTCGGATTCCGGCAAAACCCTTGAGGTTCGAACACTGGGGTGCGCACGAAAACCTCCCCCTACCTAATCACGCTCTCAGCCTCACCGCGATCTCAAAGCCTGGCTCAACGAACCCGCAACACAAGAGACATGAGATTTATACTGGTTCGGGCCACCATTGTGGTGTAATACCCTACTCCAGTGTGGTGTGGTGGATTGCCTCTTGGGCTGAGGATGAACAGTACAAATGAAGAACAGCCTCCTGAGGTGAGGTGTTCTTGTGCTCGGTGAACTTGTGTGGGTGAGGATGGATCTACTCCAAGGTGAGATCCTCCCTCTACGGTGGTGGCTAGTCCTATTTATAGAGGCCCTGGTCCTCTCCCCATATTGAGCGGGAAGGGAGCCAACAACGGCCAAATTCGAAGGGAGACAACTAGTACAAGCTATCCTGACTAAAGGTTGTCTTCGCCTGCCAAAGGCTCTGGTGGTGACGCCGTCTTGGGCTCCACGGTGACCTCCGTCCTAATGTCCTGCTGGTCTTGGTCTTGTTGCACCAATAGGGAAACCTTTGCCTGATGCCTCGGGACTCCTCGCCTGCGCTTGCCCCTTTAGCACCAAAGAGGAAACGAGGACAATGTGCGCGCTAGCGCCCGCCTAGCCTTGGTCGTCATGGCTTGCGTCACAGGAACCTCGTGAGGTGTCCCTTGCCTTGATCTCTCCGCCCCTCGCGAGCCAGCCTAGTGAGGCCGCTCCCGAGGAGGTCTTGTGCCGTCCGCCTCGCGAGGCTTGGCCCCTCGCGAGGGTCTTGAGTGTTTGCTGGTGAAGATGGGCTGTACAGGGCCGCTGGTGGAGCCACGCCGTGGGCTGCAGGCAGGCAAGTCTGGGGACCCCCGTTCCCAGGACGCCGACAAAGCCAACTTCTCTGAAGCAGTCTAGAGCTTCTTCCAAGTAGGGCAGGCTAGCCATGGAATCACAACAGAGGCACTTGTGAGGCAAAATTATGTCCTGGTTGTAAAGGATGCATGAGTAGTAGCTCCGTTGCAAATTACTTCAGAATCTGTCTGAAGATATCTTTGGCTTCTTATAGGGGTTCTTGGCCTTATCAAAGAACGTGTTGTGCTCTCTGAAGCTTAACACACGGAAGGAGCTCTCAGTGGTTACAACGTTGGGAAGCCTTGGCATTCTTGGCATTGGCTTCTGCGTTTGAGGCCTTTGCTCAACATGATAGTCATACAGCGGCCCATGTACTTCAGGCGGTGTAAGGATAGGCCATCTGACACTAATCAGCTCTCCTTCACGATTAAACGCCCGTGCCATGGTGTGCAGAACAGGTGCAGCAGCAGCAACATCCGAGGTGGATGGCTGAGTGTCTTCAGTGGCGGAATTGGCTTCAATGTGGAGTGTGGGCTTCGGCTACAGATTGGCTTCAGCCATGATAACATCAGTCGCTTCAGTCTGAGTGGCAACAGCAGCACTGGCTTCAATGATAAGGCGTCAGACACATGGACTTCAGGAATCACAACAGTGTCAGCAGCATGAATCCCAACTTGTTCTTCTTCTTGGTGATCATGGGCTGATGTAGCCGGAATATCTTCAGACTCTTTGGCTTCAGACTCTTGGGTAGTAGGTGAATGTATGGCTTTAGGAAACACTTGACGTGCAACTAAGCTGGTGTGTTGCACATCCTCTTCAAGGATACTGAACATGGAGGAGGACCGCGGGCCTCTATGAAGCCTTTGGAAAACAGGTGATGGTGTTGACTTCTCCATGTTTCTGGTGTTGCTTGGGGGGTCTCAAGCACTGGTGTAGTGACTTGAGCTGGTGGCGTACGTGGAATCACTTCATGCAGATGGGTGTTGGCGGGTGTTGCTCTTCTCAGAACTCATCTTGGGCGATTCGCGTCGTGGCACCGCCAATGCTAATGGGTTCCCTGTGCGAAGGCACAGGCGATGATACTGGGTTCTGAGACAGCTGAGGAAGGACTTCATCATCTTCTCTATCAACATTGTCTTCATGACCAATGTCTTCAGCTGCGGTGGTCAACAACTGGAATTTCAATAGTGACATGATCCTCTGTGATAGCAGGTTCATGCACAACCATTCTTTGTTCTTTGTGGGAGGAGGCAGGCAAGGCAACTGATATGGGCTCCACAAGCAACAGCTCGTAAGGATCAGATGAAGATGTTGGTGCTTGTGCCCTTCGCGAAGCCTTTGAAGACTTAGTCTTCTGCCTTTTCGGTGAGGAAGGGGCATCAGAAGCTTCATGGTTCTTGCGCTTCTTCGCTTCGACTTCATCTTGCTTTGTCTTCTTCCTTTTGGAAGCAACTGATGGAGCATTAGGCTTCGGACCATCAAAGCCTTTGGGAAGTATGATCTTCGACACTTCTTGCCGTGAAGGCTCAACTTCGGGTGCAACTGCCTTCTTCTTCTTGCCGGCAAGCTTGGGGTCGATGCCTGGGCGCCCAAGTGCCTTTCTCTTCAAGGCTTCATTGTGATCCTAAACACACTTCGCAACATAGTACTTGAGGCGCTCTTGAGCGCCCTTGGCTTCATCACGATGCTTTTGAAAATCTGCCTTTAGGTCAGCCATCATCAATTTAAACTTCTGAACATCAGAGACACTAAGCTTCGCCATGTGCTTCTTGAAGACAACCTTCTCATGGTCAATTTTGTTCTTCTGCTCAATGACCTTCTGAGCAATAGCAAGTTCCTTGGCTATACAGCCTTGGAAGGTGACACAGATGCCAATGGGCAACTGCAGATCATCAATGGTGAGAGATGTGTCTTCAAACCATTCATCAATGAAGTTGTTCAAGATATCAGCATCGAACATAGGCAGATCCATGAAGATTTTAGCCTTGTATTTGCTCTTGGTTAGCAGCTCCAGGGCATCATCAATGAGAACTTCATCACTGGACAGATCTATAATGTCATCATCATTTCATAGAATGCTTGTTGGACTAAGGCCTTGACCTAAGATTTTCTTTGTCTTTGGAGAATTCCGAGACAAGTCTTCAGAATGCACACTGGTTTCAGGAGGTGCAATTTTCAATGGCTTCACTCTTGAAGCTTTTGGAGCAGAAGCAGCTTTGGAAGCCTTTGACTTCTTAGCTGGCTTCGGGGATTCAGGAGTAGCAGATGGTTGGGTTCCTTCTTGAGAAGCTTCAACATGAGCCCTTTGCTCAGCACAATGCGCTAGATACGCATCAAAGTCATGGAAGGGACCAATGATATTGGGTTCAGCTTCACGAGAGCCATCTAGCCTAGGTTCTGCAGGGCCTGGATTGAAGTCAATCCCAAGATCCTTCTTCTTTTGAGTTGTAGAGCTTCTAGCAAACTAATAATTTGCTTCAGATAGATCATCATTACGGCACCACAGTATGCTTCAGGGATCATCATCTTGAGCCATGGGCCCTCTCACCATGCATGGGAAGAATTTCAACCGAATTGCTTCAGCTTGCTTTGTCTTCGGATGAAGCTTCTTATAGACAATATCGGCCCAAGGTGGCCTCACAGCGTTCTTGGCAGCATACTCGGGGTCACAAACTTGTATTGAAATCATTTTTCAACCCAGTACCTGCGAATCCATTGAACGCGCAATTTGCGCTCCCCATATGTTTCTTCTGGATCAGATTTATACATCTCATATAGGTCAGAGGGCAGATCCTAAGCAGTATTCTCATGACACTGTCTGCCACCCTTCTTAGCTGATTTTCCACTTTCCATTGGCCTCACATAAGTGATTGTCTTCGCTTTGCTTGTCAAACAGGAACTGTCTTCAGGAGAGTCAAGGTGATGCTGTAAGTAGTTTGCAAATGAATTAAGACTATCAGAACCAATAGACTCGCCCACAGACCTGTACTTGTGAAAGAATTAGACATGCGGGTGAAGTAGGAGAGGTCATATGCATTCTCAGAGGATTTTGAAGATAAAATCAGTTTGAAGACATTGACCTCATAGTGCGAAGACATTCACTTATTTGGATAAGTTGGTTGCAGATTTGTATGAATCCTTGAATAAGTACAAGTGAGGAATCACACTAGTTGTGAAGGATAAGTGAAGGTACTTGCAAATCATGAGATGCAAAAGATGGAAGATCCAAATTTCAAAGTGACTAAAACAACTTTCTAAAGATATAGAAAGTTTAACGGATCAAGCAGACAATAAAAAGAGAGATTTTATTTACGCACAAGAACACAGAAAGAACTGCAGGACGAGTTTGGACAGGAGGCCGAGCAATTCGATCTCTCGAGCCCTAACTTGGCGGCGGAAGATAGCTACGACAGCGAGGGTGAAGATGGCTGATGTCTACTATGCAACTTTATTGTTGTAGACACGTGTTGGGCCTCCAAGCAAAGAGTTTTGTAGGACAGTAGCAATTTTCCCTCAAGTGGATGACCTAAGGTTTATCAATCCAGAAAACAGAAAAAGTTTTTGCGGTGTTTGGACTCCGTTTGATATTGATTTCCTGCGATGTAAAAACCAAGCAAAAAACAACAACTGGCACTGGGCACTGGGTCAATAGGTTAGTCCCAAACAATGATATAAAGTTGATATAAAATGATTGTAAAGCATCCAAGAATGATAAAATAACAACATGAATACTTCATAAATTATAGATACGTTGGAGACGTATCAGCATCCCCAAGCTTAATTCCTACTCGTCCTCGAGTAGGTAAATGATAAAAGAAATAATTTATGAAGTGTGAATGCTAGCAAAGTGCACAAGTTTGATCAATGATAATTTCAATCACTTTTCCTAGCATCATAACAACAACTCTTTCTTATAAAACTTCTCATGTATAGTAGCAACCAATTCACATGTTAAGGTTCGAACAATGAATTCTCTTGAAACTCAACAACCTATGTTCTCAGTCACCAAGCAATTGTAATTCAACTTATTCAACAGAGTTTAAGTAAGAGCTTCACATACTCAACCATCATATAGTCTTCTATGATTGCTAACACTCACCACATACACATGAGCAAAATGTTTCAACGTATTCACCTCAAGGGGCTTATTGTTTTGCCTCCCAACGTATTCACCTCAAGGGTGATGTCAACAATAATAACTCATGCTACCCATATCCAACTGGATATATGTGCCTAGATCTTTCCTCACCACATGATGCTTGCCAAAAGAGAAAAATAAAATGGAATAGAGAGAAAAACTTTGACTCTTGCATAAAAGTAAATACATAAAAGTAAAAGATAGGCCCTTCGCAGAGGGAAGCACAGGTTGCCATGCACTTATTTTTTTTGTATGCTCAACCCCTTAGTGCAAAAGAACGTCGCGTTGTATTGCCCCTTATCATAGCAACCTTTATTATGCAGTCTGTCGCTTTTATTCTTTGCCATCACAAGTTTGTACAACACTCAATTTTCTCTTACACTAAATGATCTAACACTTTTAGAAGCAATTTTTATTGCCTTATTGCACCGATGACAACTTACTTGAAGGATCTTGCTCAATCCTTAGGTAGGTATGGTGGACTCTTGAAAATAAGATTTGGGTTTAAGGGTTTTTGGATGCACAAGTAGTATCTCTACTTGGTGCGGAATTTTTGGCTAGCAAAGATGGGGGACAAGCACCACATGTTGAAGGATCTATGACAATATAACTTCTATGTGAATATGAACAAACATAAACCATTACGTTGTCTTCCTTGTCCAACTATAATATTTTGATGGGGGCTTACAATCACAAAAGATTTCCATGATAGTGTATTTGCCTGTGAAAGTTCTCTTCCGTATACTAATTATTCATGAATTGCTTGTATGACCAATATTGTGATTGTCAAGCCTCAAAAGATTTCACTTTCTAAACCCAATGTGAAGCTACCACTAGTCATGATATGATTTCAACTTCATGACATTCAATTTATTCAACAATTTACTCATAGGATATAAGTGAAGCACAAGAGTAAATAACAAGCTACTCCAAAAAGATATAAGTGAAGATCATGAGCATAATATTTCTTTCTATAAAATTAATTTAAGTGAAGCAAGAGAGAATTTCTTCAAAAATATTAAAGCACACCATACTCAAAAATATATAAGTGAAGCACTAGAGCAATTCCATAGAAAAGAGCTTCGTTGACGGGATGTGTGTGCCGCTTACCTAGCCTCCCTGGCAACTATTTGAGGACTCTATTTTATTTAAAAAATATCAGATCTAAGTACTTTATTAAAATAGCAAGAAAAACAAAATAAAATGACATTCCAAGGATAGCACACATCATGTGAAGAAGCAAAAACTTAGGCTCAACCGATACTAACCGATAATTGTTGAAGAAGAAAGGTGGGATACCTACCAGGGCATCCCCAAGCTTAGATGCTTGAGACTTCTTGAAATATTATCTTGGGATGCCTTGGGTATCACCAAGATTGAGCTTATGTGTGTCCTTAATTCTTCCCATATCATGGTTTTCCTAAATCTCAAAAGCTTCATCCACACAAAACTCAACAAGAACTCGTGAGATAAGTTAGTATAAACCAATGCAGAAACTTATCATTCTCTACTGTATCAAATAACTAAAATTATTATGCAACATTACATACTAAATGCCTCTGCATATTTAATACTCCTATCCTCAAATAGAATCATTAAACAAGCAAACATATGCAAACATAACAGCAATCTGCCAAAACAGTACAGCCTGTAAAGAATGCAAGAGTATCAATACTTATTCAACTCCAAAAATTATGAAAATTTACCACACTTTAGAAAATTTATCACTGCTTATTATGCAAAAGGTTTCAATATTTTATTACATTTGACTTTTCTAGGGAATTTTTGCAACAG
This sequence comes from Triticum aestivum, assembly GCF_018294505.1. NCBI lineage: Eukaryota > Viridiplantae > Streptophyta > Magnoliopsida > Poales > Poaceae > Triticum > Triticum aestivum. Next base: position 298,014,087 of record NC_057802.1, on the reverse strand, counting down.
TGGTAAATTTCTGTTTTCAAACAGCAACATGTAGACTTGTAAAATAAGCATAGTAAAGGCTATCAAACAACGTCATTTTTTTTGTAATATAAGCATTGAAATAAAAGATGCAAAACATTATTCTAAATAACAGAAAGCAAATACAAATAAAAAAATTATGCTCCAAGCAAAACTCATGTCATGTGACGAACGAAAACATAGCTCCAAGTGAGGTTACTAATAATGTTGAAGACGAAAGAGGGGATGCCTTCCGGGGCATCCCCAAGCTTAGTTGCTTGGATCTTCCTTGAATATTACCTTGGGGTGCCTTGGGCATCCCCAATCTTAGGGTCTTGTCACTCCTTATTCTCCTCATATCGACATCTCACCCAAAACTTGAAAACTTCAATCACACAAAACTTAACGGAAATTTGTGAGATAGGTTAGTATGATAAAGAGCAAACCATTTCACTTTTGGTACTGTCAAAGACAAGATTCATAAATGTTTCCACACAAATACTAATGTAGCATATCATTTCCACAATTTATATTGAGCAATGTACGCCATAGAAACTAGAAAACAAGCAAACTATGCATTGAAAACAGAATCTGTCAAAAACAGAACAATCTGTAGTAATCTGTACTCAAACCATACTTCTGCTACTCTAAAAATTATGAAATAATTAGGACCACGTGAGAAATTTGTATATTAAAATTCTGCAAAAATAATGCACTCAAAAGCAATCTTATGTTAAAAATAAGAATTATTTTCGTGAGCACAAAAGTTTCTGTTTTTCAGCAAGATCTAATCAACTATCACCCAACATGATCCCAAAGGCTTTACTTGGCACTTTATTGAAACAAAAGCAATAAAACATGATCACTACAATATCATAATCATGTGAACACACAAAAACAGAAGGTAAAAGTGTTGGGTTGTCTCCCAACAAGTGCTTTTCTTTTATGCCTTTTTAGCTAGGCGTAATGATTTCAATGATGCTCGCATAAAAGTAAAGAATTGAAATATAAAGAGAGCATCATGAAGCATATGACTAGCACATTTAAGCCTAACCCACTTCCTATGCATAGGGATTTTGTGAGAAAACAACTTATGGGAACAAGAATCAACTAGCATGGGAAGGCAAAACAAGCATAACTTCAAGATTTTCAACACATAGAGACGAAACTTGATATTACTGCAATATGTAAAAAGCATTTGTTCCTCTCTCATAATAATTTTCAGTAGTGTCATGGATGAATTCAACAATATAACTATCACATAAAGCTTTCTTTTCATGATGCATAAGCATACAAATTTTATTACTCTCGACATAAGCAATTTTATTCTCATTCATAATTGTGGGAGCAAACTCAATAAAATAACTCTCATGTGATTGGAAATTAAAATCATGATGACAAGTTTCATGTTTATAATTATTCAATATAGCATACATGTCATCACCATAATCATCATAGATAGCAACTTTGTTGTCATAATCAATTGCAACCTCTTCCAAAATAGTGGATTCATCACTAAATGAAGTCATGACCTCTCCAAATCCACTTTCATAATTATTACAATGAGATTCAACACCCTCCAACATAGTGGGATCATTAGTACATAGAGTTGACGCTCTTCCAAACCCACTTTCATCAATATAATCATCATAAATAGGAGGCATGCTATCATCATAATAAATTTTCTCATCAAAACTTGGGGGACTAAAAATATCATCTTCATCAAACATAGCATCCCCAAGCTTGTGGATTTGCGTATCATTAGCATCGTGGATATTCAAACAATTCATACTAACAACATTGCAATCATGCTCATCATTCAAACATTTTGTGCCAAACATTTTGTTGACTTCTTCTTCTAACAATTGAGCACAATTTTCCGAACCATCATTTTCAAGAAAGATATTGTAAAGATGATCAATAATATGATGCAACCTCAATTCCATTTTTTATGTAGTTTTATTTTATAGACCAAACTAGTGATAAAACAAGAAACTAAAAAAATTCAATTGCAAGATCTAAAGATATACCTTCATGCACTCACCTCCCCGGCAACGGCGCCAGAAAAGAGCTTGATGTCTACTACGCAACTTTATTCTTGTAGACACGTGTTGGGCCTCCAAGCGCAAAGTTTTTTAGGACAGTAGCAATTTTCCCTCAAGTGGATGACCTAAGGTTTATCAATCCGTGAGAGGTGTAGGATGAAGATGGTCTCTCTCAAACGACCCTGCAACCAAATACAAGAAATCTCTTGTGTCCCCAACACACCCAATACAATGGAAAATTGTATAGGTGCACTAGTTCGGCGAAGAGATGGTGATAAAGGTGTAATATGAATGGTAGAAATATATTTTTATAATCTGAATAAATAAAAACAGCAAGGTAGAAAATAGTAAATGGGCACAAACACGGTATTGCAATGCTTGAAAATGAGGCCTAGGGTCTGTACTTTCATTAGTGCAATCTCCCAACAGTGCTAATATAATTGGATCATATAACCATCCCTCAAAATGCGATGAAGAATCACTCCAAAGTTCCTATCTAGCGGAGAACATAAGAATAAATTGTTTGTAGGGTACGAAACCACCTCAAAGCTATTCTTTCCGTTCGATCTATTCAAGAGTTCGTACTAAAATAACACAAAGCTATTCTTTCCGTTCGATCTATCCTAGAGTTCATACTAAAATAACACCAAAGAAAATTCATATTCATAATACTCAATCCAACACAAAGAACTTCAACGAGTGCCCCAATATTTCTACCGGAGAAACAAAGACAAGAACGTGCATCAACCCCTATGCATAGATTACCCCAATGTCACCTCGGGAATCGGCGAGTTGAGTGCCAAAACATATATCAAGTGAATCAATACGATACACCATTGTCACCACGAGTATTCAGTTGCAAAACATATATCAAGTGTTCTCAAATCCATAAAAGTATTCAATCTGATAACAACGAAATCTCAAAGGGAAAAACTCAATTCATCACAACAAGATAGAGAGGGGAAAACACCATATGATATGACTATATTAACAAAGCCCGCGATACATCAAGATCGTGACATCTCAAGAACATGAGAGAGATAGAGAGATTAAACACATAGCTACTGGTACAAACCCTTAGCCCCAAGGGTGGACTACTCCCTCCTCATCGTGGTGACCGCCGGGATGATGAAGATGGCCACCAGAGATGATTCCCCCCTCCGGCAGGGTGCCGGAAAGGGTCTAGATTGGTTTTTGGTGGCTACAGAGCCTTGCGGCGGCGTACCTTCTGATCTAGGTTAACTCCGAGGGTTTTTGGAATATTTGTGAATTTATAGAGTAAAGAGGGGGTGCGGGAGGCCACCGAGGTGGGCACAACCCAACCGGGCGCGCTTGGGCCCCCAGGCGTGCCCTAGTGGGTTGTGCCCCCCTCGGGGCACCCCCCCGGGTGCTGCTCTGGCCATTGGTGGTCTTCTGGTCCATAAAAATCCAGAAAAAGTTTCGCGGTGTTTGGACTCCGTTTGATATCGATTTCGTGCGATGTAAAAAACAAGCAAAAAACAACAACTGGTATTGGGCACTGGGTCAATAGGCTAGTCCCAAAAAATGATATAAAGTTGCTATAAAATGATTGTAAAACATCCAAGAATGGTAAAATAATAGCATGAATACTTCATAAATTATAGATACGTTGGAGACGTATCAATGACCATGGCCGGCGTGAGTACGACGACGGAGAGGTCGCGGCAGCAAAGCGCTTATTCTCCAGCGACGATGAGAGACAGTGACGGCTCTAGGGTTGCGAGCGAGACATCAATGGGAGTAGTAGAATTAATGAACGCGGGGGAGACGTATTTATAAGGAGGGGAGTTGAGCTATGAATTTACTGCGCTGCCCCTGGCAGTACGTATTTGCACGAGCATGGCACGCATGCGTAGTTTAAACAACTATGCCACGACCCCACGCATAGCTAGTATAACGCGCAGTCGTTCTGGCTTCTCCAGATTCCGGCAAAAGGATAAGAATATTTAAAGCATTTGAAATGTTTGTCTCAAAATCTTCGACTGACAAGGACACAGTGAAGACAATCAACACGTGTCAATAGAATGCATATGAAGATTTAGAGAGGTTAGGAGAGATAAGCACAGATGGGATAAGGGTCCGATCACATTCACTTAATGCAGAAAAGGCAACTTGAAGACATAGCTATAAGTGAATGTTGTTGAGGACAGAATATATATATATATATATATATATATATATATATATATATATATATATATATATATATATATATATATATATAGGCAATGAGATCCAAGAGGAATGCGAAGATGAATCATGAAGATAAATTCAATGTTGAAGACAAACTAATTATGAATATAATGCAGTGTATGTGACGCCAAATGAAAATCTTCAAGAAAGATTGGTGGTGGCGTTACCCACTGTATAGGAAGTATTAGACCCAGACACGACGCACAGTTATCGTGGCGCTCAGAAGTCAATTTCCACATTAATGTCTTCATACTTAGAGTGTATATCTTCATGAATTGGATACATACGTTAATTCATGTGTTGTGCACCTAAGTCATCAACATGCATCAGCGTTAGGATGTGTGTCCATTCATAGCACATTTGAGGATTCTAAGATATTTAGCTCACACCACAGCTTGCAAAATCTCTTTTCATCCAAAGGTTTTGTGAAGATATCTGCCAGTTGTTCTTCAGTGTTGACATGAATGATATCAATGTCTTCCTTCAACAGATGATCTCTGAGAAAATGATGACGGATCTAAATGTGCTTTGTCTTGGAGTGCTGAACTGGATTTTGAGCAATCTTTATGGCGCTTTCGTTGTCACAGTAGAGGGGCACCATCTTCTTGTTGATCGCATAGTCCTTGAGAGCTTTCTTCATCTAGAGAAGTTGAGCGCAACAGGATCTAGCTGCAATGTATTAAGCTTCAACAGTAGAGAGTGACACACAGTTTTGCTTCTTTGAAGACCAACAGACAAGTGATCATCCAAGGAATTGGAATGTGCCTGATGTATACTTGCGATCCACCTTGTCACCAGCATAATCAGCATATGAGAATCCTACTAGATCAAACTCTGAGCCCTTTGGATACCATAATCCTAGCGTTGGGGTGTGAACCAAATATCAAAGTATTTGCTTCACTGCGAGGTGATACGAATCCTTTGGTGCCGGTTGGAATCGGGCGCACATGCAAACTCTAAGCATTATATCTAGCCTACACTACTACATGATGCTGCTAACGCGACACTACGATCAGAGACCCTTCGACGAAACTGTGTGCGATGCAATAATCACCAACGGTGGTGTAAAAATCCGTCAAAAAAGGTGCAAAACGTTTGCAATGACGGATGCATCAAACACGGTTCAGATTTTAGTTGCGTGTGTGATGCAGAGCATACGGTTCAGTTCAATTAACTGTTTGCGATGAGGAGGAACAAAAGAAACGGGTAGCCAGATGAAGGTGTGTGCGATATACAGCATATGGTTCACTCAGATGAACTATTTGTGATTAGGCAACACAAAAGAAACGGTCAGCCAGATCAAGGTGTGTGCGATATACGGCATGCGGTTCACTCAGATGAACTGTTTGTGTTGAGACAAGAGAACAGAAATGGTTCAATATAACAAGATGTGTGTGATACGCGGCAAACAGGTGTGTAATCAGAAATGTGTGCGAAGACCGACAATAATACAGACGATGGCTGCTAATAAGCCGTGTGTGTTCTGGGCAAACGCTTGGTGGTATACAATTGTCAGGATTGATGAAATCATCACCGACGGGTTCCCCAGAGTGATGTCATTGCACACAGAACAATAGCATATGTACTTATAACTTATAAGGACTTGATTCCATAAACAGATTGAACATCCAATTACATATGTGGCTAGTACACACATGACCTGTGCACACACCAAAGTATGTTCCAAAATGCCTAGAAAACTAAAACAATGTATAAAAAGGCAAAATGAACAGTGAATAGTTTCATATTACTATAGTTGCATGTTGCCTCTGTAAAATAAATCAAGGCGGGAAGAGACAGTGTATGTCGTGTCGCACACATAGGTGACGAGGTCCCTCTCGGAACCATGAGCCTTTTTGAGAGAAGCTCCGGATTGTAAGAAGTTTGTACCAAAACTTGTCCCAGATTGGACTAATTTTTTACCACAGCATGTTGGTGCTATGTCATAACACCATGCCAAGTTTCATGATTTTGAGGCGAGTTTTGGATTTATAGTAATTTTAAAACCATGTTTCTCAATGTTTACTGTCGAGTCGGCACCACCCTGGATAGGCTTTTTCCTCATGGGTCCCAAATGAAAAATCCAAATCTGTCACTACCATGCAGCTTTTCTTATTAAGAATTACAGCCCATTTGGTGTGCTAGCTGAAAATAAGTTTGTGGGTGCTGGTGGGCGCTAAGAACTTGCGGTTCTGTAATGAACAAAGATCTCAAGGATCCCGCGAGAGTGAGGTTCTTTCCCTATGTTGTGAATGCTTATAATATTTATGTCTTAATTAAAGAAATGGCATGCCATTGGCCCAATATGAAAGAAAATATGGGCCAAAGCCGAGTTGAAAAGGGCAACAACAGCTTACAAATAGTACAAAAGCATGAGGATTAATTGCTCATCAGGTTTAGACAAAATCCAGATTGAACAGGACAATGACATCTAACTCAACCAAAGTTTTTGGCAGTCACAATCAAATGGATCGTCTGATCCATAAAATCATGATCTCGGGCCAGAAATTCTACTGGTCAATGATGACAATCTGTTGTAAATAGAAGTCGAGCATGATCAGAAGCCCTTAGGTCCACCTAAAACTTCTTTTTATGTTGTTCAACACTTGCAGTTGTAAGAAATTTCTTGTCGAAAAACTTAATCCTCACAGACAATAGTGCCTGATACGTCTCCAACGTATCTATAATTTTTGATTGTTCCATGCTGTTATATTATCATTCTTGGATGTTTTTTAATCATTTTATATCATTTTTTGGTACTAACCTATTGACATAGTGCCAAGTGCAAGTTGATGTTTTTTGCATGTTTTTACATCGCAGGAAATCAATACCAAATGGAGTCCAAACGCAGCGAAACTTTTTATTGATTTTTTTGGACCAGAAGACATCCAGTGGGCCGAAGAAGCACCTGGGGGGTGCTCCGAGGGGAGCACAACCCACCAGGGCGCGCCTGGAGGCCCAGGAAATCCCTGGTGGGTTGTGCCCACCTCGGTTGCCTCTTAAACTGCCTCTTTACTCTATAAATACCCCAATATTCCAGAAACCCTAGGGGAGTCAACAAAAATCAATTCCAGCCGCCGCAAGTTCCTGAACCACCAGATCCAATCTAGACACCATCATGGAGGGGTTCATCATGTCCATTGGTGCCACTCGGATGATGCGTGAGTAGTCTTTTGTAGACCTACGGGTCCGTAGTTAGTAGCTAGATGGCTTCCTCTCTCTCTTTTGATTCTCAATACAATGGTCTCTTGGAGATCCATATGATGTAAATCTTTTTGCGGTGTGTTTGTTGGGATGCGTTGAACTTTGAGTTTATGATCAGATCTATCTTTTTATCCATGAAAGTTTTTTGAGTCTTCTTTGATCTCTTATATGCATGATTTCTTATAGCCTCGTATTTCTTCTCCGATATTTGGGTTTTGTTTGGCCAACTTGATCTATTTATCTTGCAATGGGAAGAGGTGCTTTGTGATGGGTTCGATCTTACGGTGCTTGATCCCAGTGACAGAAGGGGAACCGACACGTATGTATCATTGCTATTAAGGATAACAAGATGGTGTCTACTTCTACATAAATAGATCTTGTCGATGTCATGTCATCGTTCTTATTACATTACTCCATTTCTCCATGAACTTAATACACTAGATGCATGCTGGATAGCGGTCGATGTGTGGAGTAATAGTAGTAGATGCAGGCAGGAGTCGGTCTACTAATCTTGGACGTGATGCCTATATAATGATCATTGCCTGAATATCGTCATGATTATTTGAAGTTTGATCAATTGCCCAATAGTAATTCGTTTACCCATCGTTTGCTATTTTTCTTGAGAGAAGCCACTAGTGAAATCTACATCCCCCGGGTCTCTTCCTTGTTATATTTGCCTTTGCGATCTATTTTATTTGCTTTTATTTTCAGATCTATTAAACCAAAAATACAAAAATACCTTGCTGCAATTTATTTTATCTCGCATTCCCGCGAGATATATCTATAACAACTCTCTCACGTCCGTTTGCCAATTTCTGGCGTCTTTGCCCGAAAGGGATTGACAACCCCTTTAACACGTCGGGTTACGAGTATTTTTTTATTTGTGTGCAGATGCCGTTCACGTAGTGTTGCATGATTCTCCTACTGGTTCGATAACCCTGGTCTCGTCACTGAGGGAAATACCTACTGTCCCCGTGCTGCATCATCCCTTCCTCTTTGGGGAAATACCGACGTAGTCTAGCAGACATCAGTGCCCTCACATTCAACATGAAGAATGTGACAAAGCTAGTGTTTGTATTGTTGGATGCATATCCTTCCAGCGTTACTGTCTTCAAACGAATGTCATGAGATCTGGGAAAATCCCGGTGCTTCTTGAACCATAGATTGGTTATACCTTTTTTCTCCATGTGTTGATATCCAAGATAAATCATTATCCACTCCCAGCTACTTATGCATGGCATGAGAAACTATAATATGTAATTGTCATTCCAAACATGTTTAATCATAATGCGCTGAATCATGGATACTAGGTTAAACATATTTACACAGACAGACCAAGTCGAGTTCATACCAGTTTCTCCCTGCCACGGCCAGTTCATCGAATGTCGTCATTATTGCCTTTCACTTGCACGACCGAATGATATGAAAATAATAATAGTGCAAGAGTGCTGTGGACTAAGCTGGAATCTGCAAACATTTTATTCAATAGGAGAAGACAAGGTAAAATGTGCTCTTTATTAGTTCAACAATTATTATATGAGAGCCACTCAACATTTTCATCGTGGTCTTCTCCTCTGTACAACTCGAATAAAAAGAAAAGATATTCGTAGAAACACACTGAAATATTTTTGGAGTTTTTGGTTTTCTTGAACAAGCAATAAAAGGGAAAAGCAAAAACGAGAAAAACTATTTACACGGGAATGCTCCCAACAAGCAAAAGAAGAACAAGGAAATCTTTTTGGGTTTTCTTTTTAATATTACTACTAAGCATGCATAGAAAGTAAATTAGCTACAACTAATTTTTTTTCTAAAGTTTTTCAAACACACAAGAAGAAAGCAAGAAAATAAATCTAAGCATGGATGATACAATGAAAAAGTGTGGACACCGACAAATGGAATAACTGAACATGAATGTAAAGTCAGTGGAAACACGTACTCCCCCAAGCTTAGGCTTTTGACCTAACTTGGTAATCGATCAGTAGCATGGAGGGTAGTAGTGGTGCTGAGGAGCGGGCATCCACTTATCCCACTCCTGAGGCTCCTCCTGTGCTGCCTCCGCAGCAGCCTGAGCGTACCGGTAGGCGATGATGTCTGCAGGCATAATTCTGTATCCTCCCCTGGCAACAGAATCAAACAAAGCAGGAGCAGGCAATGGAATAATATCACGAGTTCTCACACTAAAAATCAGATTATATGGAATGGGGATGTTAGGAGATTCGATATTAGTAAAGTGATGGTGATCCATGGCTGCACGATCTAGGTAAACTTTGGTAAGAGGGTAATCATGAGGGCGTATCTCAACATTAAAGTGAGCCGCCAAACAAGTAGCATAAATCCCTCCATGTATTTTACCATGAGATTTATTAAGATGGAAACGACGAGCCACAATAGCTCCCAAGCTATAAGTGTTGTCGCCCTCTAATGCACGGCGTAAAACAGCAAGGTCTGGGAAGTAAGTGCACCCACCTTCTCCCTAGCAAGCAATCATTTTGTAATGAAAAGTGTAAAGTAATGAACATCGGGAAAATGCAAGCCAGCGGCAGTGGTAGCTGACACCCCTCTCTCATCTCCCACTGTCAAAGTGCGATAAAAGGCCTCAAACCCAGCCGGCCTAGGCTCAGCCAAGCTCCCATCAGAAGGGATCATGCATATGTCACAAAATACAGTAAGTGGTATCTGATGGTTTTCAGCATATAAATCAAAGCTCACTTCAGGGGGATTATTCCAAGGAAGGAAAGTAAAACTTTGAACAAAGATGTTTGTGAGGATTTGATGCTGTTCACACTCATCTGCGATGAAGTCGGTGAGGCCCGCATTTGCATCGTATTGTGTGAACTCCTGAAGGAGTCCAGCCTCTTCCAGGAACGGGGTGTGCGGCCATTCACACGGCCGTACTCCCGCCAACCTTCGAGGATGGAGATCACTATCAGATGACTCCCCAATAACACCCTTGGAGTTCTTCTTGGAGCCAAACTTCCTAAAGATATTCATGGTTTTCCTATGAACTAAATTCTTGAATTTATTAGCCCTCAAAAATTTCTCAACAAAACTTCACAAAAATGATACCAACTACTCATAGGGATGCATACAGGCCATAGCTAGCATTCAAACTACTTAGAACTCTAAGAACTTAACATGCAAGCACATCTACAGCAGCACCAAGAGTAGCTAATTATTCAAAATATAAACCACTAAAACAAAAACTAATTGGGCAAAACGATGGAGTCACATACCAAGAAACAATCCCCCAAAACAGTTTCGGAAACGGAGCTTCGAGCAAAGAGATCGAAATCCGCGGGTTTGAGGGCAAGAACATGGGAGAGAGAGCAATGGAGATTTTTTTCTGGAGGTAAGTAATGAAGTGGGCTGAAGTGATAAGTGAGGGGGCCCACGTGGGGACCAAAACCCACCAGGGCGCGCCTGGGGGTCCTAGTGCACCCAGGTGGGTTGTGCCCACCTAGTGCACCTCCCTCTGATATTATTTGCACCAGAAATTCGGAAATATTCAGAAAAAAATCGTATTAAATTTTCAGGGCATTCAGAGAACTTTTATTTTTGGGTCATTTTTTATTGCATGGGAAATTCAGAAAACAGACAAAGCATTTTATTTTATTTTATTTAACTAATGAAAACAGAGAACTAAAAGTAGGGACAGAAAGTAGTGCTTACAAAATTCATCAACTTCATACCGTTGAAAAATGATCCATTAATAAGGTTGATCAAGTCTTATTAACAACCACTTTCGATTAGCATGAAACCGAAGAACTTCCGTAAATCACTAAGTTACCTCAATGGGGATATGCATTTCCCCAATAATAAGCATTTCATATTTCTTTTTGACAGTAGGTAGAGGTATTTGAAAACTTCCAATAGTGATTGTCGGAGATTTTTCAATAACATTAATACCATTCACTTGGAATTGTTTCTTCGGAAAGTGCACCGTATGCTCATTACCATTGATATAAAAAGCGACCTTGCTTTTATTGCAATCAATAACAGCCCCTGCAGTATTCAAGAAGGGTCTACCAAGGATAATCGACATGTTGTCGTCCTCGGGCATCTCAAGTATAAGAAAATCAGTTAAGATAGTAACATTAGCAACAACACCGGCCACATCCTCATAGATACCAATAGGTATGACAGTTGATTTGTGTAACACCCTGAGAATCATGCTACAGTAACCCCCTGTGATTAAGCTAATCATGTTGCTAAACAGGGCTTGATCACATTTGAATCACCTTCCTTTCAAACTCCTAGCTCAAACTTCAAATATAATTAAAGTGAAAAATAAAAGTTTTCAAAAATTCAAACAAAAATGTTCAGTGGGTGCTAAATAATACACTGGTAATTATGGTGGAGAAAACACATTTTTATAAAATGTCTAAATACTTTTAAATGAAATAAAACAGAAAAGGGAATAAGCAAATAAAGAGAAAACAGAAAACAGAACCCAGGCAGAGAAAAAGAAAAAAAAAGGGGAAAAAGGCCCGCTTCCCCCCCACTGCCCCCCCGGCCCAAACTGGGCCGCAGCCGCGCCCCCGGCCCAGCCCACCTCCTCCCTCGCCCCTTCCCTGTTCCCCCGACCGGGTCGGAACAGGGGCGCGCTGCCGCTCGACCCCCTCGCCGGCACCGACGCCGGAGGGGATAAGGTCGCCAGCTCCCCCGCCTCCTCGGGCCTCCCTCCCACTCACCCCACTCTCCCTCTCGGCCCCCGCGCCTCCCTCTTCCCTTCCACGGATCCGCGCCGCTCTCCTCTGCCCCACGCCCGACGCGCTCGCCGCCGTTCCCTTCGTTCACGCGGCCACCGTGCCCCACTCGCCACCCCGCCGTGTCGTACGACGTCGCCGCCCTCGACTACACCCCCTCCGCCTCTCCGTCGAAGCTCGGAGCCACCGCAACGGCCTCCCCGAGCTCGCCTTCAACCTCGGACGCCGGCGACCCCCCTTCTTCCCCGGCGCCGACCTGCTGCTCCTAAGCACCCACGGGCCTTTCTTGCGCCACGCGGTGAGCTCCTCTACCTCCTCCCCCACTCCGCTAGCTCGCCCAGGCTCCCTAGCTTTTCCCCCACGCGCGCCCGAACGCCGCGCCGCGGAGCTCGCCGCCGGCGGGTCTCCGGTGACCAAATGGTACGGGCTCAAGCTCACAGCGCTCCCCACCGCACGTAGAAGCTCCCCAGCCCCTCCGCTTGCTCGACCGCCTGCCGTAGCCCTGTTTCCGTCGGGCACCCGTGCGCGCCGCCACCTCCGCCGCTCGCCGGCGCCGATTCCGGCCGAGTCCGGCGAAGCCCCGGCCACCCCTGGATGCGGCGCTGCGAGTTCTTTCGAATGGGCCTAGCCCCGTTCCTCCCCGAGCCCCGTAGCGCAATTCCGGCCAACTCCGGCGAGGGACCGCCGCGGTTTTGGTCGCCGGAGTTGCGCCGGCGCCGGCCGCCGACGTGGCACACCTGGGGCCACCCCCTGGGTCACTGCCAGTGGCCCCCACGGGCCCCAGTTGACTGGGTTGACCCAGTCAACTGCTGACTGGGCAGGCCCAGTCACTGACATGCGGGCCCCGCCGCAAAAATTAAAAAAGAAAATGTTTTATAAATAAAAATAATTAGTTTAATTAATCTCTCACTGACAGGTGGGCCCAGTAGTTAATTAACTAAAAACTAATTAGTTTAATCCTCTGTTAACCCACTGTCCATGACAGGTGGGTCCCCCTTGTCAGTTTGACCAGTCAACCCGGACTGTTGACCGCTGACGTCACTCATACGTCATGCTGACGTCATATCCCTTTTTCTGTTAATTAAATAATTCCAGAAATTCAAATAAACTTTGAAAATTCATATCTTTTAAACCGTAACTCGGATGAAAATGTTTTCTATATGAAAGTTGCTCAGAACGACGAGACGAATCCGAATACGCAGTCCGTTCGTCCACCACACCTCCCTAACCTATCGAACTAGCAACTTTCCCCCTCCGGTCCGTCTGTCCGAAAACGTGAAACATCGGGAATACCTCCCGGATGTTCCCCCCCTTCACCGGTACCACCTACTGTCGCGTTAGGACACCCCTAGCACCGCTCACTGTCATGTCACGCATCGTCATGCTTATGTTTGCATTGTATTTACTGTTTCTTCCCCCTCTTCTCTCCGGTAGACTACGAGACCGACACTGCTGCTGCCCAGTTCAACTACGGAGTCGACGACCCCTCCTACTTGCCAGAGCAACCAGGCAAGCCCCCCCCCTTGATCACCAGATATCGCCTACTCTCCTCTATACTGCTTGCATTAGAGTAGTGTAGCATGTTACTGCTTTTCGATATCCTATTCTGATGCATAGCCTATCCTTGCTACTACTGTTGATACCTTTACCTGCAATCCTACATGCTTAGTATAGGATGCTAGATTTCCATCAGTGGCCCTACATTCTTGTCCGTCTACTGTGCTACACTATCGGGCCGTGATCACCTGGGCGGTGATCGCGGGTATATACTTATATACTATATACATGACACAGGTGATGACTAAAGTCGGGTCGGCTCGTAGGAGTACCCGCAAGTGGATCTTTGTGGCGGAGCGACAGGGCAGGTTGAGACCGCCTAGGTAAGAGGTGGGCCTGGCCCTGGTCGGCGTTCGCGGATACTTAACACGCTTAACGAGATCTTGGTATTTGATCTGAGTCTGGCCATTTGGTCTATACGCACTAACCATCTACGTGGGAGTAGTTATGGGTATCCCGACGTCGTGGTATCAGCCGAAGCTCTTTTGACGTCAGCGACTGAGTGGCGCGCGCCGTGTTGGACCGCTTTGACGTAACCGCCGTGATCGTGTGGGTTGCTAGGTCTGCTCGCGCCCGCGTTCGCAACGTGCAGGTGTGCTTAGGGCGATGGGCCCAGACCCCTGCGCGCATAGGTTTAGACCGGCGTGCTGACCTCTCTGTTGAGCCTAGGTGGGGCTGCGACGTGTTGATCTTACGAGGTCGGGCATGACCCAGGAAAGTGTGTCCGGCCAAATGGGATCGAGCGTGTTGGGTTATGTGGTGCACCCCTGCAGGGAAGTTTATCTATTCGAATAGCCGTGTCCCTCGGAAAAAGGACGACCCGGAGTTGTACCTTGAGCTTATGACAACTAGAACTGGATACTGAATAAAATACACCCTTCCAAGTGCCAGATACAACCCGGTGATCGCTCTCTAACAGGGCGACGAGGAGGGGATTGCCGGGTAGGATTATGCTATGCGATGCTACTTGGAGGACTTCAATCTACTCTCTTCTACATGCTGCAAGATGGAGATGACCAGAAGCGTAGTCTTCGACATGACTAGCTATCCCCCTTTTAATTCTGGCATTCTGCAGTTCAGTCCACTGATATGCCCCTTTACACATATACCCATGCATATGTAGTGTAGCTCCTTGCTTGCGAGTACTTTGGATGAGTACTCACGGTTGCTTCTCTCCCTCTTTTTCCCCCTTTCCTTTCTATCTGGTTGTCGCAACCAGATGTTGGAGTCCAGGAGCCAGACGCCACCGTCGACGACGACTCCCACGGCACTGGAGGTGCCTACTACTACGTGCAGGCCGCTGACGACGACCAGGAGTAGTTAGGAGGTCCCAGGCAGGAGGCCTTGCCTCTTCGATCGTTGCTACTTTTGTGCTAGCCTTCTTAAGGCAAAACTTGTTTAACTTATGTCTGTACTCAGATATTGTTGCTTCCGCTGACTCGTCTGTGATCGAGCACTTGTATTCGAGCCCTCGAGGCCCCTGGCTTGTATTATGATGCTTGTATGACTTATTTATGTTTTAGAGTTGTGTTGTGATATCTTCCTGTGAGTCCCTGATCTTGGTCGTACACATTTGCGTGCATGATTAGTGTACGGTCAAATCGGGGGCGTCACAAGTTGGTATCAGAGCCGACTGCCTGTAGGAAACCCCTTTCCACACTCCTTGGCCGAAGTCGAGTCTAGACATTATAAAAACTTTTACTAACATGGCTGTGTGTCTTACGGGCCCACGTCGCCATTGGGTGGTACTAGGATCTTTTACTCCTCGACCTTTACTCTGGGACTCTGAACTCTCTTCTACTCGGGTTAAACGAATTTACTAACTCTAAAACTAGGATCCCGTGACCGTGTTCACCCCAAAGATGGATAAGCCATAGTTGTTTCTCAGAATAGTATTTTGAACAACTCACACACTGTCATTTGACTCCTTTGAAACGTCTTGGCTTTCAGATGGAACCCACGAGGTAGGTCGTGCGCCACACGACGGCCATTGGTGCCTCGGGATCAACTGCGGTGCTAGCTGAGATGATGACCTATCTGGGTTATCGCTGGCACCCGGAGTACACCGTCTACGAGGAGTACCAGGACTTTAACCAGAAGCAGTACCGTGCCATCGTCCACCTCTACTCTCGGGAGTACGACTCCACTACTGTGCTGCACACCGCACATGGTGTTGGTGTGACCATCGATATGGTTGTCCACGATGCAGCCTATGCTGCTCTGACACGTCTTCGTGGAGAGTATCGGGAGTTGGACACCTCCCCTTTCAGGCACATTGCTATCGCCTCTGATGTTGGTGCAGAGGGATACTATACTGCTGCCTACTCCACTGTCACCCGAGAGCCCTTCTACCATCAGCACCTGGTTCTGCATGCTGATGGGCTGGATCGAGCTAACCGAGCTCTTCGCCACGAGATGTACACCACCCGTCAGCACCTTTACCGTGCTCTGACGCTGCTGCACCCCTTTGTACGGTCTGGACAGGTACCGCGTTCTGCGATCTACCCAGCCAGGACCGTGATGCCCCACGGTGTTGGTTGGCCAGAGGTGGGAGGCTACTCTCCCGCACTTGGCCCTCTTCTGCCACCTGAGCGTCGGGCTCTACACCTGAGTATCCGCGGCCCCCAGTCTGCTGACGTCGAGGGCTATCCGTTGCCTCACTACCAGCTGTCGGGCTATGATTACCTCCACAGTACCTCTTGGGACTGATGTAGGCTTGATTGTAGTATTAGTTGCAGTCGCCGCGAGCCTGTGTGCCGCCTATGATGTTTTAGTCTATGTACTGAACTCTGTATACTGAACTCTATGCATGACCCCTTTTGTAAACTATGCCGACTACTATGTAGTAGCTATCGTGCTCCTTTCAATTATGCATGTTTCATCATGAATGATTCTTGTCATTGCAAATTTTCTCAATGCTGAACTACCCCTGTTATATATTAGCAGGATGGTTAGACCAGGTGGTCGTGGTCGTGGTGGCGATGCCCCACCACCACCTGAGTACATGGCTGGTATGATCCAACAGTTCGAACTGAACCGCCAATTCATGGAAAATATGATGGCTCAGTTTCCTCGCCCCAATATGAACCAGCAGCCAGCCCAAGTGACTCTTCAAGATTTCATACGCCTCAACCCAACCATCTACCGCAGCTCAACTCAGCCTTTGGATGCTGATGACTGGCTCCATGACATCACCTATGAGATGGAGTCTGCTGATGTAGCCCCTGCCAGCTATGTCAACTTTGCTTCCTTCTTTCTGAAGGGACCCGCAGCTCAATGGTGGGACAGCCACAGGCGTACTCTGCCAGCTGGAACAATCATCACCTGGCCAGACTTCCAAGCTGCTTTCCGTGCCCGCTTCATTCCTCAGGGAGTCATGGACCGGAAGAAGCGTGAGTTCCGCAACCTCACCCAAGGCAACAAAACTGTCGAAGCTTATCAGCGGGAGTTTCTGGACTTGTCCCGCTATGCTGAAGAAGACATTGCAACTGATGCACGCAGACAGGAGAAGTTCCGTGATGGACTACAAGCTGACATCAAGCTCGCACTTCTAGTGCATGACTTCGCCGATTTCGCCACCTTGGTGAATAAGGCCATCAATGTCGAGGCTGGTCTGCAGGAATACCAGAGCTCTCAGAGGCGCAACCGTGACACGGGCTCATCTTCGGGCTCACCCTCACAGAAGCGTAAGATATGGATCCCGAACAGCATGTATCGTCCAAATGCACCTGCTCCCAGGAAATCTTATGCTGCACCGCGTCTGCCTCCTCCACCATCTAGGCAGTCAAAGCTACCAGCTCCCCCACCTGGGGCTCCTGTTCCCACTCCCGATAATGGTCTGTGCTTCAAGTGTGGTCAACCGGGTCACTTTGCCAGGAACTGCTATCAGAACCAGAATCAACTGGCCCTTCCAGCAGCTGGCCGTGGTAACAACCAGCCCCGCAACAACAATGCTAAGTCTTATGGTCGTGCTCATGCCAACCACGTTGATCTCAGCGAAGCTCAAGACCAGCCTGCTACTGTGATGGGTACACTCCTCGTAAATTCAGTACCAGCATCCGTTTTATTTGATACAGGAGCATCCCATTCATTCATATCTGCAGAATTTGCATTCCTGCATGGCATTAATTACGAAGAGATAAACACTCCGCTAATGGTACACACCCCTGCGGGCCAATGTCAAACCACTATGGTTAGTCACGATGTTACTGTTGAAATTGAAGGACTGGAATTTCTTGTCTCTCCCATCGTACTGAAGTCCTGTAGCATTGATCTCATTCTGGGAATGAATTGGTTAAAAGCGCATACTGCTTCAATCATTTGCACCACTAAGACCGTCCATCTGCTACACCCTTCAGATGAGATAGTTACTTACCAAGCCCATCTGGTGCAAAATGCCGAGGCAAGGCTCTATGCATTGAATGCATTGAACGCTGCACCACTCGAGGGCATTGAAAACATTCCCGTCGTGCGTGAATTCCTCGACGTCTTCCCTGAAGAACTTCCAGGGATTCCCCCTGCTAGAGCTGTCGAATTCATCATCGACTTGAAACCAGGCACCACTCCTATAGCAAAGCGACCCTACAAAATGCCGCCGCATGAACTCCTTGAGCTTAAGGAGGAAATCGACAAGTCTCTTCGCAAAGGATTCATTCGCCCAAGTTGCTCTCCTTGGGGAGCACCTTCTCTCTTTGTCAAGAAGAAGGATGGGACAAACCGGTTAGTTCAAGACTACCGTCCTATAAACCAAGCTACCATTCAGAATAAATACCCTCTTCCTCGGATCAATGATCTGTATGATCAACTGGCGGGTTCGTCAGTGTTCTCTAAGCTCGACTTGAGGTTGGGCTACCACCAGATCCGTGTTCGCGAAGAGGATATCCCAAAAACCGCCTTCGTGACTCGCTATGGTTCATACGAGTACACCGTCATGTCTTTCGGTTTAACCAATGCTCCAGCCACCTTCTCTCGTCTGATGAACTATATATTCATGGATTACCTCGACAAGTTCGTCGTGGTTTATCTGGATGATATCCTGGTATTCTCCAAGAACGAAGAAGAACATGCTGAACATCTTCGTCTTGTGCTGGAAAAACTACGAGAACATCAACTATATGCCAAGTTCTCTAAATGTGAATTCTGGCTACCGGAAGTAACCTATCTGGGGCATGTCATCTCTAAGGATGGTATTGCCGTCAACCCCGAGCGAGTTCAGGCTATTCTTGATTGGACTCCTCCCAAGAACGTTAAGCAAGTCAGAAGTTTTCTCGGTCTCGCCAGCTATTGCCGTCGATTTGTCGAGAACTTCTCCAAGATCGCCAGGCCTCTGACTAACCTGTTACATAAGGGCGTCAAGTTCCAATGGACAGACAACTGTCAGGAAAGTTTCCAAGCACTCAAAGACAAGTTGACTTCTGCTCCAGTTCTAGCTCCACCTGATACTAAGAAGGACTTTGTCATTTACTGCGACGCTTCCCGTCAAGGATTAGGCTGTGTTCTAATGCAAGACCGCAGAGTGATTGCTTATGCCTCTCGACAATTGCGCCCTCACGAAGAGAACTACCCAGTTCACGACCTCGAACTTGCTGCTGTCATTCATGCGCTGAAGCAGTGGCGCCATTACCTTCTCGGTAATCGTTGCGAGATCTTCACTGACCACCAAAGTCTGAAGTATCTGTTTACTCAGCCAGATCTGAACCTCCGTCAGCAGAGATGGATGGAGCTTGTTGCAGACTTTGACTTGGGTATCTCCTATACGCCAGGCAAGGCTAATGTAATGGCTGATGCCTTGAGCCGCAAGTCTTACTGCAACCACCTCCAGGTTCATAAAGTTCAGCCCTCGCTTGTTGAAGAATTCAGGAAGCTGAACCTCCATATTGTTCCTCCGGGTGCACTCGCTCCCCCTCCTAAGAAATTTGGCAAGGTGAACCTCCACGTTGTTACCCAGGGTTCCCTCAATACCCTAGTTGCTAAACCAGATCTCGAGGACAGCATCAAAAGGCTACAGAGGTATGACTCTGAAGCCGACAAGATTAAGCGCTATCTCGCAGAAGGAAAGCCCTCATTCTTCACCATTGCTGAAGATGGCACCTTATACTTCAAGGGCCGCCTAGTGGTGCCTTGTATAGAGAAAAACCTGGATATGACACAGGAAGTTATGAAAGAAGCTCATGATACGCCTCTGTGTATCCATCCTGGTAGTACAAAGATGTATCAAGACATCCGACAGAGATTCTGGTGGTCTAATATGAAGCAAGACATTGCTCGTTATGTTGCTGAGTGTGACGTTTGCCGTCGTATCAAAGCAGAACATCAAAGGCCTGCTGGAACTCTGCAACCTATCTCTATTCCTGAATGGAAATGGGACCATGTTGAGATGGACTTCGTCACTCGATTTCCCAAATCGCAGAAAGGTAATGATGCTATTCTTGTCGTCATTGACCGGCTTTCCAAAGTTGCACATTTTCTGGCGGTCAAAGAAACGATCACTGCTAGCCAGTTGGCAACGCTCTATATGTCCAGGATTGTTTCACTCCACGGTATTCCATTGGTTATCAGCTCAGACCGTGGCAGCTTATTCACTTCAAGATTCTGGGCAAGTTTCCAAGAAGCAATGGGAACTCATCTATCATTCAGTACTGCGTTTCATCCTCAATCGCAAGGACAAGTTGAACGCGTCAACCAAGTTCTCGAAGACATGCTTCGAGCTTGCGTTATTTCCTTCGGCAAGAAATGGGAGGAATCTCTCCCGTATGCTGAGTTCTCTTATAATAATAGCTATCAAGCTAGTCTGAAGATGGCCCCCTTCGAAGTGTTATATGGACGAAAGTGCCGAACCCCTCTGAACTGGTCAGAAACTGGGGAACGTCCACTCTTCGGTCCGGATATTATCCAAGATGCCGAAGAACAAGTCCGCATTATTCGCGAGAATCTCAAGACTGCTCAGTCACGTCAGAAGAGTCAGTATGACCGTCATCATAAAGACATGGTCTATCAACCTGGCGAAAAGGCTTATCTTCGAGTCACACCTATGAAGGGTGCTCACCGCTTCGGGATCAAGGGCAAACTAGCTCCTCGCTATATTGGCCCATTCACTATCCTCGAAAGGCGTGGAAAAGTGGCATACCAACTGGAACTACCGCCGAACCTTTCTCAGGTTCACGATGTGTTCCATGTGTCACAGCTCCGCCGTTGCTTCAAGGATCCAATCCGAGCTGTGGATCATGAAGTGCTCGAATTGCAGCAAGACCTCTCCTATAAGGAGCATCCGGTCCGCATTCTCGACCAAGCTGAACGCCGCACACGTCAGAAGGCGATCAAGTTTCTCAAAGTCCAGTGGTCGCACCATTCTGAAGATGAGGCCACTTGGGAACGAGAGGATCGTCTGCGCGAAGAATACCCCGCACTGTTTCCTTCTACCTCCTAAATCTCGGGACGAGATTTCTTGTAGTGGAGGAGATTTGTAACACCCTGAGAATCATGCTACAGTAACCCCCTGTGATTAAGCTAATCATGTTGCTAAACAGGGCTTGATCACATTTGAATCACCTTCCTTTCAAACTCCTAGCTCAAACTTCAAATATAATTAAAGTGAAAAATAAAAGTTTTCAAAAATTCAAACAAAAATGTTCAGTGGGTGCTAAATAATACACTGGTAATTATGGTGGAGAAAACACATTTTTATAAAATGTCTAAATACTTTTAAATGAAATAAAACAGAAAAGGGAATAAGCAAATAAAGAGAAAACAGAACCCAGGCAGAGAAAAAGAAAAAAAAGGGGAAAAAGGCCCGCTTCCCCCCCACTGCCCCCCGGCCCAAACTGGGCCGCAGCCGCGCCCCCGGCCCAGCCCACCTCCTCCCTCGCCCCTTCCCTGTTCCCCCGACCGGGTCGAAACAGGGGCGCGCTGCCGCCCGACCCCTCGCCGGCACCGACGCCGGAGGGGATAAGGTCGCCAGCTCCCCCGCCTCCTCGGGCCTCCCTCCCACTCACCCCGCTCTCCCTCTCAGCCCCCGCGCCTCCCTCTTCCCTCCCCCGGATCCGCGCCGCTCTCCTCTGCCCCACGCCCGACGCGCTCGCCGCCGTTCCCGTCGTTCACGCGGCCACCGTGCCCCACTCGCCACCCCGCCGTGTCGTACGACGTCGCCGCCCTCGACTACACCCCCTCCGCCTCTCCGTCGAAGCTCGGAGCCACCGCAACGGCCTCCCCGAGCTCGCCTTCAACCTCGGACGCCGGCGACCCCCCTTCTTCCCCGGCGCCGACCTGCTGCTCCTAAGCACCCACGGGCCTTTCTTGCGCCACGCGATGAGCTCCTCTACCTCCTCCCCCACTCCGCTAGCTCGCCCACGCGCGCCCGAACGCCGCGCCGCGGAGCTCGCCGCCGGCGGGTCTCCGGTGACCAAATGGTACGGGCTCAAGCTCACAGCGCTCCCCACCACACGTAGAAGCTCCCCAGCCCCTCCGCTTGCTCGACCGCCTGCCGTAGCCCTGTTTCCGTCGGGCACCCGTGCGCGCCGCCGCCTCCGCCGCTCGCCGGCGCCGATTCCGGCCGAGTCCGGCGAAGCCCCGGCCACCCCTGGATGCGGCGCTGCGAGTTCTTTCGAATGGGCCTAGCCCCGTTCCTCCCCGAGCCCCGTAGCGCAATTCCGGCCAACTCCGGCGAGGGACCGCCGCGGTTTTGGTCGCCGGAGTTGCGCCGGCGCCGGCCGCCGACGTGGCACACCTGGGGCCACCCCCTGGGTCACTGCCAGTGGCCCCCACGGGCCCCAGTTGACTGGGTTGACCCAGTCAACTACTGACTGGGCAGGCCCAGTCACTGACATGCGGGCCCCGCCGCAAAAATTAAAAAAGAAAATGTTTTATAAATAAAAATAATTAGTTTAATTAATCTCTCACTGACAGGTGGGCCCAGTAGTTAATTAACTAAAAACTAATTAGTTTAATCCTCTGTTAACCCACTGTCTATGACAGGTGGGTCCCCCTTGTCAGTTTGACCAGTCAACCCGGACTGTTGACCGCTGACGTCACTCATACGTCATGCTGACGTCATATCCCTTTTTCTGTTAATTAAATAATTCCAGAAATTCAAATAAACTTTGAAAATTCATATCTTTTAAACCGTAACTCGGATGAAAATGTTTTCTATATGAAAGTTGCTCAGAACGACGAGACGAATCCGAATACGCAGTCCGTTCGTCCACCACACCTCCCTAACCTATCGAACTAGCAACTTTCCCCCTCCGGTCCGTCTGTCCGAAAACGTGAAACATCGGGAATACCTCCCGGATGTTCCCCCCCCTTCACCGGTACCACCTACTGTCGCGTTAGGACACCCTAGCACCGCTCACTGTCATGTCACGCATCGTCATGCTTATGTTTGCATTGTATTTACTGTTTCTTCCCCTCTTCTCTCCGGTAGACTACGAGACCGACACTGCTGCTGCCCAGTTCGACTACGGAGTCGACGACCCCTCCTACTTGCCAGAGCAACCAGGCAAGCCCCCCCCCCTTGATCACCAGATATCGCCTACTCTCCTCTATACTGCTTGCATTAGAGTAGTGTAGCATGTTACTGCTTTTCGATATCCTATTCTGATGCATAGCCTATCCTTGCTACTACTGTTGATACCTTTACCTGCAATCCTACATGCTTAGTATAGGATGCTAGATTTCCATCAGTGGCCCTACATTCTTGTCCGTCTGCTGTGCTACACTATCGGGTCGTGATCACCTGGGCGGTGATCGCGGATATATACTTATATACTATATACATGACACATGTGATGACTAAAGTCGGGTCGGCTCGTAGGAGTACCCGCAAGTGGATCTTTGTGGCGGAGCGACAGGGCAGGTTGAGACCACCTAGGTAAGAGGTGGGCCTGGCCCTGGTCGGCGTTCGCGGATACTTAACACGCTTAACGAGATCTTGGTATTTGATCTGAGTCTGGCCATTTGGTCTATACGCACTAACCATCTACGTGGGAGTAGTTATGGGTATCCCGACGTCGTGGTATCAGCCGAAGCTCTTTTGACGTCAGCGACTGAGTGGCGCGCGCCGTGTTGGACCGCTTTGACGTAACCGCCGTGATCGTGTGGGTTGCTAGGTCTGCTCGCGGCCGCGTTCGCAACGTGCAGGTGTGCTTAGGGCGATGGGCCCAGACCCCTGCGCGCATAGGTTTAGACCGGCGTGCTGACCTCTCTGTTGAGCCTAGGTGGGGCTGCGACGTGTTGATCTTACGAGGCCGGGCATGACCCAGGAAAGTGTGTCCGGCCAAATGGGATCGAGCGTGTTGGGTTATGTGGTGCACCCCTGCAGGGAAGTTTATCTATTCGAATAGCCGTGTCCCTCGGAAAAAGGACGACCCGGAGTTGTACCTTGAGCTTATGACAACTAGAACTGGATACTGAATAAAATACACCCTTCCAAGTGCCAGATACAACCCGGTGATCGCTCTCTAACAGGGTGACGAGGAGGGGATTGCCGGGTAGGATTATGCTATGCGATGCTACTTGGAGGACTTCAATCTACTCTCTTCTACATGCTGCAAGATGGAGATGACCAGAAGCGTAGTCTTCGACAGGACTAGCTATCCCCCTTTTAATTCTGGCATTCTGCAGTTCAGTCCACTGATATGCCCCTTTACACATATACCCATGCATATGTAGTGTAGCTCCTTGCTTGCGAGTACTTTGGATGAGTACTCACGGTTGCTTCTCTCCCTCTTTTTCCCCCTTTCCTTTCTATCTAGTTGTCGCAACCAGATGTTGGAGTCCAGGAGCCAGACGCCACCGTCGACGACGACTCCCACGGCATTGGAGGTGCCTACTACTACATGCAGCCCGCTGACGACGACCAGGAGTAGTTAGGAGCTCCCAGGCAGGAGGCCTTGCCTCTTCGATCGTTGCTACTTTTGTGCTAGCCTTCTTAAGGCAAAACTTGTTTAACTTATGTCTGTACTCAGATATTGTTGCTTCCGCTGACTCGTCTGTGATCGAGCACTTGTATTCGAGCCCTCGAGGCCCCTGGCTTGTATTATGATGCTTGTATGACTTATTTATGTTTTAGAGTTGTGTTGTGATATCTTCCCGTGACTCCCTGATCTTGGTCGTACACATTTGCGTGCATGATTAGTGTACGGTCAAATCGGGGGCGTCACAATTTGTCAGCCATTTGCAAAGATATGTCAGTAGGTGTGAGTTTATTCAAGTCAAGTCTTTTATATAAAGAGAAAGGCATAACACTAACACCAGCTCCTAAATCACACAAAGCAGTTTCACATAATTCTTTTTGATAGAACAAGGTATAGTTGGTATTCCCGGATCTTCAAGTTTTTTAGGTACTCCATCTTTAAAAGTGTAACTGGCAAGCATAGTGGAGATTTCAGCTTCCGGTATTTTTCTCTTATTGGTGATGATGTCTTTCATATACTTTGCATAAGGAGGCATTTTCAAGATATCATTCAAGCGAGTATGCAAAAAGACTGGCCTCAGCATTTCGGCAAAGCGTTCAAATTCTTCATCATCTTTCTTTTTAGATGACTTGGGTGGAAAAGGCATAGGTTTTTGAACCCACGGTTCTCTTTCTTTACCGTGTTTTTTACAATGAAGTCTCTTTTGTCATATCTTTTATTCTTAGGTTGTGGGTTATCAAGATCAACAAGTGGTTCTATCTCAACATCATTGTCTAGTTCTTTATCATTATTCGGTTGAGAATCTTCATGAACCTCATCATTATCTTTTTCATTATCACTAGGTGAGTGTTCATTACCAGACTGAGTTTCAGCATCAGAGATAGAAGTTTCATTATGATTATCAGGAGGTTTTTCTGTTTTAGGTTCACTAGAAGTATGCAAAGTCCTATCATTTTTCTTTTTCTTTTTCTTTCTAGAAGGACTAGGTGCATCAGTTTTAACTCTTTGTGAATCTTGTTCAATTCTTTTAGGGTGTCCCTCGGGATAAAGTGGTTCCTGACTCATTTTACCTCCTCTAGTTGCAACTCTAACATCAAAGTCATGTATATTATGATTCATTTCATCAAGCAATTCTTTTTGTGATTTAGCAACTTGTTCTAAGTGAGTTTGAACCATAGAAGCATGTTTTCCCACACCTCTAGCATTATTTGATATTCTAAATAACAAGTCACTCAAGCGAACAATCATATCAGAATTATATTTCAATTGTTTCATAACATTTGCATTGAAGTAATCTTGTTTTCTTATATAGTTTTCAAACTCATAAAGGAATTGACTAGGATGCATATTGTGAGGATTGTCATTATCATTAAATTTCATTAGAGAATGTACCTTTACCACCTTAGGTAGTGGTGGTGTATTAAGCCCATGCATTTCTTCAATAGGAGGTAAATTTTTAACATCCTCAGCTTTAATACCTTTTTCCTTCATATATTTCTTTGCCTCTTGCATATCTTCAGGACTGAGATATAATATACCCCTCTTCTTCGGAGTGTGTTTAGGCGGTGGTTTAGGAATAGTCCAATCATCATGATTTTTCAATATGTTATTCAATAATTCTTTAGCTTGTCCAACAGTTCGTTCCCTGAAAACACAACTAGCACAACTATCTAGGAAGTCCCTAGAAGCATCAGTTAGTCCATTATAGAAGATATCAAGTATTTCATTTTTCTTAAGAGGATGATCAGGCAAAGAATTAAGTAACTGGCAAAGTCTGCCCCAAGCTTGTGGGAGACTCTCTTCTTTAGTTTGAACAAAGTTAAATATTTCCTGTAAGGCAGCTTGTTTCTTATGAGCAGGAAAATATTTTTCAGAGAAGTAGTAAATCATATCCTGGGGACTACGCACACAACCAGGAGCAAGAGTATTGTAGCAAGCTTTAGCATCACCCTTTAATGAGAAAGGAAATAATTTGAGAATAAAGTAATAGCGAGTTTTCTCATCATGAGTAAAAAGGGTGGCTATACCATTCAACTTAGTAAGATGTGCCACAACAATTTCAGTTTCATAACCATGGAAAGGATCAGATTCAACCAAAGTAATTAACTCTGGGTCGACAGAGAATTCATAATCCTTATCATCGATAAAGATAGGTGAGGTAGCAAACTTAGGATCACATTTCATTCTAGCATTCAGAGATTTTTCTTTATACTTGTGTAATAATTTCTGTAGATCATCTCTATCCTTACAAGCAAGAATATCCCTAGTTGTTTCTTCACTCATAACATAACCTTCCGTTACCTTAGGCAATTCATATCTAGGAGGGCTAGTTCTAGCAGGTGTTTCAGGAGTTTCAGTTTCAAGCTCACCATCAGATTCAACAACATCATGTTGTATTACTCTAGCAATTTGTTCATCAAGAAATTCACCAAGTGGCACATCATAATTATCAAGAAAGGTACTAGCACCATCATAAGCATCATTCATAGTAGAAGTTGCATCATCAATAACTTGAGACATATCAGAATTAATAGCATGTGGTGGTGTTGCAAGTTTACTCATAACAGAAGGTGAATCTAAAGCAGAACTAGATGGCAGTTTCTTACCTCCCCTCGTACTTGAGGGAAATATCTTAGTCTTAGGATCCTTCAGATTCTTCATAGTGACAATATGATAATAATCCCAAGTGACTCAACAAATATAGCTATGCTCCCCGGCAACGGCGCCAGAAAAAGGTCTTGATAACCCACAAGTATAGGGGATCGCAAGAGTTTTCGAGGGTAGAGCATTCAACCCAAATTTATAGATTCGACTCAAGGGGAGCCAAAGAATATTTGAAGGTATTAGCAGCTGAGTTGTCAATTCAACCACACCTGGAGATTAATTATCTACAGCAAAGTGATCAGTAGCAAAGTAGTTTGATAGTTTTGATAGTAGTGACAGCAGCAATAGTAACAGTAACAGTGATAGCAGTAATTTTGTAGCAAGTGTAACAGTGTTGATAGCAGAAGTAACTTAGCAAGAACAATATAAGATAAATTCGTAGGCATTGGATCAGTGACTTGTTCGATGATATTCATCATGAGACAGTTATAACCTAGGGCGATAAGGCACTAGCTCCAGTTCGCCAAAATAATGTAGGCATGTATTTCGTAAATAATCATACGTGCTTTATTAAAAGAGCTTGCATGACATCTTTTGTCCTACCCTCCCGTGGCAGCGGGGTCCATATTGGAAACTAAGGGATATTAAGGCCTCCTTTTAATAGAGAATCGGAACAAAGCATTAACACATAGTGAATACATGAACTCCTCAAACTACGGTCATCACCGGGAGTGGTCCCGGTTGTTGTCACTCCGGGGTTGCCGGATCATAACACGTAGTAGGTGACTATAACTTGCAAGATCGGATCTAGAACATGGATATAAAGGTGATAACATAAACGGTTCAGATCTGAAATCATGGCACCCGAGCCCAAAGTGACAAGCATTAAGCATGGCAAAGCCATAGAGACATCAATCTTAGAACATAATGGATACTAGGGATCAAGCCCTAACAAAACTAACTCGATTACATGATGAATGTCATCCAACTCCTCACCGACCAGCGAGCCTATGAAGGAATTACTCACTCCCGGTGGGGAGCATCATGGAATTGGAGATGGAGAAGGGTTGGTGATGACGAAGAACGAAGATCCCCCTCTCCGGAGCCCCAAACGGACTCCAGATCCGCCCTCCCGAGGAAGAATAGGGCTTGGCGGTGGCTCCGTCTCGTGGATCATGATAATTCTTTCTCCCTGATTTTTTCTGGAAAAATAGGATTTTATAGCGTCGGTTTCAGGGTCAGCGGGGCCACCAGGTGGGGACAACCCACCTGGGCGTGCCTGGTGAGGGAGGCGCGCCTTGGTCGGTTGTGCCCACCCAGGTGCCCCCCTTCGGTAGGTCTTGGCTCCAGAAATTCTCTTATATGATATAAAAAATCCTCGCAAAGTTTCGCTCCATTCCGAGAACTTTTATTTCTGCACAAAAACAACACCATGGTAGTTCTGCTGAAAACAGCGTCAGTCCAGGTTTAGTTTCATTCAAATCATGCAAATTAGAGTCCAAAATAAGAGGAAAAAATTAGGAAAAGTAGATACATTGGAGACGTATCAATATGTTTGCCGCACAAATGGGTATATAGATGACTAAGCGGTTTTGCGTCGGAGTCGCAGTCGTTGCCGGAGTTGTTGTTGACCTCCGGCTCCGGCTGGGGGGGGGGCACGACGGTGCCGAGGAAGTCAAGGTCGAACTGCTGCCCGTGCGAGACCTCGTCGGCGCCGACGACAACCTCTGTGCCCAGCTTCACGCGTTGCGCGGGTGCTTCACCAGCCCCGGCGTCGCCACTCCCTCCGATGGTGCGCCTTGGCGGCATCCTCATACACTCTAGAGTCCAGACGTTGGTGACCAGTGTGGACCGGGGGTGTGGCCGCCTATTATAGCCGGCAACTCAAGCGCGCAATTAATACGGACCAGTGAGAGCGAGGCAGGCTGCGGAGTTGTCTCGCCTCCCGTGAGCATGCACGGCGGACTTCTGCCATTCCTATCATCATTTCACACAGCTACTCACATGCCTCCCGTCAATACGCACACCTGCACACACGCCTCCTGGTATGCCTGCGCGGCGGACTGCTCGCATGTGTCCCGTCTACTCACACCTGCTCGCACGGCACACGGGGCATGTGGTGGCACGTATATTTTTTGGTTTATTGATGATTCATTCTGCTGCTTTGGTGCTTAACTGAAGCATGGCATGGTCTAACGCACACAGTCCGAATAAATAATCCATATGAGATATTGGTTGCCAGTTTTAATAGTCTCCCGGTTGTAACAAGATTATATCAAAACGGGTCTCATTGACGAAAAAATACAATATCACAGTCTACTGGTGTCCATATATGACACCACGATAAGTTTCATGAATTTCAACTAAGTTTTGGATTTACTGAATTTTAAAAATATATATTCTCAATATTTTGAAATCTCTCGCACAAGGAAACATGCACCGAGGGACACATATGATTTTGCAACCCATTTTGGTGCACATGTAGCTCAAATTTGATTTTTTTTCACATTAAACCCCTAGGAAATCAATCAATCTATAAAAACGGTCGAATGATGTCTGTTTTTTAAAATTAACACGACACTCGGCCTTTCATCATATGTTCACTGCAGAAAAAGTTTGACATGCCTCAGAGTGGCTGTGGTGGTGCGGGATGTGTGTGTCTGTGTGTGGGGGGTGGGGGGAGGGGTCGGCAGTCCACTACGAGTCGTGAACCTCCATGTTGGATTACTGATCATTTTGTGAGTCATATATGCCACATCAAAATCGTGAATTAGTTATTTAAAGAATTACACAACCCTTTCATACATAATGTTGGGGCCACATGCATGCGTTGGTGGTCCTCCCGGACACTCTCCCTCGTGCGGTTATCAACGACGTGCCCATTCATTAGCCCGCAAAGGTTTTCAGTTTCCATCGACAACAAGAGGCATTTGACCAAAAGGTGGATTCATCTTGGCATGTGTGTGGTGTGGATCATGGTGGGATTCCATATCAAAGTTCAAGCACGTGCATACACACTCCCACCGGCTGGAAGTGAGGGGGCTACATGCATCGTGGTGTAGTGTGTTTCCGGTTTGCGAAGCTTGTGCCACGTCAAAGTTGTGCACTGGGTATTCAAACATCACATAACACACGGGCGCATGCACGCAGTGGTTTTGTCCTATGACATCACTCGCGTATGCCTCTCTCTGTGGGCCCACGAGGTCGTCATCGACTAGTTGAATGGACAACGAGAGAGAGGTTAATTTGACCAACAAGGATGGTTCTTTTTTGGTTTGTGTTACGTATATGCATGGTATAGGAATATGTACATGTCAAAGAGGGGCAACATGAATACTCTATATATATATGCATGTCATAACCTCGCTCCATGTGGGTAGTTTTCGGTTCCCGATGCAGGTTCCACATCAAAGTTGTACATTATATTGGTATTCAAACATCATGCAATACCATGCAGGCAGTGGTTGCCCTATATATAGGGACTCACTCGCATGTGGCGCTTCCATCTGTGGGCACGCGAAGTTGTCCTCCATCACTTTGAACCAATGAGAGCGAGGTTAATTTGATCATCAAGGAATGATTCTTTTTTGGTTTGTGATATACAGTAGAAGTACATATATACCACGCGTTGAATGGGGGCGTACATATAGCACATACCACGTGTCATGAACGTCGCGCTCTCTGTGGGGGACTTTTTGATTTCCTATATACGTGGTGCCACATCAAAGATGTGCATTGGGTATTCAAACATCACACAAACAGCTCTTTGGGCCACATGCAGACGGTGGTACTAGTCCTATATAGGATGATCACTCGCGTGGGACATACGCTTCGCTTCTGTGTTAGGCCCGCGAGTTCGTCGTCCATCACTTTTGACCCAGCGAGAGAGAGGTACGCGTTTGACGAACAAGGAGTATTAATTCTTTTAGGGCTATGTTACTAGGTGTATATATAGTACGTGTCGAGGGGGGTGACCAGCTTGGTCCATCGCTTTCACCGACAACGCGAGAGAGGTTAACTAATTTGACTTAGGAGGGGATTAATTTTCTGTTTTGTTTTGATATAGATCATGATGTGAGATTACATATATATAATAGCGCATCTGTACACATGAATCCATCCCGCTGGATCGAAGGGGGGGGCGAGCACACGACACGTCATGAACGACCTCTTGCTCTGTGTGGGGACCTCTGCGATTTTCAACGCATGCACCACATCAATGTTGTGCATTGGTCGGGTATTCAAAACATATGCATGCATCATACACCTCCATAAATATGTTCGGGACACACGCATGCAATAATGGTTGTCTTTGGACACACTCTCACTCGCTTGGTTATGGCCGGCAGACCTATATATATTCGTGGACCCGCGTGGACGTCCATCATTTTGACCAACGACGAGAAAGGTTACCAGGGTGGATATATTCTTCTTCTTTTCTTCGAGTTACCATATAGTAGGTCGACTCATTCCAAGCCTAATTAAGTTTGAGCGCATGCTATGCGTCGTGAACCCTCGCTCGGTGTGTGGATTTTACTGTTCCAAAGCATGGTGCCACATCAAATTTGTGCATTGGGTATTCAAACACCACACACACCACTTCCATACACATACATGGGCCACATGCATAGAGTGGGTTTGTCTTCATACAATACTCCCTCGCGAGGTTATCGGCGACAAGCTAGCCCATTTTGTGGGGCCGTGTGGACGTCCATCACTTTGACCAACAACGAGCGGGGAGAGGTTGCACGACCAAGTTGGATTCTGCTTGGTCCGTGTTACAGTACGTCTTGGTGAGATGCCCTCCCCCCGACGTGTGTGTGGGGGGGGGGGCTACTTCGCGCTACCTACAACCTTCGTGGGGTCGGGGAAGTCCGGTTAATTTGCGAGGCACACGTGCCACATCAAAAGTTGTGAATGGCAGTTAAATATCACACACCACACCCTTTTCATACATATAGTAGGGCCACCTGTATGTGGTCTCACCCATGTCGCGCCACAAGTAGACATTTGCGGGTCGGCACAAAGTCCACCTTTGTCGGGAAGCGAAAGGGGAAGTTTGGATCCTATAGGTTTTGTGTTACGGTAGGGTGAGATTTCAGACCTAGCTATTTGGGGGCATGCATTCGTAGCTAGGATTCCCTTACCACCGATGTGAAATGGGGTTCGTAGGGGGGTGGCTGACTTGCAATACTGTGCTTTTGTGCGACAGGTGCCCCATCAAAGTTGTGCATTGGGTATTCATACATCAAACCACCCTTTTCATACATATATTTGGTCCACATGAAAGTGTGTTCGTGTCCTGATCCTCTCCCGTGTTATTCTTTTTGCCAAATTTCTAAACAACACACGAGTTGGATGTAGAAACCGTCTGCGATTGGGTACACAACAAACACGGTTTGGTCAGACTACCCGTGTGCCACGCCCATGCCCTGCAGTCCCTCACATCAGCATAGTAGATTGGGCTCCATGAGGCTTGCCTCCCAGTCTCGAAAATATCTACTGCCTCGTAATCTCAAAAATATCTACCGCTGGAAGGTTTTAATGTTTGATAGCACACGGTTAGTATGTGCAGACCATGTGCGATGTCTGTTACTCCCGCTCTGCTTCAGTCCCTTGATTCAAATTTTCAGTAGCCCCGGCATTTTACTCTCGCCTCTGCATCCCTTGCAATCTCCAAAATATCTGCTCGCCCTTGATACAAATTTCCAGTAGCCCCGCCTTGTTACACCCGCCTAGTAAAATTTTCAGTTGTCGCGGTCTTTCCTCAAACACCACCATGCCACACCCCCCTGCACACACACCACACACTCCCCAAACCTCCTCTCACACAGATACACACCACCTCCAAAACCATTGGTAGGTCGCCACCATCGCCGCCGCCTACATCCTCAACCTCTCCCTATGTGCCGGGGAGCTCGAGGAGCCAATGGCCAAAAAGAGGTTTATCGCGGCCTCTTTGCCCGACGCCGGCGAGGTGGCCGCTGAGGTGTCCCCGTCGTCCTCCATGGGCTCTTTATCGATCCATCATCGCTGGTCCCCCGATCCGCCCGCCGCCGGGCCCCTACGCCGGTTCAAGGACTTCCCCGTCCTCCCTCAGACCTGGCAGCCGACGAGGTCCTACCTCGGGGTCCGGCAGTGGCGGTGGGGGATGTGGGTCGCCAAGATTACAGATCGGGAGACCATACCCGCCGGTGGCTCGGTAGCTTCCACACAGCCGAGCCCGCGGCCATGGAGTACGACCTCTGGCAGGTCCGCTACCACGGCGTGGAGGCTAGGCTCAATTTCCACTTCGGCACACGTCCAGTCGACCTCGTTCCGCTGGAGCCAGGGGTGGTCAGCTCGGCTATGGCGCAGGAGGACCGCGAGGCGTGGGAGCGCCTGAAGGCCGAGGCCGCCACCGAGGCCTACATGCAAGAGCTTTGCCGGCAGCACCCAGAGCTCGTGGAGGCAGAGCGGGCAATCGTTGCCGGCGCGGAGGGCGGCGAGGTTATCGTGCTCTCCTCCGATGACAAGGTCGAAGGCGGTGAGGACAGCGGCGCGGAGGGCGTCGAGGTGGGCGGCGAGGACGATGAGATCAACGTCGACGAGTGGTGGAGTGTCTTCCCCAACGACCCCGACGACGGCACCGGCCCGGACCCGGCTCACAGCACACCGTACCTGACGAGGAAGGATTGGCTCGACCTCCACTTCGACTGAAAGTAGTTTAGCTTAGTTTAAATTTATGTTTTATGTTCGGTGATGTCTGCTAGTCTACGTCGGTATTTCCCCAAAGAGGAAGGGATGATGCAGCACAACGACGGTAGGTATTTCCCTCAGTGATGAGACCAAGGTTATCGAACCAGTAGGAGAACCAAGCAACACTACGAAAACAACACCTGCACACAAATAACAAATACTCACAACCCGATGTGTTAAAGGGGTTGTCAATCCCATTCCGGTAACGGCGCCAGAAATTGGCAAACGGACGTGAGAAAGTTGTAATAATTTGATAGATAAATCTCACGGGAACGCGAGATAAAATAAATTGCAGCAAGGTATTTTTGTATTTTTGGTTTAATAGATCTGAAAATAAAAGCAAATTAAATAGATCGCGAAGGCAAATATATTAAAGAAGAGACCCGGGGGCCGTAGATTTCACTAGTGGCTTCTCTCAAGAAAAATAGCAAACGGTGAGTAAACAAATTACTGATGGGCAATTGATAGAACTTGAAATAATCATGATGATATCCAGGCAATGATCATTATATGGGCATCACGTCCAAGATTAGTAGACCGACTCCTGCCTGCATCCACTACTATTACTCCACACATCGACCGCTATCCAGCATGCATCTAGTGTATTATGTTCATGGAGAAACGGAGTAATGCAATAAGAACAATGACATGATGTAGACAAGATCTATTTATGTAGAAATAGACCCCATATTGTTATCCTTAATAGCAACGATACAGACGTGTCGGTTCCCCTTCTGTCACTAGGATCAAGCACCGTAAGATCGAACCCATCACAAAGCACCTCTTCCCATTGCAAGATAAATAGATCAAGTTGGCCAAACAAAACCTAAATATTGGAGAAGAAATACGAGGCTATAAGCAATCATGCATCTAAGAGATCAAAGAAGACTCAAATAACTTTCATGGATAAAAAGATAGATCTGATCATAAACTCAAAGTTCATCCGATCCCAACAAAAACACCGCAAAAAGAGTTACATCATATGGATCTCCAAGAGACCATTGTATTGAGAATTATAAGAGAGAGAGAGAGAGAGAGAGAGAGAGAGAGGAAGCCATCTAGCTACTAACTACGGACCCGTAGGTCTACAAAGAACTACTCACGCATCATCGGAGAGGCACCAATGGACATGATGAACCCCTCCGTGATGGTGTCTAGATTGGATCTGGTGGTTCTGGAACTTGCAGTGGTTGGAATTGACTTTTGTCGACTCCCCTAGAGTTTCTGGAATATTGGGGTCTTTATAGAGTAAAGAGGCGGTTCGGGAGGCAGTCGAGGTGGGCACAACCCACCAGGGCGCGCCCTGGTGGGTTGTGCTCCCCTCGGAGCACCCCCAGGTGCTTCTTCGGCCCACTGGATGTCTTCTGGTCCATAAAAAATCCACAAAAAGTTTTGCTGCATTTGGACTCCGTTTGGTATTGATTTCCTGCGATGTAAAAAATATGCAAAAAACAACAACTGGCACTTGGCACTATGTCAATAAGTTAGTACCAAAAATGATATAAATTACTATAAAATGATTATAAAACATCCAAGAATGATAATATAACAGCATGGAACAATCAAAAATTATAGATACGTTGGAGACGTATCAGCAACCCCAAGCTTAATTCCTGCTCATCCTTGAGTAGGTAAATGATAAAAACAAAAAAAATTATGTGGAATGCTGCCTAACATGTCATCTCATATTCTTTTCTTTGTAGCATGGACATTTGGACTTTTATATGGTTCAAAGAAATAATCTAGTTTTGACACGAGGACTGAAATACTCAAGCATACCAACAAGCAACCATGTCTTTCAAAATATCAACGCTAAAATAAGTTATCCCTAGCCCATCATGCTCAATCATTGATCCATTCATGAAACACACTCGCATATTAGCTACACCCGATGGTCAAGTACGATCATAGTGCCCCCTAGTTGGTGCTTTATAAGAGAAGATGGAGACTCAAATTAAAAATAAAAATTGCATAAAGTAAAAGAAAGGCCCTTCGTGGAGGGAACTAGGGATTTGTAGAGGTGCTAGAGCTCAAAGCAAAAAACATAGAGATAAAAACATTTTGGGAGGCATGCTTTTCCTATCAACGAGAACGATCGAGTAGTTCCCAATACTTTCCATGCTAGATATATCATAGGCGGTTCCCAAATAGAAATTAAAGTTTATTCCTTTTTCAACCATACTTTCACTTTCCATGGCTAGCCATATCCACGGGTGCCTTCCATACCAACACTTTCCAAGGAATTTATTATTTGACAACATAAAGTAAATTCATTTTTCATTTTGGGACTAGGCATCCCTAATACCTATGCCTTACTCTCGTGCAATGACAAGTGAATAAACACTCATCGTGAGAATAACATATCTAGCATGGAAATATATTAGCCACCCCCTACCGGTTCATGAGTGGTACGAGCACACAAAAGAGAAGTTTATTTTGAAAATTAGAGATGGCACATACAAATTTGCTTCGAACGGCAAAAGAATACCGCATATAGGTAGGTATGGTGGACTCATCTGGCAAAACTGGTTTAAAGGATTTTGGATGCACAAGTAGTGATCATACTTAGTGCAAAATGAAGGCTAGCAAAAGATTGAGAAGCGACCAACCAAGAAACGATTAATCTCATAAGCGAGCATTAAGCATAATTAACACCGAATAATGCACCACAAGTAGGATGTAATGTCATTGCATAACTACTGACTTTCGTGCTTGCATAGGGAATCGCAAACCTTAACACCAAAATTCTTACTAAAGCATAATTACTCATCAACATGACTGACATATCACATCATCATATCTCAAAACTATTACATGGAATCAAGTTTATTTTGTCCAATGATCTTCATGAAAGTTTTTATTGTATCCTTCTTGGATATCTATCACTTTGGAACTAATTTTCATGTGTTGCTTTTGATAAGCTCAAACAAATATAAGTGAAGATCATGAGCAGAATATTTCTTTCTCTCAAATTAATTTAAGTGAAGCAAGAGAGAATTTCTTGAAAATTTTACTAACTCTCAAATAAATCTATGTGAAGCAAGAGAGCATTTCTTCAAGAATACTAAAGCACACCATGCTCAAAAAGATATAGGTGAAGCACTAGAGCAATTCCATAGCTCATAAGGATTTAAGTGAAGCATAGAGAGCAATTCTAACAAGTCATGGCATAATTTTGGCTCTCTCGAATATGTGTGTCCATCAAGGATTCAAGACTTAAAATAAAAAATAAAAACAAGCAAAGACTCATATCATACAAGATGCTCCAAGCAAAACTCATAGTATGTGACGAATAAAAATATAGCTTCAAGTAAAATACCGGTGGTCATTAGAAGAAAGAGGGGATGCCACTCGGGGCATCCCCAAGCTTAGTTGCTTGCTTCTCTTTGGATAATAGCTTGGGATGCCATGGGCATACCCAAGCTTAGGCTCTTTCTTACTCCTTATTCCTTCATCCATCGTAACATCACCCAAAACTTGAAAACTTCAATCACACAAAACTCAAAAAACCCTTCATGAGATCCGTTAGTATAAGAAAGCAAATCACTACTATAAGTACTGTTGCAACCCATTCATATTTTATTCTTGCAGTATATCTACTGTATTAAAACTTTTCTATGGCAAAAAATCTTCAAAGAAAACCATAGAATCATCAAAACAAGCACACAATGCAAAGAAAACAGAATCTGTCAAAAACAGAACAGTCTGTGGCAATCTGGATATTTCGAATACCTGTGTAACTCCAAAACTTCTGAGAAATTAGGACAACCTTAGCAATTTGTATATCAATCTACCGTAAAAAATTCAGAATTTTTCGTCGCTTATGTGATTTTTAAAAATTGTTTTTTTGGATGCAAAAGTTTCTGTTTTTCAGCAAGATCAAATCAACTATCATCCAACATGATCCTAAAGGCTTTGCTTGGCACAAACTCTAATTAAAACACAAAAACACATCTAAACAGAGGCATAATTGGGTATTTATTTAAAACATCAAGAAAAGCAAAAAGCAAAAAGATACAAGTTGGGTTGCCTCCCAACGAGCGCTATCGTTTTATGCCCCTAGCTAGGCATAAGATTTCAGTGATGCTCACATGAAAGATAATAATTGAAACATGAAGAGAGCATCATGAAGCATGTGAAAATCACTTTTAAGTCTAACATACTTCCTATGCATAGGAGTTTTATAAGCAAACAAACCATTGAGACAAGAAACATCTAACATATGCAAAGAAGAGAAATAAAACATTGACGATCTCAACAAAGCAAGAGATAATTTAGTAACATGAAAATTTCTACAACCATATTTTCCTCTCTCGTGGTAATTACATGTAGGATCATAATCAAATTCAACAATATAGCTATCACATAAAACATTCTCTTCATGATCCACATGCATACAAAGTTGACTCTCTTCCAAAATACTGGGATTATCATCAAATAAAGTCATGACCTCTCCAAGCCCACTTTCATCAAAAAAAATCATAAGATTGAAAACTCTCCAAATATGTGGGATTATTTTTAGCTAAAGTTGACACTCCAAACCCACTTTTACTATTATCGCAAGCATATTCATCATGAGGTTTAAATAAATTTTCAAGATCATAAGAATCATTATCACCCCAATCATGATCATTGCAATAAGTAGTGGACATAGAAGAACAAGCATCCCCAAGCTTGGGGTTTTGCATATCACTAACACAACTAACATTAATAGAATTTATAATAACATCATTGCAATCATGCTTTCACTCAAGGAGCTATCATGAATCACTTTATAAATTTCTTTGTTTAACACTTCATCACAATTTTCAGATTCATAGATCTCAAGCAAAACTTCATAAAGATAATCTAGTGAACTTAATTCACTAGCAATTGGTTCATCATAATTGGACCTTTTGAAAAGATTATCAAGTGGATGAGGATCCATATCAATAGATTATTAGCAAGCAAAGATGCAAGCAAACAGAAGGCACATGGTAACACAAGTAGAGATAGCAAACAAGAGAACTGATGAGAAAACGACGAACGAAAAAGAGGGCGAATAAAACGGCAAATTTTTGTTGAAGTGGGGAGAGGAAAACAAGAGTCAAATGGCAAATAATGTAAATTTCAAGGAGATGAGATTTGTGATTAGGAACCTAGTAGAAGTTAGTGATGTCTCCCCGGCAACGGCGGTAGAATTCCTTTTGATGTCTGCTAGACTACATCGGTATTTCCCCAAAGAGGAAGGGATGATGCAGCACAGCGACGGTAGGTATTTCCCTCAGTGATGAGACCAAGGTTATCGAACCAGTAGGAGAAGCAAGCAACACTACGTAAACATCAGCTGCACACAAATAACAAATACTCGCAACCCGGCGTGTTAAAGGGGTTGTCAATCCCTTTTCGGTAACGACGCCAGAAATTGGCAAACGGACGTGATAAAGTTGTAATAATTTGATAGATAAATCTCGTGGGAATGCGAGATAAAATAAATTGCAGCAAGGTATTTTTGTATTTTTGGTTTAATAGATCTGAAAATAAAAGCAAATTAAATAGATCACGAAGGCAAATATATTAAAGAAGAGACCCGGGGGCCGTAGATTTCACTAGTGGCTTCTCTCAAGAAAAATAGCAAACGGTGGGTAAACGAATTACTGATGGGCAATTGATAGAACTTCAAATAATCATGACGATATCCAGGCAATGATAATTATATGGGCATCATGTCCAAGATTAGTAGACCGACTCCTACCTGCATCTACTACCATTACTCCACACATCGACCGCTATCCAGCATGCATCTAGTGTATTATGTTCATGGAGAAACGGGGTAATACAATAAGAACGATGACATGATGTAGACAAGATCTATTTATGTAGAAATAGACCCCATCTTATTATCCTTAATAGCAACAATACATATGTTCGGTTCCCCTTCTGTCACTAGGATCAAGCACCGTAAGATCGAACCCATCACCAAGCACATCTTCCCATTGCAAGATAAATAGATCAAGTTGGCCAAACAAAACCCAAATATCGGAGAAGAAATACGAGGCTATAAGCAATCATGCATGTAAGAGATCAAAGAAGACTCAAATCACTTTCCTGGATAAAAAGATAGATCTGATCATAAACTCAAAGTTCATCCGATCCCAAAAAACACACCGCAAAAAGAGTTCCATCATATGGATCTCGAAGAGACCATTGTATTGAGAATCAAAAGAGAGACAGGAAGCCATCTAGCTACTAACTATGGACCCGTAGGTCTACAAATATGTAGCGACCCAACCTGAATGGATCGAAGTCTCTGTGCCTAAGTGTCATCCCTGGATCGGTATGCTGACACACACAGTACTCGAGGATTTATAACAGAGGTAAATCACGTGTATAAAGTAACGTAATACTATTGCCTCAATCCAAATAGTGGAAGTAACAACAAGGTTGTGGAGTTCCCAACAACACTAACGACAAAGTTGAGTGTAGACATCGTAACCCTAACGTATCACTTACTTGTCATAAGAATCCTGCAACATGAGACGTTGCAGCCATATAGGTCAGTACATTGAATGTACTGGCAATTTCACACCATAGAATAATAATGAGAATTGTCTGTCTCTATATGCATATTTGGCTGGTGGAGGCTCTAGGTTTAATTTTTGCATAAAGCTAATTTTTCGTACAACAAAGGAATACATTTTATTTACTACTAAGTTAACTTACCCATATTGAGAAGGTAACCCCAACTCAATCCCAAACCATTAATAACCAAAAATTTCATTAAATAGAGTGATGAGATCAACAGATAATTCAAATACCAGATACTCAAGATGTCCATAACCGGGGACACGACTAATCATGATTAGTTTGTACACTCTGCAGAGGTTTGCGCACTTTTCCCCACAAGACTCGACCACATCCATGATCGGAAGATCGAGACACAGTCTTTCTGAAGTATTAACTCTTTACTCTGGGTAGACAGTACCACCTACTTTCCCCTACATCTGCTAGCCTACCACTGAAAGAGGTCACGCAACTTACTCAACTATGCCAGAGCCCATAATGGCTTGTGGCTGCACACGGAAGTTTCTAGCATGAACAATCTTATGATCCCTTTGAGCCTGGGTGGAATTCCATAGGATGATCACACGGGTACTCTGGGGTATCCTAGGACAACACTGGATTCTCCAGGTGCCCGCAACCAATCCACCCAGATGTGTATTAAAGTAGCCACCTTAAGTTTCCCTTAGTTATTACTCTCACAACTTTCATGAATCACACATACCAATCCCCGTCTACGAGCATGGTTAAGCAATATGAGCATAACGTATATTCTCGGGGTGATAAAAGGTATTAGGTTCCTACCTCATCAACTACATAGCAATACCCACACATTCCCAATCCTACTCATGCAATCTTTGAGGGTGAAACTAATGCAAGTAAAACTGGGTATAAAAGAGTATGATCAAATCGTGAACTTGCCTTGTACTGTTGATGAAGATTCTTCGCACTCATAATTCATGATAGTTCTACTCGTCACACTCCGATCAATCTATCGTAAGCAAGCAATTATTTGCACACATAAGAAAACACTCAAAGATCCAAAAGAAAAGGCAAAGAAACATTGCAAAAACTCCAAACGAACCAAATCAAATTATTTTACAAGATCAGATCCTAATTTCTTTGAAAAAGTGTGGTGATGGCTCAAGATGATAGATTACATCTAGGGATTCAATTGCAAAAGGAATCAAGATATGATCAAATGAAGCTTCGAGTTCAAATTTGAATCGTTCAAATTTGAAAAAATCAAAAGTTGAAACTAATGATGCTACTGGATATAGGAAGTCAATATGAATATGTAGGAAAAACAATTGTTGGATTTGAAATAACGAAATAAAAGATACAAGTAATTCAATATGACATTGAATATGCTTACAATGTTGTGTAACAACTCTTTGGTGCACTAGTAGAGTAACTAGCTAAGATCAAAATTATATGTTGGAAAGATGACACTAATTGTGCGAACGAAAAGATTAATTCAATACGAATCCGATGCAGTTGGGTTCATCGAAAACGGAGCTACGGATAAAAAGATATGATCAAAAGAAGTTTGAATATGAATCTGAACAAATTTCGAAATTTGAAAGTTGCAAAAAGTTTATTTCATAGATTCACTAGATAGGTGGAATCAAGACGAAAATACATGCGCTGGTTTTATCTAATTTGGATGAACGAGTAAAAAGTTATGGCTATTTGAAAAATCAAGGCCAAGTTGTTTTACGAAAGAAAAATAGTTACGGCTAAAAGAATTATAGGTCTACAGTATAAATACAGAGACTAATTGATAATCTAATTATTCTATCATACACTAGTCTAAAAATAATAAGCTATGAAAGTATAAAAATACGAAGAAATATACCTTTATAAGGTAGAGAAAAGACGACTTCGAAAAGAGGAGACAATTTCCAGAAATCCCGCCGGAGAGGAGAAATATTTTTTTAGTGAATCTAATCAAACCAAAATATTGATTTAACCCGAATCGGATGATTTTTAGAGGCTTCATAGGCGTATATTTTTTTGATAAAGGGCGCTTTTATTATCTCAAAATGTAGCATCAAGCGATACAAAGCATTTAGAGTATCACCCGGCCTCTGCATAACTAGGATGCACATAGCCAAACATCAAAAATCTGACAAGAGAAAAAAATGACAATTCGGCAACAGTAGAGTCCTATAGACCGACACTATGCCTATGTCGAAACGGTTGGTGGACCGATGCGGAGACTATGCTGCCACCCATGTTGGGTAAAAAACTCCATAGCCACCTGCTCCAATCGCGTACACACCGCCTTGAATAGCGGTTGGTACTCCGCACGTTGTAGCATAGACCACATACGAAGCGAGTGCGTACAACGGAAAATAACCTGCAGAGGAGAAGCATTTTTGTCATTAAAAACCAAATCATTTCTACATAGCCAAAGTGACCATAGTAAGGCGTACGCTCCCACCCTTATTAGCGTTTTGAACCTATTTGAAATACCGTTCAACCAATGACCAAAAATATTGGCAACACTTGTGGGCGGATACAAATTTGACGCTATTTGGATGACTGACCACATAGAACGCGCAAACTTGCATTGAAAAAAGAGGTGTTTGATTGTCTCGTTATGAGTACAAAAGCAACACTTCTTACTTCCTGGCCAGTTGCGTCGTGCAAGGTTGTCTTTGGTTAGCACAACACCTCTACGAAGATACCACATGAATATTTTAACTTTTAGTGGAATCTTTGCCTTCCAGATTTTCTTGTTATTGCTCTCCGGTACCTCAGAATGCGTGAGCGCATGATACATAGAGTCTACCGTGAAAGACCCTGATGTAGTAAGGTTCCAGCGAAACACATCACGGCCTTGCGTCAGGTTAATCAGATCCAGACGGGATAAGAGATTATGCCATGACATAAGTCGGGCGCCAACCAAATCCCGCCTGAACGAAATATTCGGCGGGGATGAGCTGAGCACCTGCGCAATAGTATTGTTCTTATCGCGAGCAATGTTGTACAAGGCTGGATATTGTTCTCGGAGATTGGCATTGCCTAGCCAGATGTCTTCGCAGAAACAAATCTCCGACCCGTCCTTTATCGCGAAAGACCCAAAGCGAAAGAGTTGTTTCTTTGCCGCCATTAGGCCAGCCCAAAAGTGTGAGATGCCAGGTTTCCAATATGCCTGAGACACCGCCTTTTGGCCTAGATACTTATTGTGCAGCATGGTTTGCCAAACACCATCCTCAGTAAGAAGTTTGAACAACCATTTACTAAGTAGGGCCTCATTCTTGACCTGAAGGTCATGAATTCCAAGGCCACCTTGGTCTTTCGGCCTACAAACCACGCTCCATTTGGTCAGCCGGTATTTTTTCTTTTCACCATCACCTTGCCAAAAGAATCTGGACCTAAAATAGTCCAATCTTTGCAAGACCCCTTTTGGGAGTTGGAAGAAAGAAAGCATATAGAGAACCATATTTGTGAGGACAGAGTTTATCAAAACCAACCGTCCTCCAACTGAGAGCAACTTGCCTTTCCAACTGCTCAACCGTTTCTCTAGCCGCTCCTCTACATGCTTCCACTCCGCAATGGTGAGACGTCGATAATGAATCGGTATTC
The DNA here is from genome assembly GCF_018294505.1 of Triticum aestivum. NCBI lineage: Eukaryota > Viridiplantae > Streptophyta > Magnoliopsida > Poales > Poaceae > Triticum > Triticum aestivum. Next base: position 297,969,978 of record NC_057802.1, on the reverse strand, counting down.
CCAGATATTTGATCGGGAATTAGCCAAGTGCGCAACCAAATAGGTCCGCGTAATCGGCCGCTACCTCGACGGCTTCTCCAAAGCAGAACACTTCGCTTTTATGGAAGTTAATTTTAAGACCTGACATTTGCTCAAACGCTGACAACAGGAGTTTCATGTTTCGAGCCTTGTCCAGGTCATGTTCCATAAAAAGTATTGTGTCATCAGCATATTGCAGAATAGAGAGGCCACCATCCACAAGGTGTGGCACTACCCCAGCAATTTGCCCGTCCTGCTTGGCGCGCTCAATCAGAATAGCCAACATGTCAGCCACAATGTTAAATAACATTGGGGACATGGGGTCACCCTGCCGTAGTCCTTTTTTTGTCTGGAAGTAATGACCTACATCATCATTGACTTTGATGGCCACGCTACCTCTAGTTACAAAATTTTGGATCCACTGGCACCATTTTTCAGAGAAACCTTTCATCCTTAGGGCCTGTTGGAGGAAAGACCATTTGACCTTGTCATAGGCTTTTTCAAAGTCAATTTTGAATACTACTCCACTTAGGTTTTTCCGATGCATCTCGTGGATGGTCTCATGCAGGATTACTACAGATCAAGTATATTCCTTCCTTGCATGAAAGCCGTTTGAGATGGTCGGACAACATGGTCCACTACCGAGTTAAGCCGATTCATAGCCACTTTGGTGAAAATCTTGAAACTGACATTAAGGAGGCATATGGGTCTAAACTGCTGGATCCGTTCAGCCTCCTTAATCTTTGGCAACAATACAATCTCGCCAAAATTAAGCCTAAATAGCTCAAGTCGGTCGGCATGAAGACAATTGAACAACTCCATAAGGTTGGCCTTGATGATATCCCAGAAATTCTGATAGAATTCTGTGGGGAAACAATCTGGGCCTGGAGCTTTGTTATGTTCCATTTGGAACATTGCAGCTCTCACCTCCTCTTCCAAGAATGGTGCCGTCAGGATATCGTTTTCTTCTGTCGTGACTTGTGGAATGTCATCTGTTCGGGTCTCGTCAAGGGTGAAATTCCCTTCAGCCGGCGCTCCGAACAGAGATTTGTAGTAGTCGGTGATATACTTTTTGAGCTCCTCTTGACTTTCGATCCGCACATCATCTTGTTGGAGACTATAAATACATTTCTTCCTATGCCGCCCATTAGCGACCAATTGGAAGTATCTTGTATTACTATCACCCATCAAAATGAAATCGGCTTTGGATCTCTGGTAGTATTTGATCTCCTCTTCTCGCAGAAGACGGGCAATCTTCTCATTAGATTGATTTTTAATTCAATCTCTTGTTGAGATAAGATGCGCGTCTCTGCAATTTTGTCGAGGTCATCAATAATGGTAGAGAGCCGTTGTTTTTCTTTTTTATAAATCCCGTTGGTATGTTTTGCCCATCCAGAGAGGTGTTGCCTCATGGCCCTTATTTTAAAGTTCCATCTCCGAATAGGTGTACGACCAACAGCGGGCCTCTCCCAAATGTTCTTGATTATGTCTACAAATCCATCCCTATGCATCCATCCCAATTCAAATTTGAAAGGGCGTCGGGCAACTGGTTTCGTAGAATTAGAATCCAGAATGATGGGTGCATGATCCGATAAAGCCTCAATACGCTCTAGGGCTCGCACGGTTACTAGAGGAAATTTTAGCTCCCATTCGGTATCCATGAGTACCCTATCAAGCTTCTCGTATGTCGGCACATGTCGGTTATTAGCCCAAGTGAACTGCCGTCCCGACATACTGGCCTCCCGAAGATCCAAACTGTCTATCACAGCATTGAATAGGAAAGGCCAATGAGTGTCAAAACGGTCATTATTTTTCTCTTCCTGATACCTAAGGATATTAAAGTCCCCTCCAATAAGCATTGGATGCGGGTTATCCTTAGCCAGATTCACCAATTCCCGAAGGAAAGCGGACTTATGCTCATCTTGGGCAGCCCCATAGACAGCGACAAGAGTCCATGTAAAATTATCAGCTCTGTCTCTTAGGTGAAATTTTATATGAAATTCACCGATCGAAAAAGCTAACAAGTCCATGGCTGTTGTCAGTATCCCAAGAAGGATTCCTCCAGACCTTCCACGAGCTGGTAGACTATGCCATGTGTAGTCGAAACCACCTGATAGGTGATCGAGGACCTCATGGGCCTATATTTATATGTGGAAAAGAGGTTTAGAGATCAAAGACTAAGCAATGTGAGACTAAACATATACATACGCAGATGAAATTGAAAAAATCATGCGCGTGGGCTAAGAGTTCGGCCCGGCTGCGCATACACTGCGCGGCAGTTTTCTTTTTTTTAATATTTTTATTTTCTAAAATTTTATTTTTCCGAAAATAAATAAAATACAATTGTAAACCTTAACAAAAACAAAAGGAGAAAAGGAAAAATACGGGCCGGCCTGTCTACTATGCTGCGCATGAGGATGACAAATAATTATGAGCCGCACGTACAGTTTTTTTAATAGAAACAGAAAGGGAAACTGAATAAAAAATAAAATAAAAATTTATATAGTCATATTATATATCAAAAGTTTCAGAAAAATATTTCTTAAATCATGAACATATTTTCAGCGGCAAATAAATTTCGCAAAAGTTTAAATACAGCAAACAGTACTACTGGTTCATTTAAAAACCAAATAAAATATTTTAAAATGCCAAAATGATTTCAAACTCATTTCTCTCCATTTTTATACTATAGGGAATCATTTTACCCTATTTTCCATATATTTATTTTTGGAGAAAAATAATTTGAATACGAACCAAATAACTCCAAATTGAAAGTGGGTTTCAAAATAACTTCAAAGGGAGTTTCAATTTGATTCTTTGAAACTTCCAACTCTCTTTCTTAGCATTTGAAGAAGTCATTTTATCCTCTCTCATGAAACTCATTGAGTTGCATAAAGTTTCCAAATTTGAAATAGTTCCAAATGAAATTCAAATCTTTTCAAAACCCTTTTCATTTATTTAAATGGAAGAAGTCATATCATCTTCACTCTAGGGTTTTCTATTTGAAAAGAATTTGAATTCATAGAGATCAAAATGCAAAGTGAAAGTTTGGGAAAGTCATTTCATTCCCTCTCATTCAACTTTCAAAAAGTTTCAAATTTCACTCAATTTCACACAAGCAACCACACCACAATCAAACAAACAATCAAAACTATTTATTTAATATAACATTCCAAAATTTAGAATTTTGGGATGTTACAAAAGAACTACTCATGCATCATCGGAGAGGCACCAATGGACATGATGAACCCCTCTGTGATGGTGTCTAGATTGGATCTGGTGGTTCTGGAACTTGCGGCGGCTGGAATTGATTTTTGTCGACTCCCCTAGGGTTTCTAGAATATTGGGGTATTTATAGAGTAAAGAGGCGGTTCGGGAGGCAGCCGAGGTGGGCACAACCCACCAGGGCGCGGCTGGGCCTCCAAGCGCGCCCTGGTGGGCTGTGCTCCCCTCGGAGCACCCCCCAGGTGTCGGTGTCAAAACCGGCAGATCTCGGGTAGGGGGTCCCGAACTGTGCGTCTAAGGTCGATGGTAACAGGAGACAGGGGACACGATGTTTACCCAGGTTCGGGCCCTCTCTATGGAGGTAATACCCTACTTCCTGCTTGATTGATCTTGATGAATATGAGTGTTACAAGAGTTGATCTACCATGAGATCGTAATGGCTAAAACCCTAGAAGTCTAGCCTGTCTGACTATGATTGTCCCTATGTACTAAACCCTTCGGTTTATATAGACACCGGAGGGGACCAGGGTTGTACAAAGTCGGTTACAGAGAAAGGAATCTTCATATCCGAACGCCAAGCTTGCCATCCACGCCAAGGAGAGTCCCATCCGGACACGGGTGAGAGTCTTCGGTCTTGTATCTTCACAGCCCACCAGTCCGGCCCATGTCCAACAGGCCGGACGCCCGAGGACCCCTTAGTCCAGGACTCCCTCAGTAGCCCCTAAACCAGGCTTCAATGTCGATATGTCCGGCGCGCATATTGTCTTCGGCATTGCAAGGCGGGTTCCTCCTCCGAATACTCCAAAACAGCCTTCAAACACAAAGAACGTGTTTGACTCTACAAAACAAGTACCACACACAACTGCAGAGAGTATAATATTTCACGAGTCCAATCTACTGACAACTTTTGGTAGCGTGATGCCACGTCACCACCCGGTCATTATTTCGAACCGTTTTTCGGCCTGCCGCTCCATGTTTTGAGATGCGGTTTTACTAGCACGTCTTGTCAAAGCAGAAATCGTGTCCCCTTATTGCGGGATTTTCATCAAAACGGGCGTGGGTAATCCAACCATCCCGTTGGCATAATTCCTTGGGAATAGGCAAGTTTTAAGGCCTCTGAGGAGGCGTTTGATATTCACCGCCTTTATAAAGGGGCACAGACCCGTCCTTGTCATCTACGCCTGCCTCTTCCTCAACCCTTCCAACCTCGAGTTCCAGTACCCAGGTTTTAATTGCTATGAGCCTCTCGGTCATGTCCGGATCCAGCCCTCAAGGCCGGTGGGTGGCCTCTTCTGTCACAGAGGAGGATATTGAGAAGCTCCGAGCGGCAAGATACCTCACCGCGGAAATCCCTGCTACCTCTTGAGCACTGCGTTGGTTTCCCTTGAAGAGGAAAGGGTGATGCAGCAAAGTAGCGTAAGTATTTCCCTCAGTTTTTGAGAACCAAGGTATCAATCCAGTAGGAGGCTACGCGCGAGTCCCTCGCACCTACACAAAACAAATAAATCCTCGCAACCAACGCGATAAGAGGTTGTTAATCCCTACACGGTCACTTACGAGAGTGAGATCTGATAGATATGATAGGATAATATTTTTGGTATTTTTATGATAAAGATGCAAAGTAAAATAAAAAGCAAAGGAAATAACAAAGTGTTGGAAGATTAATATGATGAAGATAGACCCGGGGGCCATAGGTTTCACTAGTGGCTTCTCTCATGAGCATAAGTATTTTACGGTGGGTGAACAAATTACTATTGAGCAATTGACAGAATTGAGCATAGTTATGAGAATATCTAGGTATGATCATGTATATAGGCATCACGTCCGAGACAAGTAGACCGACTCCTTCCTGCATCTACTACTATTACTCCACACATCGACCGCTATCCAGCATGCATCTAGAGTATTAAGTTCATAAGAACAGAGTAACGCCTTAAGCAAGATGACATGATGTAGAGGGATAAATTCATGCAATATGATAAAAAAAACCCATCTTGTTATCCTCGATGGCAACAATACTATACGTGCCTTGCTGCCCCTACTGTCACTGGGAAAGGACACCGCAAGATTGAACCCAAAGCTAAGCACTTCTCCCATTGCAAGAAAGATCAATCTAGTAGGCCAAACCAAACTGATAATTCGAAGAGACTTGCAAAGATAACCAATAATACATAAAAGAATTGAGAAGATTCAAATATTGTTCATAGATAAACTTGATCATAAACCCACAATTCATCGGTCTCAACAAACACACCGCAAAAGACGATTACATTGAATAGATCTCCACGAGAGAGGGGGAGAACGTTGTATTAAGATCCAAAAAGAGAGAGGAAGCCATCTAGCTAATAACTATGGACCCGAAGGTCTGAGGTAAACTACTCACACTTCATCGGAGGGGCTATGGTGTTGATGTAGAAGCCCTCCGTGATCGATGCCCCCTCCGGCGGAGCTCCGGAACAGGCCCCGAGATGGGATCTCGTGGGTACAGAAGGTTGCGGCGGTGGAATTAGGTTTTTGGCTCCGTATCTGATCGTTTGGGGGTATGTAGGTATATATAGGAGGAAGAAGTACGTCGATGGAGCAACAGGGGGCCCACGAGGGTGGAGGGCGCGCCCCCCTACCTCGTGGCTTCCCTGTTGGTTGCTTGACGTAGGGTCCAAGTCTCCTGGATCATGTTCGTTCCGAAAATCACGTTCCCGAAGGTTTCATTCCGTTTGGACTCCGTTTGATATTCTTTTTCTGCGAAACTCTGATATAGGCAAAAAACAGCAATTCTGGGCTAGACCTCCGGTTAATAGGTTAGTCCCAAAAATAATATAAAACTGAATAATAAAGCTCAATAATGTCCAAAACAGAAGATAATATAGCATGGAGCAATCAAAAATTATAGATACGTTGGAGACGTATCAAGCATCCCCAAGCTTAATTCTTGCTCGTCCTCGAGTAGGTAAATGATAAAAACAGAATTTTTGATGCGGAGTGCTACTACGCATAATTTCAGTGTAATTCTTCTTAATTGTGGTATGAATATTCAGATCCGAAAGATTCAAGATAAAAGTTCATATTGACATAAAAATAATAATACTTCAAGCATACTAACTAAGCAATTATGTCCTCTCAAAATAACATGGCCAAAGAAAGTTCATCCCTACAAAATCATATAGTTTAGTCATGCTCCATTTTCGTCACACAAGAATGCTCTCATCATGCCCAACCCCGATGACAAGCCAAGCAATTGTTTCATACTTTAGCAATCTCAAACTTTATAAACCTTCACGCAATACATGAGCGCTAGCCATGGACATAGCACTATGGGTGGAATAGAATATGATGATGGGGGTTATGTGGAGAAGACAAAAAAGGAGAAAGTCTCACATCAACGAGGCTAATCAATGAGCTATGGATATGCCCATTGATTGATGTTAATGCAAGGAGTAGGGATTGCCATGCAACAGATGCACTAGAGCAATAAGTATATGAAAGCTCAACAAAAAGAAACTAAGTGGGTGTGCATCCAACTTGCTTGCTCACGAAGGCCTAGGGCACTTGAGGAGGCCTATTGTTGGAATATACAAGCCAAGTTCTATAATGAAAAATTCCCACTAGTATATGAAAGTGACAAAACAAGAGACTCTCTATCATGAAGATTATGGTGCTACTTTGAAGCACAAGTGTGGTAAAAGGATAGTAACATTGTCCCTTCTCTCTTTTTCTCTCATTATTTTTTTGGGCCTTCTCTTTTTTTATGGCCTTTCTCTCTTTTTTTTATTCCTCACTTAGGACAATGCTCTAGAAAATGATGATCATCACACTTCTATTTATTTACAACTCAATGATTACAACTCGATACTAGAACAAAGTATGACTCTATATGAATGCCTCCGGCGGTGTACCGGGATATGCAATGAACCAAGAGTGGCATGTATGAAAGAATTATGAACGGTGGCTTTGCCACAAATACTATGTCAACTACATGATCATGCAAAGCAATATGACAATGATGAATGTGTCATGATAAACGGAATGGTGGAAAGTTGCATGGCAATATATCTCGGAATGGCTATGGAAATGCCATAATAGGTAGGTATGGTGGCTGTTTTGAGGAAGATATAAGGAGGTTTATGTGTGAAAGAGCGTATCATATCACGGGGTTTGGATGCACCGGCGAAGTTTGCACCAACTCTCAATGTGAGAAAGGGCAATGCACGGTACCGAAGAGGCTAGCAATGATGGAAAGGTGAGAGTGCGTATAATCCATGGACTCAACATTAGTCATAAAGAACTCATATACTTATTGCAAAAATCTACAAGTCATCAAAAACCAAGCACTACGCGCATGCTCATAGGGGGGTAGATTGGTAGGAAAAGACCATCGCTCGTCCCCGACCGCCACTCATAAGGAGGACAATCAAAGAACACCTCATGTTTCAAATTTGTTACATAACGTTTACCATACGTGCATGCTACGGGACTTGCAAACTTCAACACAAGTATTTCTCAAATTCACAACTACTCAACTATCACTACTTTAATATTACTACCTCCATATCTCAAAACAATCATCAAGCATCAAACTTGTCTTAGTATTCAACGCTCTCATAAGAAAGTTTTTACTAATCTTGAATACCTAGAATATTAGGATTATTTTTAAGCAAATTACCATGCTATTTAAGACTCCCAAAATAATCTAAGTGAAGCATGAGAGAACAATAGTTTCTATAAAACAAATCCACCACCGTGCTCTAAAAGATATAAGTGAAGCACTAGAGCAAAAACTATATAGCTCAAAAGATATAAGTGAAGCACATAGAGTATTATAATAAATTCCAAATCAAGTGTGTCTCTCTCAAAAGGTGTGTACAGCAAGGATGATTGTGTTAAACTAAAAAGCAAAGACTCAAATCATACAAGACGCTCCAAGCAAAACACATATCATGTGGTGAATAAAAATATAGCTCCAAGTAAAGTTACCGGGGCATCCCCAAGCTTTGCCTTTTTGGTGTCCTTAGATTATCTTGGGGTGCATGGGCATCCCCAAGCTTAGGCTCTTGCCACTCCTTGTTCCATAATCCATCAAATCTTTTACCCAAAACTTGAAAAGTTCACAACACAAAACTTAACAGAAAATCTCGTAAGCTCCGTTAGCGAAACAAAACAAAACACCACTTCAAGGTACTGTAATAAACTCATTATTTATTTATATTGGTGTCAAACCTACTGTATTCCAACTTCTCTATGGTTTATAAACTCTTTTACTAGCCATAGATTCATCAAAATAAGCAAACAACACACGAAAAACAGATTCTGTCAAAAACAGAACAGTCTGTAGTAATCTGTAACTAACGCAAACTTCTGGAACTCCAAAAAATCAGCCAAAATAGTACGACCTAGACAATTTGTTTATTGAACAGAAGCAATTTGAATAAATATTTTATCACGTTCTGGTGATTTTTAACAATTGTTTTCGTGAACAGAAAGTTTCTGGAAATTTCTGCAAGATCAAATAACTATCGTCCAAGAAGATCCTATAGGTTTAACTTGGCACAAACACTAATTAAAACATAAAAACACATCTAACGAGAGGCTATATCAAGTATTTATTCCTAAACAGAAGCAAAAAGCAAAAAAAAACTAAAAATAAAATTGGGTTGCCTCCCAACAAGCGCTATCGTCTAACGCCCCTAGCTAGGCATAAAAGCAAGGATAGATCTAGGTGTTACCATCTTTGGTAGGCAATCCATAAGTGGCTCTCATGATAGATTCATATGGTAGTTTTATTTTCTTCCTAGGGAAGTGTTCCATGCCTTTCTTTAATGGAAATTGGAATCTAATATTCCCTTCCTTCATATCAATAATTGCACCAATCGTTCTAAGGAAAGGTCTACCAAGAATAATAGGACATGAAGGATTGCAATCTATATCAAGAACGATAAAATCTACTGGCACATAGTTCCTATTTGCAACAATAAGAACATCATTAATTCTTCCCATAGGTTTCGTAATAGTGGAATCCGCAAGGTGCAAGTTAAAAGAGCAATCATCAAAATCACGGAAACCAAGCAAATCGCAAAAAGTTTTTGGAATCGTGGAAACACTAGCACCAAAATCACACAAAGCATAGAACTCATGATCTTTAATCTTAATTTTAATAGTAGGTTCCCACTCATCAGAAAGTTTTCTAGGGATAGAAACTTCCAACTCAAGCTTTTCTTCATAAGATTGCATCAAAGCATCAACGATACGTTTGGTAAAAAGCTTTATTTTGACTATAAGCATGAGGAGAATTTAGCACTGATTGCAACAAGGAAATACAATCTATCAAAGAGAAATTATCATAATTAAATTCCTTGAAATCCAAAATATTGGGTTTATTAATATCTAGGGTATTGTTCTCTTCAATCCCACTTTTATCAATTCTAGCATCAAGAGCTAAGAACTCCGAATTTTTGGAACGCCTTCTAGGTAAAGGTGGATCATACTCAGTCCCATAATTATCAAGATTCATATTGCAAAACAAAGATTTAATAGGGGACACATCAATAACTTTTAGATCTTCATCTTTATTTTCATAGAAATTTGAAGAACACGCTTTCATAAAGCAATCTTTCTTAGCACGCATCCTAGCGGTTCTTTCTTTGCACTCATCAATGGATATTCTCATGGCTTTGAGAGACTCATTGATATCATGCTTAGGAGGAATAGATCTCAGTTATAAAGAATCAACATCAAGAGAAATTCTATCAACATTCCTAGCCAATTCATCAACTTTAAGCAATTTTTGTTCAAGCAAGGCATTGAAATTCTTTTGCGAATTCATAAACTCTATAACACTAGTCTCAAATTCAGAGGGCATCTTATTAAAATTTCCATAAGTATTGTTGTAGGAATTACCATAATTATTAGAGGAATTGCTAGGATAAGGCCTAGGATTAAAGTTTCCTCTATACGCGTTGTTGCCAAAATTATTCCTACCAACAAAATTCACATCCATAGATTCATTATTATTCTCAATCAAAGTAGACAAAGGCATATCATTGGGATCAGAAGAAACACTCTTACTAGCAAATAATTTCATAAGTTCATCTATCTTTCCACTCAAAACATTAATTTCTTTTATCGCATGCACTTTTTTATTAGTAGATCGTTCAGTGTGCCATTGAGAATAATTAACCATAATATTATCTAGGAGTTTAGTAGATTCTCCTAAAGTGATTTCCATAAAAGTGCCTCCCGCAGCCGAATCTAAAAGATTTCTAGAAGCAAAATTCAATCCGGCATAAAATTTTTGTATAATCATCCACAAATTCAAACCATGTGTAGGGCAATTACGTATCATTAATTTCATCCTCTCCCAAGCTTGTGCAACATGTTCATGATCAAGTTGCTTAAAATTCATAATATCGTTTCTAAGAGAGATAATCTTAGCGGGAGGAAAATACTTAGAGATAAAAGCATCTTTGCACTTATTCCAAGAATCAATACTATTTTTAGGCAAAGACGAAAACCAAGCTTTAGCACGATCTCTAAGCAAAAAAGGAAATAGCTTCAGTTTAACAATATCATTATCAACATCTTTGTTCTTTTGCATATCACACAAATCAACGAAGCTATTTAGATGAGTAGCAGCATCTTCACTAGGAAGTCCGGCGAATTGATCTTTCATGACCAGATTCAACAAAGCAGCATTGATTTCACAAGATTCAGTATTGGTAAGAGGAGCAATCGGAGTGCTAAGGAAATCATTATTGTTGGTATTGGTAAAGTCACATAATTTGGTATTATCTTGAGCCATCGTGACAAACAAGCAATCCAACACACGAGCAAACAGAAAAACAAGCGAAAAAGAGGCGAACGAAAAAGAGAGGGAGAGGAAAACCAGAGGCAAATGGCAAATACTGTAATGCGGGAGATAAGGGTTTGTGATGGGTACTTGGTATGTTGACTTTTGCGTAGACCTCCCCGGCAACGGCGCCAGAAATCCTTCTTGCTACCTCTTGAGCACTGTGTTGGTTTTCCCTTGAAGAGGAAAGGGTGATGCAGCAAAGTAGCGTAAGTATTTCCCTCATTTTTAGAGAACCAAGGTATCAATCCAGTAGGAGGCTACGCGCGAGTCCCTCGCACCTACACAAAACAAATAAATCCTCGCAACCAATGCAATAAGGGGTTGTCAATCCCTACACGGTCACTTACGAGAGTGAGATCTGATAGATATGATAGGATAATATTTTTGGTATTTTTATGATAAAGATGCAAAGTAAAATAAAAAGCAAAGGAAATAACTAAGTGTTGGAAGATTAATATGATGAAGATAGACCCGGGGGGCATAGGTTTCACTAGTGGCTTCTCTCATGAGCATAAGTATTTTACGGTGGGTGAACAAATTACTGTTGAGCAATTGACATAATTGAGCATAGTTATGAGAATATCTAGGTATGATCATGTATATAGGCATCACGTCCGAGACAAGTAGACCGACTCCTGCCTGCATCTACTACTATTACTCCACACATCGACCGCTATCCAGCATGCATCTAGAGTATTAAGTTCATAAGAACAGAGTAATGCCTTAAGCAAGATGACATGATGTAGAGGGATAAATTCATTCAATATGATAAAAACCCCATCTTGTTATCCTCGATTAACAATACTATACGTGCCTTGCTGCCCCTACTGTCACTGGGAAAGGACACCGCAAGATTGAACCCAAAGCTAAGCACTTCTCCCATTGCAAGAAAGATCAATCTAGTAGGCCAAACCAAACTGATAATTCGAAGAGGCTTGCAAAGATAACCAATCATACATAAAAGAATTCAGAAGATTCAAATATTGTTCATAGATAAACTTGATCATAAACCCACAATTCATCGGTCTCAACAAACACACCGCAAAAGAAGATTACATTGAATAGATCTCCACGAGAGAGGGGGAGAACATTGTATTGAGATCCAAAAAGAGAGAGGAAGCCATCTAGCTAATAACTATGGACCCGAAGGTCTGAGGTAAACTACTCACACTTCATCGGAGGGGCTATGGTGTTGATGTAGAAGCCCTCCGTGATCGATGCCCCCTCCGGCGGAGCTCCGGAACAGGCCCCAAGATGGGATCTCGTGGGTACAGAAGGTTGCGGCGGTGGAATTAGGTTTTTAGCTCCGTATCTGATCGTTTGGGGGTACGTAGGTATATATCGGAGGAAGAAGTACGTTGGTGGAGCAACAGGGGGCCCACGAGGGTGGAGGGCGCCCCCTAGGGGGGTAGGCGCGCCCCCTACCTCGTGGCTTCCTTGTTGGTTGCTTGACGTAGGGTCCAAGTCTCCTGGATCATGTTCGTTCCGAAAATCACGTTCTCGAAGGTTTCATTCCGTTTGGACTCCGTTCGATATTCTTTTTCTGCGAAACTCTTAAATAGGCAAAAAATAGCAATTCTGGGCTGGGCCTCCGGTTAATAGGTTAGTCCCAAAAATAATATAAAAGTGAATAATAAAGCCCAATAATGTCCAAAACAGAAGATAATATAGCATGGAGCAATCAAAAATTATAGATACGTTGGAGACGTATCAATCCCCCACAGGCTCCCTACTAAAGGGCAGGTTATTCCTACCCCCAGATCCGGCGAGAGGGCCATATTCATCTCCCACTTCCTCCGGGGGCTAGGGTTCGCTCTCCACCCCTTTGTCCGTGGGCTCATGTTCTACTATGGAGTAGATTTTCACGATCTAGCCCCGGACTCTTTTCTTCACGTCTCGGCGTTCATCGTCATGTGCGAGGCCTTTCTTCGTATTCCACCACACTTCGGCTTATGGCTCAAGACCTTTAATGTGAAGCCGAAAGTGATCGAGGGGAAGCAAGCGGAGTGTGGCGGTGCCACAGTGAGCAAGCTTACCAACACTCCTTGGCCAAAAGGCTCTTTCACGGAATCCTCCAACTTATGGCAGCGGGAGTGGTTTTACATCACTGAACCCCGTGGCACCAAGTGGGCAGCTACAGCTACGTTCCGATCTGGCCCTCCAGTACAGCTCACATCATGGATCAATAAGGGGTTGGACTGGGGATCAATTGACGAAGTGCAGACACTACAGAGCCACATCCGGAGTCTCCTTGAGAAGGACACCGATCTTATCAACGTAATCCAAGTAATGCTAGTCCGTCGGGTCCTGACGTGCCAGCGACGGCCCCTCCACATGTGGGAGTTCAATCCGGAAGGACCACGAACCCTTCAGCACTTCTTCGGCACGACGCACAAAGGAATGTGGAAGTTATTTTTCGGGACACGAAAACAGTGGCCGGACACCTCTAAGGACGTCAGCCTTGACTGCAACCATCCGGATACCCTGGTAAGCACTCTACTCCTGAACACAGCTTAGTCAAATATCCATAATAAAATGCTGAGAAACCCATCTTCTTCCAGGGCTGGATATAGAAGGCAGGGCGAATTAGGTGTACGGCCCCTCTTCCCGAAGACTTAGCTGATCCCATGCTAACAAGGATGCTGGCCCCGACACCATACCAGGTGCCGGTGAAAGAGGACAAGGAGGAGAGCGGGAAGGCCAAAAGTGGCGTCCATTCGGAAGGTACACCAGGTACTGTGTCCGGGGACATTAGGGCTCCCCCTTCCAAGGACAAAAGAGAAGAAGAAGCTGACATCCTTTATCCCCATGGTAAGAAAAGGGCCGCCCCGAAGGTTGGGAGGTAGAGGCTCCCAAGCGAAGGAAAAGGCCTCTGTCAGGCTGTTCGGGCTCGGAAGATGACATTGCCGCACAGTTCCTCCATAAGGACAAGCCTTTGGCCGAATCGTAAGTGAACAAGGACATTTTAAACATATCCAGTTCCTTTCATGTTCCAAGGGTAACATCTAATATAGATTTGAAGTCCGGCGTGTAGTCTTCCTCAACAATCCTCCTCCTCCTCGGGGGATCTGCTTCCGGAGATGATGGAAAGCGAAACGCCTCCACAGGCTTCCTCGCCCGATAGAGCGGACGACTTTGAAGTGTTGTCCCGGAGGAATTCTCCCGATCAACAAGTGGGGCAGGGGACAATGAAGACAACGCCCGAAGGTGATACTTCGGTCGCCCAGGGTCCGGGGTGTGCGGTCCCTCCGGGGACCAACAATGAAGGCCCCGGGCTATTCGGCTTACAGCCGAAAACGACTCTAGGGTCGAGTAAACATATCCCTTCAAAGGGAGTCCGTACCCCTGCAGGTGCTTCCAGGAATCCGGATGCGCTGGATACATTGATGGTCATGTTACGACATGCATCCATCTCAGAGGAACATCGTGCCTTGATGGGTACGGTGATTGAGACATTATGTCCGCGAAAAGCGGATTGAATGAAGCTTTCACGGGCCTGCTAAGAGGCTTCGAGGTACGTAATGTAATATTTTGAATTGTGCTCTATGCGCAAAATGCACCTGTGTATAGATAGTAGCCCCTGAGGCTCTGGTTGGCATCCAAAGGGAGGCAATCAGAGGATCGAAAAAGATATACCCAGGAAATAATCTAACTAATTGGAACACAGGCTGTTACATCCATGGCGACTGCCCACACTACACAGGTTGCAGGTCTGAAGCAGAAACTTGACGTGGCGGATGACGACATCACGCTTATCAACAAGCGGCTCGACGAGGCGCAAGGTATGTGTTGTGGTGGCCAGTATATGTATGTATAATAATATGAGCACTAGGCTGAGGATTATATACTGAGACATGCACAACTTCAGATATTGCTGCCGCGGTTGAGACCCTTCGGGCGGAGCTTGCCCGAGCCAAGGAGCAAGCCAGGATGAGTAATGTGGCTGCCAAGAAGGCAGCTGAGGAGTTAGAGACCGAACAGGCTGCTCGGTGCCAGTACGAGGAGAAAATATCTTCCATAGAGCGAGATCTAAAGGATGCCACTGGCAAATGCCAAGAACTCGAGGAGGAGAACAAGGCCAAAGTAGCCGAACTCGAAAAGGCCTTACAAAAGGTGAGAGAGGCACGATCCGAGTCTAGAGCAGCTTGGGAGGAGATCCGGCAAGCCGGGGAGATAGCGGCTGGTAAGCCCTTTCTATTACAGACTAAATTCGGCGATCCAAAGTATGCCCTGCTTAATCAAATGTGGAGCTCTGCAGATGCATTCTTGGACTTGCCGAAGAGTGTCGCCGATGCGGCACAGTTTTACCAAGCGCAAGAAGGTTATACAACGGAGAAGCTTTTCTGGTCGCAATTCGGCACGTCAAAGTGCCCGTTGTTGCTGAACGAACAGATGGCCTAGTGGGCCGAACTCCACAAGATATCCGGATCTGCCATGAAGGACGTCATGGTCCGGCTGTGGCCGACTGAGGCAGTCCAAATAGTTATTTCGGTTTGGTGCAGCGACTTGTGGATGTGGTGCCGCGTATCGACGCCATGAAGCGATCAACGTGCATTGAAGGTGCACGGATGGCCTTTGCCCGTGTCAAGACGTATTGGGCGAAGATGATGGCCACCGATATTACAGCGAAGAGTCCACCCGTGGGCAAGGACAAACACACGCCGGAGCATTATTTTGAAGATGTCCTAGAGGGCGCCCGCTTGATAGAGGGTCAATGCTCAAAGGATATGATTTTCGAGTGAATGCACCGAAATTGTAAAAACAATATTATGATATATTAAGGCTATGTTTTATACTTTTTGCCAAAAAGTTTTGGCTCCTCCTGTGTGGCCGTTTTTGTATAATATGAAAGTATTCCAGTCGTCGGCTTCGGCCCCCTCGCATAAAATACAGGGGTGTTCGGAAAAGCACTTGATCACTCTTGACCCAACGTCTTGGTCCGTGAAGGAGGTGTCAATGAGGCGAACCAGGCAATCAGACTATAGGGCTTTAACACTTTCACTTAGCCAGAGGAGTTTGACGGTGGGTCTACGATATAGCCCCTGGTATGTACGCGGTTATCCCAATATGGTGGGTTACATAGGTGACCTCAAGAACGGTCCTTTGTGTAACACGGAAAGAATCGCGAAAGATTCTGATAAGTCATCGAGTGGTTGACCAGCTCTCGCCGCATCATGACAGTCAGTTTTCGGCTTTCTCTACTGAGGTGCTTGACCAGATGAACCAGAAACACAATCGCAGTAGTTCTCCCTTTACTACCCTAGCCGATAGAGCGGAACGTAAGGTAGTAAGCACAGGAGCCGGGCAACCCAACTATTGACCAAAGACATGATTCGGAGCTGATGCATATAAGGCCAAACTCGTGACGCTGAAGTGTGCTATGAAGCTGTTCGGACTTGTCGGCAATTCATTTGTTCCCATATTGAGCCCATGGCAATTTATGCCGAGGTGCGGGTGTGAAACAACCGAAGAAGCAACATTCAGTTCTTTAGAAAAAGTGAATATTGAATACGAATTATGTACACTGGAGCCTGATTGATATGTCGATCACCATTTTACAAATAATAACGCCACCACCCAGGCTATTTGACATGCCAGGGGTCGAAGGCTGAGGAAAGAGGCGCTTTACAGGCTCGAAATAGAGAGTGCGGTCTAAAAAAAATTATTTGGACCTCCTATCGCACATCTGCGCCGCCTTGCCTCGGTGAAAGGACTCCTTAATAGGAATAGCCTTTGGGTAAGTGTATGAAGCCGAACTCCGAAAGAGTCCGGGAGATGACCAGCCTTTGAGCCACCTGTGGTAAAAGAAAAAAAAGTAGTTAGAAAAGAAAAAGAGGCTACGGGAGTGCTTGTAGGTCTGTCCATATTGTGCCTCCGCCGATGACCAGGGTATTTTAAGTGCATAATTATGTATGCGCGGTACAAACTTCGCAGGTATATGAGGCGAACGATGGAGGCCAAACTTCTACTCCAGCTCTGAGATTGATAAGTCATATTTAATAGAGACCGGCGGCTTAATGGACGATGAGATACGCGGCTTGATGAGGCCGCTTTGTGCTTCGGCTGTAGCAGCCGTAGTATGATCCTCTATACGAAGGGAGCGTTCTGTATTTCCGTTTATCGTTATGACGCCGCGTGGACCGGGCATCTTAAGTTTTGTGTGGGCGTAGTGTGGGACCGCAAAAACGAGCAAAAGGGGTACGCCCCAAAAGTGCATGGTAGCTACTGCAGAACGGGACAATATCGAAGGTTAAGCCTTCGCTGCGAAAGTTGTTCGGCGAACCGAAAACGACTTCTAATGTGATGGAGCCCGTGCAGTGAGCTTCTGCGCCGGGTACTGCTCCCTTGAGGGTACTTATGCTGGGCTTGATTCTTGAAGGATCGATGCCCATTTTGCGGACAGTGTCTTGGTAGATTAGATTAAGGCTACTGTTGCCGTCCATAAGGACTTTCGTGAGATGGAACCCATCGATAATCGGATCGAGGACCAGAGCTACTGAACCTGTGTGACGGATACTGATTGGGTGGTCCTTGCGATCAAAAGTGACCGGACAGGCCGCCCATCGATTAAATTTTGGGGGGACCGGCTCTATGGCGTAGGCGTCCCGTAGTGCGTGCTTGCGCTCCCCTATAGGGGTGTGCGTCACGTATACCATGTTTACTGTTTTTACTTCAGGGGGAAATTGATTCTGACCCCTGGTGTTTGGTTGGCGAATCTCTTCGTCATCGCTGTCACTGGGCAGCCCCTTCCCCTTGTGTTCGGCATTAAGCTTGCTGGCTTGTATGAAGACCCAACAACTTCTGTTGGTATGATTGGCTGTTTTATCGGGGGTGCCATGAATCTGGCAGGGCCGATCCAGTATCTTGTCTAAATTGGATGGTCCGTCTCTGTTTGCCTTGAATGGCTTTTTCCTTTGACCGGGTTTGGAGCCGCTGAATCCGGCATTGACCGCCGTGTCTTGCGTTCCTTCATTATTATTGTGACGCTTATGTTTATTGCATCGTGGCTTGCCATTGCCGTCTCGGACTTCGGAAGTGCCCGGATCATTGGCGATGTTGCTTCTACGAGCGAGCCAGCTGTCTTCTCCCGCGCAAAAGCGGGTCATCAGAGCGGTAAGGGCTGCCATGGTTTTTGGTTTTTCTTGACCGCGGTGGTGGGCGAGCCACTCATCCCGGACGCTGTGTTTGAAAGCCGCTAGGGCTTCGGCGTCTGGACAATCGACAATTTGGTTCTTTTTAATTAAGAACCTAGTCCAGAGCTTCCTGGCTGATTCTCCGGGCTGCTGGATGATGTGAATTAAGTCATCGGCATCTGGTGGCCGGACATATGTACCTTGGAAGTTATCGCAGAAGGCGTCTTCCAAGTCCTCCCAACTGCCAATGGAGTTTTCTGGAAGGCTGTTTAGCCAGTGCCGCACTGGTCCCTTTAGTTTTAGAGGGAGGTATTTGATGGCGTGGAGATCATCACCGCGGGCCATGTGGATATGGAGAAGAAAATCCTCAATCCATACCGCGGGATCTGTTTTTCCATCGTATGATTTGATATTCATGGGTTTAAACCCTTCTGGGAATTCGTGTTCCATTACTTCATCGGTGAAGCAAAGGGGGTGTGCGGCGCCTCTATATCGGGCCAAGGCGCGACGTGGCTCGGATGGAGTTCGTCTGCGGTGTTCGGCTCGGGCGTGGTTATTTTTGTCTCGTCTGGCTAGATGGCCGTCGTCGCGCGTCGGCGCACGCCCGCGCGGTCCGTAGATCGATCTGGTCTGACCTGCTCTATCGTCCAGGTCTTGCCGTAGGTTGTATATATGTCCCTGATCTGTTTTATCTCTGCATTTACGGTGGGGGTAGTGCGGGATGGTGTTCAGCTTGAGTAGCCGCATTGTCCCGACCACGTGGTGGTCGATCCGCCGCATTACGCACCGACGGTACGGGCTCCAGCGCCTCGTCGTCCAATTGAGGTAACAATTTGCGCTTCGGATAACTTTTGGTCGGGCACTCGAGGCCATATTGCTCGGCTGCTAGGACCTGAGTCCATCTGTCGTTGAGTGTATCCTGTTCGGCTTGAAGCCGTTGCTGCTTCCTTTTCAGGCTCCTCCCTGTTGCGATGAGCTGTTGCTTAAAGCGTTCTTGCTCAAGGGGTTCTTCAGGCATGATGAAGTTTTTGTTGCCGAGACTTATTTCGTCTTCAGAGGGTGGCATATAGCTGCTGTCCTCTGAGTTGTCATTCCCAGCTGACTCGTCAGGGTTACTCTGCCCTTTCTCCCTGCCATCATGTTTGGAAGCTGGTTCGATGAGGGTGTTTAGGTCTTTGGCATTCTCCGGAGTACTATTTTCGTCGGTGCCGGTATTGCTTTCTTTATTACAGCGTGATTTTGAACGGCGCCGTTGATGCCGCCGCTTCGGTGGTTTATCAGCGTAATTGTCCTTAAACGGATCCCTGCCACCGTCCTCGCCATTGTCTTTGGATGTATCCACCATATATATATCGTAAGTGGAGGTGGCCGCCCAACATTTTGTATGCGGTGGGCCTTGGGCCTGCTCCTCTCCGGCATCGTCGTCCACACCGTCGGTGTCTTCGGAGTCGTAATCGAGCATGTCGGTTAAATCCTTGACAGTGGCTATAAGGTGGGTGGTGGGTGGGAGCAAAAATTCCCTGCTCTCAGCCCCTAGTCCGGGCTAGGCATAGTTCGGACGTTGCTCCTCTGTAATGACAACGGATCACATTAGGTCCAGAGCCTCGCTTAAAGGCGAGGTTTGTTCGAAGAGAGGAAAATCCATGGAGTACGGCAGGAGGGATACTCCCGGGCCGGACTCACACGGTGCCGATTCCGAGGGTTCGGAGCCAGTGCCCGAAGAAGGGTTTTGCTTCGTAATGGTTGCCAGCGATGCCACTTCAACTGGCTCCCCCGTACTGGGTTTGGTGGGGCAGACAGTCCGGCGGGCTCGTGAAGTCCGTCTTCGGACATGGCGATGTATTTCGGATCTAAGGCCAGAGTGGGAATTGGAGTCGCGAATCCTTGGAAGATCAAATCTCCCCGGACGCTAGCGACATAGTCCAGGTTTCCAAAACTAATCCGGTGACCTGGGGCGTAGCTGTCGATCTGCTCTAGATGAATATGAGTGTTACAAGAGTTGATCTACCATGAGATCGTAATGGCTAAAACCCTAGAAGTCTAGCCTGTCTGATTATGATTGTCCCTATGTACTAAACCCTCCGGTTTATATAGACACCGGAGGGGACTAGGGTTGTACAAAGTTGGTTACAGAGAAAGGAATCTTCATATCCGAACGCCAGGCTTGCCATCCACGCCAAGGAGAGCTCCATCCGGACACGGGTGAGAGTCTTCGATCTTGTATCTTAACAGCCCACCAGTCCGGCCCATGTCCAACAGGCCGGACGCCCGAGGACCCCTTAGTCCAGGACTCCCTCACCAGGTACTTCTTCGGCCCACTAGATGTCTTCTGGTCCATAAAAAATCCACAGAAAGTTTCGCTGCGTTTGGACTCCATTTGGTATTGATTTCCTACGATGTAAAAAACATGCAAAAAACAGCAACTGGCACTTGGCACTATGTCAATAGGTTAGTACCAAAAAATGATATAAAATGAGTATAAAATGATTATAAAACATCCAAGAATGATACTATAACAGCATGGAACAATAAAAAATTATAGATACGTTGGAGACATATCATTTGGTTATGCAAAACTATCTATGTTTATGTTTGAATGCATGCTACTTTCGGTTGAACCAACTTTGAACTTGATCAAATTGAAGTTTACAACGTTAAGTTTAGGGGATCGACTAGAAACGGCCAAAAAAATATATCCACTAAGGGTTTTAGTCCTTTAACTTTTAAAGGATCAGCCAGAGATGGCCTTATGCCTTGTTTATTTCAGTTCTTCACAATGTGATGCTCTATATGTGCAACTATTTGTCATGTAGTTCAATTTCATCAATAATAGTTTCAACAATACCACTATGAATTACGAAGCAGTTTACTCAAGATTACCTCTCAAACTACATGATTGGCGGCCGGCCATCACAAGGGATTGGACTAGAGTCATGCGTGCCTTCTGCATCCAGGAGAGCACAATAGGGCCATTTCGCTTCATCTTGTTCAGCAACCAGAATGTCTGTCGCCTCTTTCTTTACCGTCTGTAATAGTACAAGTATAGAACCCTGGTTCATCATTCTTTATTTGGTGCTTATGTAATTCTTAAACATATGTACCTGTGAATTGAATAATGCATTGGTTGTTTGAACCTGATGGATATGAATAAAGCTATAACCTACTTTCAAGTTTAAATTAGGTAATTTTAAATAGTAGCAATTATATTAGGGCGAAATTACGGTGTGCAGGTCATTACGGCGCACACGGTTAATAAAGCATAGCGTGTACGATATACATCATAATCCGACACGATTCACCACTACTAGGTAAAACCTTATACATGGAATCTTAGCAGCATCGCGGTACAAAAAGAGGCACTACTGCTAATTATCAGTAGCGCGGTAACAAAACAAGCGCTACTGCTACTCAATTAGCAGTAGCGCGACCCAGTGGAATCACGCTGCCACTAAAATCGACCGATAGTACCCGCCACCCTAGGTTTAGCAGTAGTGAGCTCTTGCTAACCGCGCTACTGATAAAGTTATAGTAGTAGCGCGCTTTTTTTGGGAGGCGCTACTGCTAATTTTGAAACTGACCACATGGCGGGCCCTGCTTAGCAGTAGGGCGTGTGCTGGAAGCGCGCTGCTGCTATGTTCTTAGCAGTAGCGCTGTTTACCACCCGCGCTACTGCTAAGACGCAGCATAATACCACCTTTTCCCTCCCCCTCCCCCTCCCTCATCCTCTCTTCCTCACTTTCCCCTACCTCCCACCTCCTCTCTCCCTCACTTTGGTTCTTCCTCACTACTTCTCCCCCCATTACTCTCCCTCTTCTGCCTACCTTTCTCTCTCTTTATTACTCCTAGCTAACTACACCACCTACATTAATGCATCTCCTTTCTCTTTTTCCTTCCCCCTCCACTAGTTGAAGTTGTCTCCTCCCAAATTAGCTAGCTAGGTAGATGCCTAACTAGATCTAGCCTTGTGAAGAAGAGCTTTGTGCACTTTTGATCTCCCTACTACATGCATCCATCTCCACCGCGTGTGCTCGATCTCGAGAGATAGGTGATTAAAAATTCATGCTTTTGCAAGAATGGAAATATGTGTATGTGTGTGCGATATGACATAATCGGGCGATATGATGGAAATTGTGTGTGTGGCATGAGTTGATGCCGAATTGTGCTTGTGAGTTGCCTATGTTTCGCCGAAATGTCGATTTATTTCCGTTTCGGTGAATTCCGGGCAAACTCTAGATCTATATGTCCTATTTTTAGGGAAGGTCATGCTGATTTTTTTGTATGACTTTGATGCATGCACGCATTTTATAATCAATTTGTTTATTATTACCATGCAGGCATTCATGATGGTCAGTGGAACGATGGTGGACAGGTGGTTGCGTTCGGCGGTGCAGGACATGAAAGAAAATAACCTGACAGAGGTTTTATGTCCGTGTCGAAGATGCAAAGGAATAGTTTGGCTCGACCCCTATGATGATGGTCGTGTCGAAGCGCATCTGCTCATGACTGGTTTCATGGATGGCTATACTCGGTGGATAACTGAAGATGAGGATGATGATGTTGAGGACACCGACGGGGCAGGCAATGACGACATTGGGCAAGACGAAGAGATGATCGATAATGGTGGCGGGGAAGAGGCCGGACATGGCGGCAGAGAAGGGGTCGGACATGGCGGCGGAGAAGGGGCCGGACATGGCGGCGGAGAGAACGTGGACTCCACACCGCAGAGTTCGTCGATACTAAGTTCAATCATGCAGCGCCCTCATGTTCAAGCACTATTTCGCAAGGAGACGAGTACTGAGAGAGCCGCTTCTAGAGAGCAGGCTAAGCTGCAGCAACTGGTGGTAGACTCGAACACTCCATTGTATGATGGTTGCAATCCTAAGGTGACCCGCTTGAGTTTCACGCTCCAACTCCTGAAGACGAAGGCTAAAAACAAATGGACCGACACTAGCCTCGATGAGGATCTCAAGTACCTAAAGGATGTTCTTCCCGCGGGGAATATATGTCCTACTAGTGTGGATGAGGCCAAGAAGATCGTGTGCCCTCTTGATCTGCCGCACGTTAGATACCATGCATGCATCAACGATTGCATAATTTATCAGAAGGAGCATGCGGAAAAAACAAGTTGTCCGGTGTGCAATGCTTCTCGATACAAGAAGGCCGGGAAGAAATCTCCCCAGAAAGTTGTATGGTACTTAACGATCACTCCCCGTCTCCAACGGTATTTCGTAGATCCCAAGGAAGCAAAGCTCATGCGCTGGCACGCAGAGAGGAAGAAGCCCAATTAATGATGGGGATGATCCGAAGCTGAGACACGTCAAGGATGGAAGCCAGTGGAGAGCGTTGCTTCTATCGGTATTTCGAATGTGATGCAAGGAACATCGTGCTCGGCGCATGTACCAATGGCATGAATCTGTTTGGCAACCAGAACACCAACCATAGCACATGGCCCGTGTTTGTATGGATGTAAAACCTCCCCCTGGTTGTGCATGAAGTCAAAGTACATTCACATGAGCATGCTGATTCAAGGGCCGAAACAACCAGCAAATAATATTAATCTGTATCTGGGGCTACTTCAAGAGGAGTTAGACACGTTATGGAAAACACCAGCCAAGACATGCGATGCTAGCAAAGGCGAGCATTTCTACATGAGAGCTGCGCTGATCACGACGGTGCACGACTATCTCGGTTACGGATATGTCGCAGGCCGGGTGTGCCATGGATATTGTGGATGCACGCGGTGCATGGATGATATGACGTCTCAGCAGCTAACGTCAAGGAAAGATGGCGGGTCTAGGAAAATTGTGTACATGGGGCATCGAAGATGGCTCGATCAGGACGACCCGTGGAGAAACCATGGAGATCTATTCAATGGTCATGCTGAGCATCGAGGACCTCCACGTAAGCGGAGCGGCGCCAAAATCGATGAGCTGTTGAAAAACTAGGAACAGTGCCCCGCGCCGGGGAAGACGATGAAAAAGGCGTCGGAGCCGCTGCTGAAGGTATGGAAGACGAGGTCTGTGTTCTGGGACTTGGAGTACTGGCACAAACTCGACACACCTCACTGCCTTGATCAAATGCATATCTGTAAGAATGTCCTTGAGAGCTTGCTCGCGACACTGATGAACATGCCGGATAAGACCAAGGATGGGCCGAAGGCAAGAAAAGACTTGCAAGATTTGAAAATCAGGGAAGATCTGCACATGCCGCCCCGTAAAAAGTCAGACGAGACAGAGATGGAGACAGAGGCGCGGAGAAGAAGGGCAAAAAAGTAAAGGAAGAGGATTATTGCCCCCCTTCTTGCTTCACGTTAAGTCAGGCTGAGATTGATCAATTCTTTAAGTGCCTTACTGGAATCAAAGTTAGTTCCGGTTACTGTGGCAAGATAAGCAGATATCTAGACACGGACAAGAAAAGGTTCAGCGGGATGAAGTCCCATGACTATCATGTGATGATGACGCGGATACTACCTGTTGCCCTTAGAGGGATAATGGACAAGCACGTCCGTGACACGCTTATTGGTCTCTGCAACTTTTTCAACGTCATCTCTTGAAAGTCGATCAGTGTGAAGAAGCTCCGAAGGCTACAGGCAGAGATCGTTGTGATCTGAATGAGCTTGAGATGTACTTCCCGCCCGCGTTCTTTGACGTCATGGTGCATCTGTGTGTCCATATTGTGGATGACATAATAGACATGGGGCCGTCATTCCTGCACAACATGATGCCGTTTCAGAGGATGAATGGGATCATCAAAGGATTCGTTCGTAACATGTCTCGTCCGGATGGAAGCATCATCCAGGGCTATCTGACACAAGAGTGCATCTCTTTCTGCGAGAATTTTCTATATGGCGCAGACCAGCCGCCTGGTGTTGGTGTTGGTTTGTCCGTTAACAAGCACGATGGGAGGCTCGAAGGAGAACATCACTCCAACGATCGCAGGGAACTGCACGTGGCATATTTAACCGTCAAATGATGTAATATATATGTTCCTATTTTGTATACATACTTAACCGTCAAACGATGCAATATATATCGCCTAAGTTACATACATTGTATCACCTTCCCTTCGTTCACTGCTCTCGGAAAAAAGGAAAAGAAAAGTGAGAGAAAATAAAGGAAAATAAAATAGAAGAAACAAACAGGAAAACTGCTATAGGTACTGGTTATAGCAGCAGCGCTTTTCTGATAAAAAGCTACAACTAGTCAAGGTAGCAGTAGCCCTTTCCGTTTAAAAACGCTATAGCTACCTGTAATAGCAGTAGCGCTGTCAGGATAAAAGCGCTATAGCTAACTTAGTTATAGCACGTTTGTCTAAAATGCGCTACTACTACGTCGACTTAACCCCCAAAATCCTCACTCTCTCTGCTTCTTCCCGCCTCTGCTTTTTCCCCAAAATCCCCACTCTCTCTTCCCCCGTGTTGTCGCCACCGAAGCCCTGCCCTTGCCGCGCCCCTGTGCTCACCCCCGACCTCGACGCTCGGCCCCGTCCCGGCGCTCGCCCCCGTCCCGACGCTCGCCCTGACCGCGACGCGCCACGCCTCCCTCCTCTGCTTCCTCCCCTCCCAACCTCGGCTGTCGTCGGGCCTGCCTCCTCGCCCCTGCACCCTCTGTAAGCCCCCCACCGCTCCTCCTCTCTTTGCTAGCTAGGATTCTTTGGTTAATTTACATAGGTTTTAGTTAGGGCAGTAGGTTAATTAGGTTATCTATTTAGTTATGAATTTAGCTAGGTTTTTATGAACCATAGGTTTCAAAATACAGAAAAGGCAGAATTGATTATATAGGTTTCTTGCATTTCTTAGTTTAAGCAATTGTTGCTATTTAAATTTTATAGTGCTAGTTAGTTAATTAGAATTAGTATTAAAAAAGCAGAATTAGTTTAAGCAATTGTCCAAATAAACATCCCTTGTTAAAGCAAAAAAATTTAGTTTCAAATTTAGGTAGGCCGAATTTACTTTCAAATATTGTGAAGAAAAATGACTTCTTGCATTTTTCTTCAAGTTCTATATTTTTCTTCTTTTATATGCAAATTTGAAGTGCAGATGTGATATGTGGACATGTGATTTGGACATGTCATATTTGGAATTTGGACATGTCATTTGGACATGTGATGTTTTGGACATGTCATATTGGGAAAATGATGATTATGTGCAGGGTAAATGATCCGAGTGGCCTATGTTACGCTGGAATGTTGATTCATTTCCGTCCCGGTGAATTTCAGGCGCTCGATATGTCCACTTTTTAGCAAAGGTCATGCCGAAATTTTCCATGAATTTTGGCATATGACTTGTGCTAGATAGTAGGCATATCGAGTGCCAGGAGTTGCTGGGAAACGACATTCTGGCAAACATAGGTATTTTTTATGTCATTTCTCATTTTTTTCATAGTTTTAGAATTAAACGAGGAGACTTAATCATAGGAAACATCTCGACCAACGAAGAAACAGGGCCTTCTCACCAA
Organism: Triticum aestivum; assembly: GCF_018294505.1. Lineage (NCBI taxonomy): Eukaryota > Viridiplantae > Streptophyta > Magnoliopsida > Poales > Poaceae > Triticum > Triticum aestivum. The sequence goes on along the minus strand of NC_057802.1, from coordinate 297,943,303 downwards.
GATGCAGACGAGATGAATTATGAGGGTGAACAAGAGTACCTCAAAATTTTGTCTGCTAAGCACAATCAAGGTTTGCAGGCCGGCCTCGATGATGGTACTGACGCCGACATCGACATCGACGACACCGGCACTGATGGTGGCGCCGAGACCCATGGGGAAGATACCGGCGGGGAAGGTACCGGCGCCGATGCCGCTACCGAAAAGAAGAAGCAGAAGAAGCAGAGGATACGAAAACCTAACAAACTCGGCATTGGACGACTGGGGATCACAAAGATGGCACCTAGCAAGTTTGAGCCATTAGAGTCGGAAGAACCTCGCAAGTGCTATGGGAACCAAGTAAGATGCATCCTACGGGAATGCGCGAGCATCAATGACGATGACTTAAGGAGTAAAGAACATTTGAGGCAGTTGCTCCTGACGAAGTTGCACAAGAGATTCAAGTTCCCCGACCGGGATGATAACATAGAACAACCGTGGGATGATCCGAAGATGCAAAAATTAACAATCATGCCATGGGCATGTTCAGCAATGATTTGGCCTCCTGGAAAGGGAGGGTGAAACGAGCTATTGAGGCTAAGGAACCCTTGTCCAAGATTCTGGAGGAAAATCCTTCACTTACGGAAGAGGAGTTCAAAAAGTTCAAGGACACTTGCACTACCGAGGCAGCCAAGGCTAAGGCTGTGAAATTCAAGAGCCTTCAGCAAAGGAACACGGGGAAGCATCGCCTCGGAAGCCGTGGCTACCTTGGTAAAAGGCCCATATGGGATAAGGAGGACGTGGAACGTGAAGCCACGGGTCTCCCAGACCCCTTCGCGAAGTTCACCAACCCCTTGGAGCGTGACTTCATCAAGGCCCGCTACAAGTGGGACAAGGAAAAGAAGGTTTTTTAGACGGACCAGATCACGAGGAGATTGATTAGAATACTAGTAATTATTCTTTTACCACCTTACATTTAGCTCCAGATCAAGTCGACTACACATTCGTAAACGGTTCATGTTCCTTCTGCAGGAGAAGCAACACCAGCTTGCAGTCGAAAGCCCTACTTCTCCGATGAGGCCCAAGTGGGACACCCCTCTCAACCAGGCCTTGAACGAACTTAAGGGTCTCCCTTTGGGCCAGCGGCCGCAATATGGACGTGTGCACGGCGCCGGAGACGGCGCCACGTGGAAGGTGTTTTACAACGAGGGCCCGGAGGCCAAGAAGCAGAAAAAGAAGTTCAGTCAGGCAGACATCAACGAGAAGGTGAAGCTTGTGTTCGAAAAAAAGCAGCTGAGGACGCGAAAAAACAGCCGAGGAGAAAAATGAGTTGCTACAGCAGGCAGTCAATGCATCTGTAACTGCCTGCAGAAATGATTTTACTACTAACCTGGTCCCGTCTATCATCAACTGAACGAAGGAAAATCCAGACAAGACGGTACATGATTTCCCATTGCCCAGTTTCGTCACGAGCAACTCCGTGAACAACACCACCGCACCATCACCTGCTCACGCAACTGGGCCTGCTCTCGCACCTGCACCCGCTCATACAGCCCGTCCTCAGTCTCTGGCACGGTAGGCGGACCTTCGTCTTTGGTTGAGCTCGATGCCCTCACGGTAATTACATGTCGTACGAACATATATATCTAGAATATTCCATTTCCGTTGCCTTTTGGATGTTTTACGCCACAGACATGTGTTTGTAGGCCCACAAAACCCCGTGCACCGTACTCTACTTGATCAAAGGACAGAAGGTGGACGTGGGAAAGGGGGTGATAACGAAGCCGTTGGAACTCACGTTCCACAACCAGCCGATGCCCGGTGGGCACTTCAGGGTTACCTTGTCGAGTCTGACATCGGGGCGCGAGGATTTGCCTCCTCCATTACGCCTAGGGGGAGAGGACGACGAGACCCCGCCGCGGATTGGAAGCTGCAAGGGTTGGGTGCTGCTATGGCCGAAGAATCTTCTTCGTCTGGAGCCGGCCGAGAGCACACCAATAACCACACATCAACAAGCATGTATGGAGACCACCACCCCGCCTACGCAATTACTAGCTCCTGTAGTGCCGGGTGAGAGCGGCGGACGACGTGATGAAGGGGGTCCAATAGTACTGGCTGATGTAATCGGTCCCATAGAACAGAGAATGGATGATGAGACGAAGGAGACGAAGGACCCAATGGGTTTCCTCAATACAAGCGCCTATGACGGTGACTTAGATATGATGAGTCAACCATATGACGAATCGGGCTATCAACATGCTAATGAGGATATGGATGATCTGCCCGGGCAGGAATGTCCTAGCAGGGATTGGAAGAAGTCTCTCTTCATGAAATCCTCATAGGACACGCCTGAAGATGCCGCCTGAACACATGCTCAACTAGCCGGGGGTCGTACAATGCTTAGCCCGGCAACACTGGGGCAGGGGTTAAGGAAGGGTCTGGAAGGTGTGCCAAAGAAAAAGGAGAGGAAGCGACCGGGGAAGATAGCTGCTAGACGGTGGATTTTGAAGAGCGTGTACCCGTCAAAGGTGCGGCCATGTTCCATGTCACAGGCGAGCCGATGCTACCGCCGAAACCGCTGGAGGCACTATCAGGATCTCAGGAGACTGCATGACCATGTGTCGTCGACTAAGAAAAGCCTACTAGCCTCGAAGGATCCAGGATATCCGACATATGTAGCTCGTGTGCCTGAGGGGAAGTGCTACGTCGACACACGGCCCGCGGAGCTGTTCTTCCTGCGGTTTGACCATATCTTCTAGATATTTCTGACAAGGTGGCTCGATTTTACAATCGTCTTCCTTTTTGCGCTACATATGAGCTCCGTCATGAAGAGAGAAGAAGTCTCGCAAATCTGTGTGGCGGATCCGTACTACATGCACGAGTCCTTCTTGAGTCTCAGCGACTTTGAGCGTGAAACTACTAGGGAGTACCTCCAAAACTTCATGGTACAGAATAAGGACCAGAAAATTGTCCTCCTGCCTTATCATCCAAAGTAAGTCAGTTCCGGACAACCCTTTCGTGCATTTCAATCATTCCTTCTCGCTCACATGGAGAATAATTTGAGGTGTCTTTTTTCCCCACAGCAACAGGCGTGCCGTCCTTATCGTTCTTTACCCGCGAGTCTCCCACGCCGTGTATTTCGACCCTACCAGAGATTACGAGAAGGACTACACCCACATAATGAATATTCTAGATGATGCTCTCCAAGGCTTCCGTATTAGGGGTGGCCACCTGCACATTAGGAAACAAAGGAACAAGAAGTTGGGTTTCTCACATAAAATTAACTTGTGCTGCATCCATGTCCCAAAACCAAGCAAGAAAGATGGATTCTACCTCCTCCATCTCAGATCACCAAAAGCTTCGCATGACAACCAAAAACGATGATCATATTCGCAAGTGGGTAGAATCTCATGGAGAAGTGGATTATAAACTTAGAGATGACTTATTTTGCATCCAAAGGGACATTGCGACGATCATCATGAAAGAAGTTGTCGATGAGAAGGGATATTCCACCACGGCCCTATATCGCGAGATGACGTCCGAACTCGCATAGGCATGCAACATCATGACCTCATGTCGTTCAAGAAGCTAGGGTCCATCCCTGATCATATGGAAGGATGGAACTTCTAGTGATTTACGATGCCGATGATGATGATATGTGTCGGTTGAACTTGTATACTTTCTGTAGCGATGAAACTTTGTGATGTCCATGGTCCCTGCCGAACTTGCGTAATGCTACTTTGTTAGTTTGGGTACGATGACCTGCGTACCTCTAGTTAATTAGTTTGTGTACTATATGTTCATCTAGTTGCTAACCCTTTCTTTTTCGTGTTGCTCTAGTATATTTTGTTGCATATGATTGTACATTCTCTTGATGAAGATGCATCTCTAACAGGTACCTAGATTCTTGATGGTGAAGAAGGAGTGCTATGTCGTGTACAGAGGGAAGGTTCCGGGAGTGTACGGCGAGTGGCCTGAGTGTCAGGCGCAAGTGGAGGGGGTCTCGGGTGCCAGCCATAAAGGCTTCAAAAGCAGACAAGAAGCAGAAGCTAGTTACTTGAGGTTCACGCTAGCGCGAGAGAGGACTCATAACCGCCGCCTCATGTACTGCATAGTTCCGCTATTACTCATAGTGATAGCTCTTCTCGCGTATATCATTGTTTAGATGGATGACGATGTAGTTGCAAGTATTCGAGACTTGTATCGCTATTTTTGAGATGATGACGAGAGACCACTTTGTGTTGGACGATGACATGATTTGATGAGACTATTTATATGTATATGCTATGATTACATTTGTATGTGTATGATATGCTAGAGATTATTGTATAAAGCCCTAAAAAAATTTCCGCAGCAAAAAATATGGAGCAGAATTTTTTTTTCAAAAACTAATAACAGTAGTGCGGGGTATGGCTTTAGCAGCAGCGTGCTCTTAGTAGTAGCGCTCTTTTCTAAAGGGTGCTGCAGCTATTAGTAGCAGCGCGCGCTGCATACAGACGTTGTTGCTATACCTGGATAGCAGCAGCGCGGGTCAGACCGCGGTACTGATAAGCATTAGCTGTAGCGCCTTCTCAGTAGCGCGGCCACCCGCGCTACTGATAAGCATTTAACCCGCTCTACTGCTAGGCTTTTCCCTAGTAGTGCACGGAGAGGAAACGTGTGTAACAATGCACGAAGTTGCCGTTTGCAAAGCGTGTGTGATGTCATACACTATCACATACGGTGCGGGAAAACTAAACGTGTGTGATTGTCTACCTATCGTACACGGTTTATAATCATGAACTGTTTGTGATGTACTAGGCATCGTAAACATAGATCCAGTTTGGTACGTGCCTGGAAAACTCCCGTACCTAGAATCTGCCCGGTTTTAGGTAAAACCACAAACTCCGACTGCGATGGCAATGCGAGCACAAACGAGTAGCAAGGATGAAGTGTTTGGGATATTCAAGATATCGCAAATGGTTATATAGGGACAACTGTATGCATCAAGGCTCCCTATCCCAGACAGTTTCTGGGTCTTGTGGGAAGGACCCCCCTATCGCCCACACTCACTTGGCGACGGTTCCAAATGTTGTCGCGGAAAGGGGTTAAAAACCGTTTGTATAGCACCGACGCGTACTAGTGCTTGACACACATAAGTACAATAAATAACCAATCATGGAGCGGTATACCATTTGATTGAACTCTTTACCATTGTCGTCGGAGCCCAATTGACCATTGGTTGGCATTGGCGTCTTGTAGCCTTTGCAATCTTGCATTCCAAACTTCTTCAGACAATCTTTGAGATATTTTTCTTGAGAAATGAAGATGACATTGCTTTGTTGACGAATTTGAAGACCAAGAAAGAATTTCAGCTCCCCCATCATGGACATCTGATATTGCTCTTGCATCATATGACTGAACTCATCACTGTATCTCTTGTTAGTGCATCCGAAGATAATGTCATCCACAAAGATTTGGCATACAAACAGTTCTCCATCACATGTCGTCATGAGGAGAGTGGGATCTAGAGAACCAGGTTTGAAGCCTTTGCTCTTCGGGAATTCTTTGAGTGTGTCATACCAAGCTCGAGGTGCTTGTTTGAGGCCATACAGTTCCTTGTTGAGCTTGTAGACCATGTTAGGATGCTTGGGGTCTTCAAAAGCAGGTGGTTGAGCTACATAGACTTCTTCTTCAATCTTGCCATTGAGGAAAGCGCTCTTCACATCAATTTGGTACAGAAGGATGTCATTGTGGTTAGCATAGGCTAGAAGTATGCGAATGGCTTTAAGCCTAGCCACAAGAGCAAAGGTTTCATCAAAGGCAATTCCCTCTACTTGTGTGTAACCTTGAGCAACGAGACGAGATTTGTTTCTGACAGCTTGACCGTGTTCATCTTGTTTGTTGCGGTAGATCCATTTGGTGCCAATAATATTGTGCTTGCATTGATCAAGACGGTTGACTAGCTCCCAAACATTATTGAGCTCAAATTGTTGAAGCTCTTCTTGCATAGATTGAATCCATTCTGGTTCCATGAAGGCTTCATCAACTTTCTTGGGTTCAGAAATGGAGAGAATGCAAAGTGCCCACAGAGATTTGCTAGTTGCGTAGCTCTTGATCGAGTAAGTGGACCAGGTGCATTGATGCTATCAATTATCTTCTCAATCTCAACTTCATTAGCAACACGAGGATGAACAGGGCGAAGAATTTGCTATTGCTGGTCATTGCCTTCATCTTCAGCATTGTCTTCACGCTGAACAGGGGCTGTAATCACAACTTCTTCATCGTCTTGTTCCTTAGTGGGTATGAATTCTCCGGTACCCATTGGCTTGATAGCTTCAGTAGCTGGAACTTCATATAGCACATTTGGCAGGTGCTCTCTTTGTGAGCCGTTAGTCTCATTGAACCGCACATCTACAGTTTCAACCACTTTGTAGTAAAAGAGGTTGAAGACTCTATAGGTGTGCGAATCCTTTCCGTATCTAAGCATAAAACCTTCATGTGCTTTCGGTGCAAATTTGGAAGTGTGATGTGGATCCCTTATCCAACACCTAGCACTAAAGACTTTGAAATAACTTATGCTAACTCTTGAGCATGTGTTGGTTTTCCCTTGAAGAGGAAAGGGTGATGCAGCAAAGTAGCGTAAGTATTTCCCTCAGTTTTTGAGAACCAAGGTATCAATCCAGTAGGAGACTACACACAAATCGCCTAGTACCTGCACAAACAATCAAGAACCTTCCAACCAACGCGATAAAGGGGTTATCAATCCCTTCACGGCCACTTGCAAAAGTGAGATCTGATATAGATAATAAGATAAATATTTTTGGTATTTTTGGTTGTATAGATTGGAAAATAAAGATTGCAAAATAAATAGTAAACTAGAATTGTAGATTGGAAACTTATATGATGTAAAGTAGACCCGGGGGCCATAGGTTTCACTAGTGGCATCTCTCAAGATAGCATGTATTATGGTGGGTGAACAAATTACTACAGCCGAGCAATTGATAGAAAAGCGCATAGTTATGATGATATCTAAGGCAATGATCATGAATATAGGCATCACGTCCGTGTCAAGTAGACTGAAACGATTCTACATCTACTACTATTACTCCACACATCGACCGCTATCCAGCATGCATCTAGAGTATTAAGTTCATAAGAATGGAGTAACGCATTAGGCAAGATGACATGATGTAGAGGGATAAACTCAAGCAATATGATATAAACCCTATATTTTTATCCTCGATGGCAACAATACAATACGTGTCGTTTCCCTTTCTGTCACTGGGATCGAGCACCGCAAGATTGAACCCAAAGCTAAGCACTTCTCCCATTGCAAGAAAGATCAATCTAGTAGGCCAAACTAAACCGATAATTCGAAGAGACTTGCAAAGATATCAAATCATGCATATAAGAATTCAGAGAAGAATCAAATAATATTCATAGATAATCAAGTTCATAAACCCACAGTTCATCGGATCTCGGCAAACACACCACAAAAAGAGTTACATCGAATAGATCTCCAAGGAGAACTTTGTATTGATATCCAAAGAGAGAGAAGAAGCCATCTAGCTAATAACTATGGACGCGAAGATCAGTGGTAAACTACTCACAGATTATCGGAGAGGCTATGGTGTTGATGTAGAAGCCCTCCGTGATCGAATCCCCCTCCGGCAGATCACCGGGAAAGGTCCCAAGATGGGATCTCATGGGTACAGAAGGTTGCGGCGGTGGAAAAGTGGTTTTGTGGCTCCCCTGGATGTTTTCAGGGTATAAGAGTATATATAGGCGAAAGAAGTAGGTCGGTGGAGCTACGAGGGGCCCACGAGGGTGGGGGGCACGCCTACCCCCTGGGCGTGCCCTCCTACCTCGTGGCCGCCTCGTTGCTTCCTTGACTTCCAATCCAAGTCTCCTGGATTGCGTTTGTTCCAAAAAAGATCCTCGCGAAGATTTCGTTCCATTTGGATTCCGTTTGATATTCCTTTTCTGCGAAACACTGAAATAGGCAAAAAACAGCAATTTGCACTGGGCCTTCGGTTAATAGGTTAGTCCCAAAAATAATATATAAAGGTATAATAAAGCCCATTAAACATCCAAAATAGATAATATAATAGCATGGAACAATAAAAAATTATAGATACGTTGGAGACGTGTCAAGCATCCCCAAGCTTAATTCCTGCTCGTCCTCGAGTAGGTAAATGATAAAACTGAATTTTTGATGTGGAATGCTACCTAACATAATTTTTCAATGTAATTCTCTTTATTGTGGAATGAATGTTTAGATCCAAAAGATTCTAGAATTTTTTTTAATATTGACATAAAAATAGTAATACTTCAAGCATGCTAACCAAGCAATTATGTCTTATCAAAATAACATAGCCAAAGAAAGCTTATCCCTACAAAATCATATAGTTTGGTCATGCTTCATTTTCGTCACACAAAATGCTCCCATCATGCACAACTCCGATGACAAGCCGAGCAATTGGTTCATACTTTTTAACGCGCTTCAGCCTTTTCAACCCTTATGCAATACATGAGCGCAAGCCATGGATATAGCACTATAGGTGGAATAGCATATGATGATGGGGGTTATGTGAGGAGACAAAAAAAGAGAAAGTATCACATTGACGCGGCTAATCAACGGGCTATGGAGATGCCCATCAATTGATGTCAATGCAAGGAGTAGGGATTGCCATGCAACGGATGCACTAGAGCTATAAATATATGAAAGCTCATCAAAGGAAACTAAGTGGGTGTGCATCCAACTTGCTTGCTCACGAAGACCTAGGGCATTTTGAGGAAGCCCATCATTGGAATATACAAGAAAAGTTCTATAATGAAAAATTCCCACTAGTATATGGAAGTGAAAAAAAATAAGAAACTCTCCATCATGAAGATCATGGTGCTATTTTGAAGCACAAGTGTGGAAAAAGGATAGTAACATTGTCCCTTCTCTCTTTTTCTCTCATTTTTTGGGCTTCTTTGGCCTATTTTTTATTGGGGCTTCTTTGGCCTCTTTTTTTCGTCCGGAGTCTCATATGACTTGTGGGGGAATCATAGTCTCCATCATCCTTTCCTCACATGGGACAATGCTCTAATAATGATGATCATCACACTTTTGCTTACTCATAACTCAATATTACAACTCGATACTAGAACAAAAATATGACTCTATGTGAATGCCTCCGGCGGTGTACCGGGATATGCAATGAATCAAGAGCGACATGTATGAAAGAATTATGAGGGTGGCTTTGCCACAAATATGATGTCAACTACATGATCATGCAAAGCAATATGAAAATGATGGAGCGTGTCATAATAAACATAACGGTGGAAAGTTTCATCGCAATATATCTCGGAATGGCTATGGAAATGCCATAATAGGTATGTATGGTGGCTGTTTTGGGGAAGATATAAGGAGGCTTATGTGTGATAGAGCGTATCGTATCACGGGGTTTGGATGCACCGGCAAAGTTTGCACCAACTCCCGAGGTGAGAAAGGGCAATGCACGGTACCGTAGAGGCTAGCAAATTGCGAAAATGTAAGAGTGCGTATAATCCATGGACTCACATTAGTCATAAAGAACTCATATACTTATTGCAAAAGTTTATTAGCCCTCGAAGCAAAGTACTACTACGCATGCCCCTAGGGGGATAGATTGGTAGGAAAAGACCATCGCTCGTCCCCGACCGCCACTCATAAAGAAAGCAATCAAAGAACACCCCATGCTTCAAATTTGTCACAAAATGTTTACCATATGTGCATGCTACGGGACTTGCAATCCTTAACACAAGTATTTCTCAATTCCACAATTACCCAACTAGCATGACTCTAACATTACCACCTTTATATCTCAAAATAACTATCAAGTATCAAATTTACCATAGTATTTAATGCACTCTATATGATAGTTTTTATTATGCCCATCTTGGATGCCTATCATATTAGAACTAATTTTATAGCCAAAGCAAATTACCATGATGTTCTAAAAGACTCTCAAAATAATATAAGTGAAGTATGAGATATCAGTAATTTCTATAAAATAAAACCACCACCGTGCTCTAAAAAGGTATAAGTGAAGCACTAGAGCAAAATTTATCTAGCTCAAAAGATATAAGTCAAGCACATAGAGTATTCTAATAAATTCCGATTCATGTGTGTCTCTCCCAAAAGGTTTGTACAGCAAGGATGATTGTGGTAAAATAAAAAGCAAAGACTCAAATCATACAAGACGCCCCAAGCAAAACACATATCATGTGATGAATAAAAATATAGCCTCAAGTAAAGTTACCGATAGACGAAGACGAAAGAGGAGATGCCTTCCGGGGCATCCCCAAGCTTAGGATTTTAGTTGTCCTTGAATTTTACCTTGGGGTGCCTTGGGCATCCCCAAGCTTAGGCTCTTTCCACTCCTTATTCCATAATCCATCAAATCTTTACCCAAAAACTTGAAAACTTCACAACACAAAACTCAACAGAAAATCTCATGAACTCCATTAGTATAAGAAAACAAACCACCACCTTAAGGTACTATAATGAACTCATACTTTATTTATATTTGTGTTAAACCTACTGTATTCCAACTTCTCTATGGTTCATACCCCCTGATACTAGCCATAGATTCATCAAAATAAGCAAACAACACACGAAAAGCAGAATCTGTCAAAAAAAGAACAGTTTGTAGCAATCTGATTTGTTGGAATACTTCTGGAACTCCAAAAATTCTTAAAACTAGGAAAAGCTGGATAATTTGTATATTGATCTACTTCAAAAAGAATTAGTAGTTTATCACGTTCTGGTGAATTGTAACAATTATTGTCGTGAGCATAAAGTTTCTGTCTTTTTCAGCAAGATCAAACAATTATCACCCAAGAAGATCCTATTGGTTCTACTTGGCACAAACACTAATTAAAACATAAAAACACATCCAAACAGAGGCTAGATGAATTATTTATTACTAAACAGAAACAAAAAGCAAGGAACGAAAATAAAATTGGGTTGCCTCCCAACAAGCGCTATCGTTTAACGCCCCTAGCTAGGCATTGAGATTTCAATGATGCTCACATGAAAGATAGCAATTGAAACATAAAGAGAGCATCATGAAGCATGTGAAAAACACATCTAAGTCTAACATAATTTCTATGCATAGGCATCTTACAGGCAAACAAATTATCATAGCAAGCAAAAGCTAGCATATGCAAGGAAGCGGAAAGAAACAATAGCAATCTCAACATAACGAGAGGTAATTTAGTAACATGAAAATTTCTACAATCATATTTTCCTCTCTCATAATAATTACATGTGGGATCATAAGCAAATTAAACAAAATAGCTATCACATAAAATATTTTCAACATGATCCACATGCATGCAAAGTTGACACTCTTCCAAAATAGTGGGATTAACATTAACTAAAGTCATGACCTCTCCAAACCCACTTTTATCAAAAATTTCATAAGATTTAACATTCTCCAAATATGTGGGATCTAAAGTTGACACTTTTCCAAACCCACTTTCAATATTATTGCAAACACTATTATCAATCTCATATTCATCATGGGGCTTAAATAAATTTTCAAGATCATAAGAAGAATCACCCCAATCATGATCATTGCAACAAGTAGAGGACATAGAAAAACTAGCATCCCCAAGCCTAGGGTTTTGCATATTATTAGCACAATTTACATCAATAGAATTTATAATAAAATCATTCTTTTATTCAAAGATCTATCGTGAATCGCTTCATAAAGTACTTCATCACAATTTTCAGATTCACGAATTTCAAGCAAATCCTCATAAAGATAATCTAGTGCACTCAACTCACTAGCAATAGGTTCATCATAGTTGGATATCTTAAAGAGATTAGCAAGTGTATGAGGATCCATAAATTTTTAGCAAGCGAAGATGCAAGCAAAAAGAAGGTACATGGTAACACAAGATCGAACGGAAGGAGGGCGAAGAAAAGGCAAAGGTGAAGTGGGGGAGAGGAAAACGAAAGGCAAATGGAAAATAATGTAATGCGAGGGATAAGAGTTTGTGATGGGTACTTGGTATGTCTGACTTGAGCGTAGATCTCCCCGGCAACGGCACCAGAAATCCTTCTTGCTACCTCTTGAGCATGCGTTGGTTTTCCCTTGAAGAGGAAAGGGTGATGCAGCAAAGTAACATAAGTATTTCCCTCAGTTTTTGAGAACCAAGGTATCAATCCAGTAGGAGACTACTGATACGTCTCCAACGTATCTATAATTTTTTATTGTTCCATGCTATTATATTATCCATCTAGGGTGTTTTATATGCATTTATTTGCTATTTTATATGATTTTTGGGACTAACCTATTAACCTAGAGCCCAGTGCCAGTTTCTGTTTTTTCCTTGTTTTTGAGTATCACAGAATAGGAAAACCAAACGGAGTCCAATTGACCTGAAACTTCACGGAACTTATTTTTGGACCAGAAGAAGGCCCTGGAGTAAAAGAGTTGTGCCAGAAGAGTCCCGGGCTGCCCACGAGGGTGTGGGGTCCGTCTCCCTACCTCGTGGACAGCCCGGAGACCCCCTGACTTGTTCCTGACGCCAACACCTCTTATATATACCCAAACTTCCAGAAAGAAACCTGGATAGGAAGTTCCGCTGCCGCAAGCCTTTGTAGCCACCGAAAACCAATCTAGACCTATTCCGGCACCCTTCCGGAGGGGGGAATCCCTCTCCGGTGGCCATCTTCATCATCCTGGCGCTCTCCATGATGAGGAGGGAGTAGTTCACCCTCGGGGCTGAGGGTATGTACCAGTATCTATGTGTTTGATCTCTCTCTCTCTCTCTCTCTCTCTCTCTCTCTCGTGTTCTTGATTTGGCACGATCTTGATGTATCGCGAGCTTTGCTATTATAGTTTGATCTTATGATGTTTCTCCCCCTCTACTCTCTTGTAATGGATTGAGTTTCCCTTTGAAGTTATCTTATCGGATTGAGTCTTTAAGGATTAGAGAACACTCTATGTATGTCTTGCATGTGCTTATCTGTGGTGAAAATGGGATATTCACGTGATCCACTTGATGTATGTTTTGGTGATCAACTTGTGAGTTCTGTGACCTTGGGAACTTATGCATAGGGGTTGGCACATGTTTTCGTCTTGACTCTCCGGTAGAAACTTTGAGGCACTCTTTGAAGTACTTTGTGTTGGTTTGAATAGATGAATCTGAGATTGTGTGATGCATATCGTATAATCATACCCACGGATACTTGAGGTGACATTGGAGTATCTAGGTGACATTAGGGTTTTGGTTTATTTGTGTCTTAAGGTGTTATTCTAGTACGAACTCTATGATAGATCGAACGGAAAGAATAGCTTCATGTTATTTTACTACGAACTCTTGAATAGATCGATCAGAAAGGATAACTTTGAGGTGGTTTCGTACCCTACAATAATCTCTTCGTTTGTTCTCCGCTATTAGTGACTTTGGAGTGACTCTTTGTTGCATGTTGAGGGATAGTTATATGATCCAGTTATGCTATTATTGTTGAGAGAACTTGCACTAGTGAAAGTATGAACCCTAGGACTTGTTTCCTAGCATTGCAATACCGTTTTCGCTCACTTTTATCATTAGTTACCTTGCTGTTTTTATATTTTCAGATTCCAAAAACCTATATCTACCATCCATATTGCACTTCTATCACCATCTCTTCGCCGAACTAGTGCACCTATACAATTTACCATTGTATTGGGTGTGTTGGGGACACACGAGACTCTTTGTTATTTGGTTGCAGGTTTGGCTGAGAGAGACCATCTTCATCCTACGCCTCCCACGGATTGATAAACCTTAGGTCATCCACTTGAGGGAAATTTGCTACTGTCCTACAAACCTCTGCACTTGGAGGCCCAACAACGTCTACAAGAAGAAGGTTGTGTAGTAGACATCAAGCAGTTTCTGACGCTGTTGTCGGGGAGCTTAGTTCTTGAAGGTATATCTTTAGATCTTGCAATCGAATCTTTTTGTTTCTTGTTTTATCACTAGTTTAGTTTATAAAAGAAAACTACAAAAAAATGGAATTGAGGATGCCTCATATGCTTCATCTTTTTAATGTCTTTCGTGAAAATAAGGATTCCGATAATTGTGCTCAAGTGCTAGAAAAATAATGCATTAGAATGTTTGGCACTAAATCTGTGAATGATGAGCCTGATTGCAATGTTGTTAGTATGAACTCTTTGAATATCCATAGTAGTAATGATGATTGCACTAGTCATGATGAAAATGTCTCTTATAAGCATGTAAATTTTTGTGGAGTGCGTAGAGTTTGCAAGTACACAACAAATAGGGAAGATAGATTTTGCAAGAGGCATAAGTATTTAGAAACTAAATGGTTGCAAGAGAGGCTAGATGCTTGTGCTAAAAATTTAAAATTTCTTTGCCATCCTTCTGAACTTTGCAATGAACGTGATCATTTAAATCCCCAATGCAAATTGTTTCACGATCGTATCGTGTCCAAAAATTGTGATGACTTGATTTCCCTTGCACATTATATTGAACTTATTTTTCTTTTGGGTTATGAAGAAATGAAACGTATAACTAAAGATATGCCAGAATTTGTCCTTGATAAAGTTCTTGATTTTGATCCAGAAGAAATTTTTATGTATTGTGCGGTGAATTGCATTGAAAATCCTTATATTGCCAATTACATAAAGAAAAGAAAACAAATAGAAGATGAAGAGAATACTAATGAAAGGGAAGAGATTTCCCAATATCCTCCTATTCTTTCTTATGATGAATCAGGTGACAAGGAGGAGCCTTCTATTCAACCAATCTCATTAATAAGGAGCTCCAAAAAGAGGATTAAACCCACACATGATGTGAAGAAGAAAAATAAAAGACGGAGAAGCAAAGGTAAAAAGGTATCCCGCCCAAATGATATTGCTCCTATTACTCATTGTGATGATGACAATTGCTATACTATTGGTGCTATCCATACTATTAATGATGAGAGTGATTATGCTTATGATATGAAAAGGCCCAAGCTTGGGGATGCTATGTTTGATGAGAATGACATGTTTAAGAATATATTTGCTGCAATTAATGTTTTTCCCAAGCTTGGGGATGCTATGTTTAATGAAGATGATATTTCTAGCCTCCCAAGTTTTGATATGCAAATTTATTATGATGATAGCGTGCCTCCTACTTATGATGATTATATTGATGAAAGTGGGTTTGGAAGAGTGTCAACTTTAGGAAGTAATGATCCCACTATTTTGGAGGATGTTGAATCTTATTGTGATAAATATGAAACTGGATTTGGAGAGGTCATGACTTTATTTACTGATGATTCCACTATCTTGGAAGAGGTTTCAATCGATTATGATGAGAACAAAGTTGCTACTTATGATAATTATTGTGATGATACGTATGCTATAAAAAGTAGTTATGATTATATTTATAAAACTTGTCATGATTATGATTACCCTTTTCCGAACTTTATTCTTTCAATGTGGAAACAATTTATAGTATTCGAGTTTCTTATGACACTCCCACTATTATTCATGAGAAGAAATTTGCTTATGTGGAGAGCAATAAAAATTCTATGCTTGTAGATCATGAAAAGAATGCTTTATGTGATGGTTAAATTGTTGAATTCATTCATGATGCTGCTGAAAATTATTATAAGGGAGGAACATATGCTTGTAGGAATTGCAATAATATCAGGTTTCCTCTCCATGTGCTTCAAGTTTTGAAGCTATGCTTGTTTTGCCTTCCTATGCTAGTTGATTATTGTTCCCATAAGTTGTTTGCTCACAAAATCCCTATGCATAGGAAGTGGGTTAGTCTTAAATGTGCTAGTCATATTCTTCATGATGCTCTCTTTATGTTTCAATTCTTATCTTTTATGTGAGCATCATTGAAATCATCATGCCTAGCTAGGGGCATTAAACATTAGCGCTTGTTGGGAGGCAAACAAATTTTATTTTTGTCCTTTGATTTTGCTCCTGTTTAGTAATAAATAATCTATCTAGCCTCTGGTTAGATGTGGTTTTGTGTTTTAGTTAGTGTTTGTGCCAAGTAGAACCTTTGGGAGGACTTGGGTGAAGTCTTTATGATCTTGCTGTACAAAACAGAAACTTTAGCGCTCACGAGATTAGCTGCCATTTTTTACTGGAGAGTGCTTTTAGGTTGATTATTTTTGCATATGATTAATATAAAAATTCCTCAGGTCCACCAATTTATTTCAGAATTTTTGGAGTTCCATAAGTATACGTTTGATACCTACTACAGACTGTTCTGTTTTTGACAGATTCTGTTTTCTATGTGTTGTTTGCTTATTTTGATGAATCTATGAGTAGTATCGGAGGGTATGAACCATAGAGAAGTTGGAATACAGTAGATATTACACCAATATGAATTTAGAATGAGTTCACAACAGTACTTAAGTGGTGGTTTTATTTTCTTATACTAACGGAGCTTACGAGTTTTCTGTTGAGTTTTGTGTTGTGAAGTTTTCAAGTTTTGGGTAAAGATTCGATGGACTATGGAATAAGGAGTGGAAAGAGCCTAATCTTGGGGATTCCCAAGGCACCCCAAGGTAATATTCAAGTACAGCCAAGAGCCTAAGCTTGGGGATGCCCCGGATGGCATCCCCTCTTTCGTCTTCGTCTACGGTAACTTTACTTGGAGCTATATTTTTATTCACCACAATGATATGTGTTTTGTTTGGAGCGTCATTTTTTTATTTTTATTTTGCTTTCTGTTTGAATAAAATACCAAGATCTGAAATTCTTAAATGTTAGAGAGTCTTCACATAGTTGCATAATTATTCGACTACTCATTGATCTTCACTTATATCTTTCGGAGTAGTTTGTTGTTTGCTCTAGTGCTTCACTTATATCCTTTTAGAGCACGGCGGTGGTTTTATTTTGAAGACATAGATGAACTCTCATGCTTCACTTATATTATATTGAGAGTCTTTAGAACAGCATGGTAATTTTCTTTGGTTATGAAATTAGTCATAATATGATAGGCATCCAAGATGGGTATAATAAAAACTTCCATATAGAGTGCATTGAATACTATGAGAAGTTTGATACTTGATGATTGTTTTGAGATATGAAGATGGTAATATTAGACTCATGCTAGTTGAGTAATTATGGAATTGAGAAATACTTATGTTGAGGTTTGCAAGTCCCGTAGCATGCACATATGGTAACCGTTGTGTGACAAATTTGAAACATGAGGTGTTCTTTGATTGTCATCCTTATGAGTGGCGGCCGGGGACGAGCGATGGTCTTTTCCTACCAATCTATCCCCCTAGGAGCATGCGCGTAATGCTTGGTTTTTTATGACTTGTAGATTTTTTCAATAAGTATGTGAGTTCTTTATGACTAATGTTGAGTCCATGGATTATACGCACTCTCACCCTTCCATCATTGCTAGCCTCTTCGGTACCGTGCATTGCCCTTTCTCACCTTGAGAGTTGGTGCAAACTTCGCCGGTGCATCCAAACCCCGTGATATGATATGCTCTATCACACATAAAACTCCTTATATCTTCCTCAAAACAGCCACCATACCTACCTATTATGGCATTTCCATAGCCATTCCGAGATATATTGCCATGCAACTTTCCACCGTTCCGTTTATTATGACACGCTTCATCATTGTCATATTGCCTTGCATGATCATGTAGTTGACATCGTATTTGTGGCAAAGCCACCATGCATAATTTCATACATGTCACTCTTGATTCATTGCCCATCCCGGTACACCGCCGGAGGCACTCATATAGAGTCATATTTTGTTCTAGTATCGAGTTGTAATCATTGAGTTGTAAATAAATAGAAGTGTGATGATCATCATTAATAGAGCATTGTCCCCAAAAAAGGCCAATTAAAAAAAGGAGAAAGGCCGAATAAAAAAAAGAAGGCCCAAAAAAAGAAAGAAAAAAGAAAAAAAAGAGAAAAAAAAGGGACAATGCTACTATCCTTTTTCCACACTTGTGCTTCAACGTAGCACCATGATCTTTATGATAGAGAGTCTCTTGTTTTTTCACTTTCATATACTAGTGGGAATTTTTCATTATAGAACTTGGCTTGTATATTCCAACAATGGGCTTCCTCAAATGCCCTAGGTCTTCAAGAGCAAGCAAGTTGGATGCACACCCACTTAGTTTCTTTTGTTGAGCTTTCATACATTTATAGCTCTAGTGCATCCGTTGCATGGCAATCCCTACTCCTTGCATTGACATCAATTGATGGGCATCTCCCTAGCCCGTTTATTAGCCATGTAAACGTGAGACTTTCTCCTTTTTTGTCTTCTCCACACAACCCCCATCATCAAATTCTATTCCACCCATAGTGCTATGTCCATGGCTCGCGCTCATGTATTGCATGAAAGTTGAAAAAGTTTGAGAATACTAAAGTATGAAACAATTGCTTGGCTTGTCATCGGGGTTGTGCATGATGAGAACATTTTGTGTGACGAAGATGGAGCATAGCCAAACTATATGATTTTGTAGGGATGAGCTTTCTTTGGCTATGTTATTTTGAGAAGACATAATTGCTTGGTTAGTGTGCTTGTCGTATTATTATTTTTATTTCAATATTAAACTTTTGTCTTGAATCTTTCGGATCTGAACATTCATGCCACAATAAAGAAAATTACATTGGAATTTATGTTAGGTAGAATTCCACATCAAAAATTCTGTTTTTATCATGTACCTACTCGAGGACGAGTAGGAATTAAGCTTGGGGATGCTTGATACGTCTCCAACGTATCTATAATTTTTGATTGTTCCATGCTATTATATTATCAACCTTGGATGTTTTATATGCATTTATATGATTTTTGGGACTAACCTATTAACCTATAGCCCAGTGCCAGTTTCTGTTTTTTCCTTGTTTTTGAGTATCATAGAAAAGGAAAACCAAATGGAGTACAATTGACCTAAAACTTCACGGAACTTAATTTTGGACCAGAAGAAGGCCATGGAGTAAAAGAGTTGGGCCAGAAGAGTCCCGGGCTGCCCAAGAGGGTGGGGGCGCACCCACCCCCTGGGCGCGCCTCCCTACCTCGTGGATAGCCCGGAGACCCCTCTGACTTGTTCCCGACGCCAATACCTCTTATATACAGAGAAACCCCCAGAACATAACCTAGACCAGGAGTTTCGCCGCCGCAAGCCTCTGTAGCCACCAAAAACCAATCGGGACCCTGTTCCGGCACCCTGCCGGAGGGGGCATCCCTCACCGGTGGCCATCTTCATCATCCCGGCGCTCTCCATGACGAGGAGGGAGTAGTTCACCCTCGGGGCTGAGGGTATGTACCAATAGCTATGTGTTTGATCTCTCTCTCTCATGTTCTTGATTTGGCACGATCTTGATGTATCGCGAGCTTTGCTATTATAGTTGGATCTTATGATGTTTCTCCCCCTCTACTCTCTTGTAATAGATTGAGTTTCCCTTCAAAGTTATCTTATTGGATTGAGCCTTTAAGGATTTGAGAACACTTGATGTATGTCTTGCATGTGCTTATCTGTGGTGACAATGGGATATCACGTGATCTACTGGATGTACGTTTTGGTGATCAACTCGCGGGTTCCGTGACCTCGTGAACTTATGCATAGGGGTTGGCACACGTTTTCGTCTTGACTCTCCGGTAGAAACTTTGGGGCACTCTTTGAAGTACTTTGTGTTGGTTGAATAGATGAATCTGAGATTGTGTGATGCATATCGTATAATCATGCCCACGGATACTTGACGTGACATTGGAGTATCTAGGTGACATTAGGGTTTTGGTTGATTTGTGTCTTAAGGTGTTATCCTAGTACGAACTCCATGATAGATCGAATGGAAAGAATAGCTTCGTGTTATTTTACTACGGACTCTTGAATAGATCGATCAGAAAGGATAACTTTGAGGTGGTTTCGTACCCTACAATAATCTCTTCGTTTGTTCTCCGCTATTAGTGATTTTGGAGTGACTCTTTGTTGCATGTTGAGGGATAGTTATATGATCCAATTATGTTATTATTGTTGAGAGAACTTGCACTAGTGAAAGTATGAACCATAGGCCTTGTTTGAACGCATTGCAATACCGTTTACGCTCACTTTTATCGCTTGCTAACTTGTTGTTTTTATATTTTCAGATTACAAAAACCTATATCTACCATCCATATTGCACTTGTATCACCATCTCTTCGCCGAACTAGTGCACCTATACAATTTACCATTGTATTGGGTGTGTTGGGGACACAAGAGACTCTTTGTTATTTGGTTGCAGGGTTGTTTGAGAGAGACCATCTTCATCCTATGCCTCCCACGGATTGATAAACCTTAGGTCATCCACTTGAGGGAAATTTGCTACTGTCCTACAAACCTCTGCAATTGGAGGCCCAACAATGTCTACAAGAAGAAGGTTGTGTAGTAGACATCAACACCCTCGTCGTTGTTGTCGCTGTCCTCCTCGTCACTCCCGCTTGAGGAGGAGTCTTTATCATCGGAGGAGCTCTCCACACAGCACTTAGGCAAGTTCCAAGGTCCCCGAAGACCTTGACGGAGAGCAGGTCGTTCTCCATTAATTTGAAGTAGAGAATGAGCCCCGCCGTCAGGCTGCGGACTCGAGCGAAAGTCTTCCATCCACAACGAAGGTACATGACGTGAGGAGCGGGAAAGTCGACGTCGACCCGCGTGCCGCCTTTCCCGCAGCCCCTCATATGCAACCTGAGGGTCTGTGGCGGGTCGAGCTCCATCTCTCGAGCGAATGGAGTGGGGAGACGAAGACGACGACGCGGTGGCCGGCACAGCCTGATGAAGAACTCACGGGGCTGGTCCCCGACGTGGCCCTCCATTGGGGGAGGCATCGCCGGCGGAGGCAAGGCCGGTGCGCCGCCCCGTCCCCCTCTTCCCCGAGCGCCATGGCGACCTCGGCCTCGCCCCCTTCCCCTTACTCTCGTGGCTGGCTCCGCCGCCTCAAGCTCCTGGGAAGGAAGGACGCGCTGTCGAGCAGAGACCCTCGCCGCCACCGTCGAAGGGCCGGCCCCTCCTCTCGCCATGGCAGATGGAAGGAAGGAGACGAGGTGGAAGGAGATGGATGATGATAGAATGTGGGATGCCATCCCCCTCCCCCCTTCTTATAAAGGGGCGGGATCGGGGCTCGGCCGCCCCACTCAACCAATCCGTCTGTCAGGGGCGCAGGGAATCGAGACCGACCCGCTGCTCCAATCAGCGACGACCCGGTTTCCCGCCTCCACCGCCTGCCACCTTAGGGGCATGGGGGACATGTGGCGAGCAAGCAGAAATCAAGGGGATGGTGAGGCGACCGTTCTCCACCCAGTGATCGTGGGGCGCGGACACCTTGAAGACTACGACGCGAGTCCACTCAGTAAATGAGCCGCGCCTCTGTGTTTTCCTCTTTTTATGGGGAAGGCACGAGCCGCCTCTTTACTGCGATGTGACGCATGAGGGTAGCGGCCGCCCCACGCATGACCCCCACGTCACGCACGACCCTCCACGACGCGCATTCAACGCGGGTCGTGGGGAAGCGCAAGCGAGCGAAGAAATTACTGCAGTAAAAATCCGCCCTGCCTGCCCGCGCACCATTCTGGGCCTAGCCCAACAACGCAACGTGCTTATGTATGGCCCAGGCCTGGGGGCTCTTGTCGGTGTACAAAAGTAGGGGCTATTCTTTTGACTCCTTTACTTGTGCACGGGCAATCAGAGCCGCGCCCACGGCCACACTGAGCAGGGAAGAAGAGGGAAGCCGGAGCACAAGGCAACCAAAGCAACGCCAAGACCAGAGACACGAAGAGCAAGAGGGCGAGGTGGACTCCCCCGGCAAGACCCTTGCCGGGGTGAACTCCGCGGCCCCGGCAAGAGCCTTGCCGGGGCAACTTGCCCAACACCAGTAGAGCGAGCCACCCTTGATCCCGAAGGTTCCAACGCCGCCAACAACCACATTGGAGCCAAAGCTCGGGGGGGCACCTCTATGGTGGCATGCAGATCTTTGTCAAGATCATAAACACACAAGATCACATGAGGGCCAGAAGACGACGATCCTCGGCGGGATCCTAGCCGAGGAAATCCACGAGACCCCCGGCAAGACCCTTGCCGGGGACGACCACGATGCCACGCCAAGACCCTTGCTGGGGCCCGGGAAGGCCCTTGCCGAAGACACCTACGGGGCCGCAGCCAGGCCCGCGTCTGCCAAGACTCAACCGCCGTTCCCATGCAGCTGCCAGCCCGACCAGCTGGGCAGGCACCTGCGTGGCGACATGCAGCTTCCAGGCCAGCTCAGCAAACACCTACGTGGTGGCATGCAAACCCTTGTGAAGACCCTACCACCACGCCATCTCAGCAGCCTGCTAGCCTACGTGGCGCTGCATGCCTCGTTAGCCTGGACGCGTCTCGGAGCAAGACAGAGTGGCGACGGACGGTCGGGCCTCGTTGTCGTCCCCAATAAACCAACGGGACACCCAAGGGGTGCATTTAATGCGTCTTGTCCCGTAATGACAGTCGATAAGCTTGTGTATTGTACACCTTTCCACCTCCTGTGTGCCACTGTGGCAACCCCTTTTGTCTATAAAAGGAGGCCCGGGGCGACCAGCGGAGGGATTCGGATCTTTTGGGCTAGACACGCACCATAGCTAGTTCAAGAACTCAAGAACACTCAAATACATACACCAAAGCAGTACTAGGGTTTTACGCATCCTCGCGGCCCGAACCTGGGTAAACGATCTTTGTGCTGGCTCCTAGACCTGCTCTTTGCACAACCCCGCGCCCGCCAACCATAGAAGGGATCCCAGTGATCCCATAGGTGTCATTTCCACCGACAGCTAGCTCTTTGCCCAAGTCTTCAGGATCATCAGAACTGCATTCAGAGTCTTCATATGAGGAAATGATCTTTGACTTCAAATCACAAGATTGGCCGTAATTGGGACCATAGATATCTCTCTTCTCAGATAGCTGGAATTCATTTGTGTTGAGCCTCTCAAGTACGTCAGACGGATCGAGATCTTTGAAGTGAGGACATTCTTGGATCATCGGTGATAGGGTGTCAAATGAGATGTCAAGTGATCTCAATAGCTTCTTCACGACTTCATGCTTAGTGATCTCAGTGGCGCCAAGTGCGCGAAGCTCATTTGTGATATCAGTAAGACGGTTGAAAGTGAGCTGGACATTCTCATTGTCATTCCTCTTTAATCGGTTGAAGAGATTGCGAAGCACATCAATTATTGAGTCTCTCTAAGTAGATACGCCTTTGTTGACCTTGGACAGCCAGTCCCTGACTAGCTTCGCAGACTCTAAAGCACTTACACGACCATACTGCCCTTCGGTCCGATGACCACAGATGATGTTCTTGGCAGTTGAGTCCAGTTGCACGAACCTCTTGACATCAGCAGCGGTGACACCTTCACCGACTTTGGGAATTCCAGTCTTGATGACAAACTAGAGGTCATTGTCAATGGCTTCAAGATGCATTCGCATCTTATTCTTCCAGTAGGGGTAATCAGTGCCATCGAAGACGGGGCACGCAGCAGAGATCTTGATTATCCCTGCAAGCGACATAACTAAAACTCCAGGCGGTTAAACCGAATCACACGAACAAGGGAACACCTTGCTCTGATACCAATTGAAAGTGCTAGTTATCGACTATAGGGGGTGAATAGGTGATTTTTATGGAAGTCTTCAAGACAGGCAATGTCTTCGAAGACAGAAAAACAAATAACACCTACACAGTATGCAGCGAAAGATAAGCTACATGAAGATAAACTACACAGTATGCAGCGGAAGATAAACTACACGAAGATAAACTACACCTACACAGTCTTCAAGACATGCAATGTCTTCAGAGAGACATAATAGATTAAGCACGAAGATAAATAGCAGCTAGGTAGAACGGATCGGAATTGGAAGATAGTATGAAGCCAAATATGCAATCAGAGAGAATGTCTTCACACAATGAACTCAAACAGAGCAGGCAATCAATGACTTCACGAAGCTAAACTATATGTAAAGGGGTGAAGTGATAGAACCAGTTACTTGACAAAGATAAGGATTTAGTAGACCAGTTCCATTTGTTGTGACAACTGTACGTCTGGTTAGGGAGGCTGAGACTGAACTCAGAAGACCACGTCTTCACCTTATTTTCCTTGAGCTAAGGTCACTTAGTCCTCGCCCAATCACTCAGGTAAGTCTTCAAGGTAGACTTCCAAACCTTCACACACTTCGTTCACCGACGATCCACAGTGACTCTTGGATCCTCAGAACGCGACGCCTAACCGACTGGAAGATCACAGTCTTCAATTGTAATAAGTCTTCAAATCACGCAGACAGAAAGACATCAGTGATGCCAAACACTCTTTGGGATTTGGGTGTTTTGGGTTTTGTACTCGCAAGGGTTCTCTCTCAAAAGCTTTGGAGGTGGGTCGCTCTCAAACGAAAAAAGTCGTGCACTAACTCTGAGCAGCCACCAATTTATGGTGTAGGGGTGGGCTATTTATAGCCAGGAGGCAAACCGACATGATTTGTCTGAAATAACCCTTGGTCATTAGGGAACCGACACATGTCCAACGATCAGATTTCAAACACATGCGGCAGCTTGACTTGGGCTACAAGTAAAGCTGACTTATCCAACTCAGGATACAATTTTCTCTCATTGTCTTCACTCAAAGACATAGGATTTGGGTTGAGCATCACGTCAGTTTTCTAACTTTGTTCACTTGAACCCCACTTGATAGTTTAGTGGTTCCTATGAATCAAGAAAGAAGAAACATAAACTACAAAGAAACTATGTCTTCGCACTCCATTGTCTTCAAACGAATGTATTCACACGTCATTATCTTCGACGTGAATGTCTTCGCTAACCACCAATGTCTTCAATGTCTTCATTTATTTTTAAGGGTCATCTTCGATGGTAAACCGAATCAATAGGGACTTCTACCTGTGTTCTCCTATGAATCTCACAAACACATTAGTCTCTCAACCACGTTTGTCCTCAATACTCCAAAACCAACTAGGGGTGGCACTAGATGCACTTACACATATACTTTTGGCACCATTTTATATTGTTTTTGGGACTAACATATTGATCCAGTGCCCAATGCCAGTTCCTATTTGTTGCATGTTTTTATTTCATAGAATATCCATATCAAACGAAGTCCAAACGCGATAAAAATTTATGAAGATTTATTTTGGAATATATGTGATTTTTGGGAAGAAGTATCAACACAAGATGGTGCACGAGGTGGACACAAGGCACCATGGCACGCCCAGGGGGGTGGTCGTGCCCTGGTGGCTTCTGAGCACCTCGTAAGTCAGTTGCCCCCCTTCTTTCGCCGCAAGAAAGATAATATCCGAAAAAATCGTGTTAAAATTTCAGCCCAATCGGAGTTACGGATCTCCTATATTTAAGAAACAGTTTTCGGCTAGAAAACAAGAACGTGAAACAGAAGAGAACAGAGAGAGAGAGAGAGAGATCCACTCTCGGAGGGGCTCCCGCTGCTCCACCGCCATGGCGGCCATGGACCAGAGGGGGAACTCTCCTCCCATCTAGGGTGGAGGCCAAGGAAGAAGAAGAAGGAGGGGGCTCTCTCGCCCTCTCTCCCGGTGGTGCCGGAACACGGCCGATGCAATTATCCTGACGGCGATCTACACCAACAACTTCACTGTCGTCATCACCAACTCTCTCCCCCTCTATGCAGCGGTGTAACACCTCTTCTCCCTGCTGTAATCTCTACCTAACATGGTGCTTAATTCTACATATTGTTATCCAATGATGTGTTGCCATCCTATCATGCTTGAGTAGATTCGTTTTTTCCTATAGGTTGATTGATGATCCTGATTGGTTTGAGTTGTATGTTTTATTTTGGTGCCGTCCTATGGTGCCCTCCATGTCACGCAAGCGTGAGGGATTCCCCTGTAGGATGTTGCAATACATTCATGATTTGCTTATAGTGGGTGGCGTGAGTGACAGAAACACTATGGTTGGGTTTTACCTTAATGATATTTAGTAATTGCGGATGCTTGCTAGAGTTCCAATCATAAGTGCATATGATCCAGGTACGGAAAGTATGTTAGCTCATGCCTCTCCCTCATATAAAATTGCAACAATGATTGCCGGTCTAGTTATCGATTGCCTAGGGACAAATCTTTCTCTTATGTTACAAAAATCTTTCTACTAAACAACTAACTTTATTATCTTGCAAATTACTCATAGTTTTATTCACGCTAAGTACATCTAGTTTTATCCTTGCAAACTTATCTTTTCACCTACAAAATAGTTTCATACTTGTTCTATGTAAAGCGAATGTTGAAGTGTGCGTAGAATTGTAGCAGTGCTTGATTGAACTTGAATGGAATATAAATCCTACCTTTAGATCCTCATTGGGTTTGACACTCTTATTTATCAAAAAGCTACAATTGATCCCATATACTTGTGGGTTATCAATTTCGCAGGACCGACGAAGGACGGCGGAGTCCCTCTCATGATCAGTTTGATCACTGATGAGAGTCTGAAACGACGCCTGCAAGGCGGCGGATAGATGCAACTCCTCCACCACCATCAGAGGCAGCTCCGCCGCAACGCCGAAAGCAAATTGCTGACCGCCTGCTCATCGTCGTCGTCCTCCTCCTTCTCCATCTCCTCATGCTCGTCGTCAGTCTCCATCACCACATGATCCTCCTCCATCAATGCCTCCTCTTATGCAACCTCACTTCGCGTAGCTTCGAGCTCCTCCGGAGAAGGATCTAATGGGGCATATGGGGCACAAGGTGAAGAGGAGCATGGATATGGGCGCAGGTGATTCCATCTGCTGTCGATATTGTTGCAGGTGGTGATTTTTAGACGAATCATGGCCGGGGGTTGATATGTGCAGGATTTGCTCGCCGGAATTGGCCGGCATGAGGTGGTTCTATAGGTGGGCGGGCGGCAAAAAACAGGGGAAAACGCGGGAAGCAGCTAGACGAGGGAGGGAAGTTACTACATTCGCAGGGAACGTGGCATTGAGCTGGCGATGGGCGGTCATCCAGGTACGCCATAAAGGATGCAAAGATGCATCCTATATCAACAAGGACCGGCTTCCCTACCGATAGCTCATCTAACAGAACTCACAACTTAAGCGTGTTGAGGCTGGAGTGATCTAAGGATGGGTGACCGGATGGGAAGTGGCCTCGAGGTTAAATTAATTGATGGGATGGGTCACTGTAAACATTTAAGCGTGTGGAGAACAGGTTCTGTACACGCTTAAATGCATATAGTGCTCCATCCTATCACTTAAATTAACCTCGAGGTCCTTGTTTTGTAAATCTTGACAATTTTTATTTTGTTTTTTGAACACGTTTTAATTGGCTTGAGGAAGGTCTATCGCGTTACTTTACGACATCTTTCCAAAAAATGTGATATGACTTCGGTCAACTTATAAGTCTTGTCTGTCAAATTAACCTCCAAGTACTTGTTCTCAAAATTTTAAGAATGATTTTTTGGTCCACTTTTCAGTCATGTCTGTCAAATTAACCCCCAAGTAATTGTTTTCACAATTTTTACAATGATTTTTTGGTGTTTCAAGACATGTTTACTTGATTCTAGAAGGTCTATGGCATTACTTCAAGACATGTTTTCAAAAATGTGATATGAGTTTAGTCAATTTTTGAAGAATGTATGTGGCATTCTAATAGGTGTTATATGTCTAACTGAAAACCAATATCAGCAAGGTGCATCTTCCCTTTCAGTACCTAATTCCGAAAAGAAATTAAACGTTAAGCATGCTATGGCTGGAGCAGTCTGAGGATGGGTGACCGACTTGGAAGTAGCTATACCTCGAGGTTGATTTAGTCGATGTGATAAGTCTTCATAAACATTATCTACATATTTATAAAGGCCCGTCACAACCTTTAAAATAATTTCGAAATCCTTTTTTTTAAATTTTGGGAATGTATTTCATTTATTTTAATAAATTTCCATGCATGCCATTGATGAAAATGTCCCACAAAGTCTTCTCCATTTTGGTTTTATTTCAATTGCAAAAGTTAAAAAGAATAAAAGGTTTTTCATACACGATCTGTTATTTTACGTGTATTTTCCTTATCACTTGATTACAAAGTTAATGTTGCAATTTTATCCTAATATTTCTGTGCTACAACTAACAAGTGGGCCCAAATCAGAGAGACGCATGTGTATAGTCTCTTCAGCTTCGCCATCTATGTTCATCTCCTTCACTGAAATCTCCACTCACCCGCGCATAGTTCCAAATCTAGTCTCTCGCCGCCTGTCGTCGGCGCGTATCACGACCATACTTTGTTGCAGCTTCATCTACGCTCACGAGGATTGCTGCCATCTTTCCCCCTTGATCTAACACGTCGACTAGGGTAACCGCTGGTCACTGACGCTTATCGTGGTTCATGACTTCCCGTACCAAAAAAAAACTATGCCGTCAGGTTCGATTAGACGAAATGAAGGTAAGTCTTCATATACATCTGCTTATCCAATGCAATCACCTTAATCCACTACAAAAACCCTCCAGATGCTATTTTTGAAATAATCGAGGGTTTCGATATGCAGTGCCAGAAGTGTTTCGACGCTAGGAATCTTTGCGGTCTCCCCTATGTTTAGAAGGACAAGTACCTCCGCATCGCGCTTCCGCAAGGATTCAAACAAATTCGGTATGGTACTCAGATTTGAAGTGTATCAAACATACATGTCGTTAAAGCGTTTGGCTAAGTTGTGAAGATTCTCTACATGTGGGTTTTAACATAAATGCTGATGAATTTCATGATCGGTTCATAAGTAGAAAAGTCTGCTCATGAGTTGAACAGAAACCATGCTTATAATGGAAAGTATCTAAAAATAGGTAGACTAAACTAAATTTGGTAAAGTGTCAACCGTACCCCCTTGGTACATCTTGCTGTTACGTTCCCCTCTTTAGATGTCAGAAGTAACCTATGTGTAATCTGAAAATTTCTTTTATGATTATGATGATATACTCCCTCCGTTCCTAAATATAAGTCTCTTTTAGAGATTTCAATATGGACAAGATACAGATGTATATAGACATAGTTTAGCGTGTAGATTCACTCATTTTACTCCGTATGTAGTCCATATTGAAATTTCTAAAAAGACTTATATTTAGGAATGGAAGAAGTAGAATGTCGGTGTACAAAAGTAGGGGCTCTCCTTTTGACCCCTTTACTTGTGCACGGGCAGTCAGAGCCGCGCGCCACGACCACACTTAGCAGGGCAGAGGAGGGAAGCCGGAGAGAAGCCAAAGCACAAGACAACCAAGGCAACGCCAAGACCAAAAACACAAAGAGCAAGAGCGCGAGGTGGACCCCCCGGCAAGACCCCTGCCGGGGCGGCCTCCGCAGCCCCGGCAAGAGTCTTGCCGGGGCAACTTGCCTAACGCCAGTGGAGCGCGCTTTCCTTGAGCCTAAGGGTTCCACCGCCAACAACTACATTGGAACCAAGGCTCGGGAGGCACCTCTATGGTGGCATGCAGATCTTCGTCAAGATCATAAACATGTGAGATCACCTGAGGACCAGAAGACGGCGACCCTCGGCGGGATCCTAGCCAAGAAAATCCACAAGACCCCCGGCAAGACCCTTGCCGGGGACGACTGCAACGCCACGGCAAGACCCTTGCCGGGCCCCCGGCAAGACCCTTGCCAAGGGCATCAGCGGGGCCCCAGCCCGGCCCGCGTCTGCCAAGGCTCCACCACCATCCATGCAGCTGCCAGCTCGACCAGCTGAGCAGGCACCTGCGTGGCGACGAGTGGCCTCCACAACCAACTCAACATGCACCTACGTGGTGGCATGCAGGTCTTCGTGAAGGCTCCACCACCACGTCAGCCCAGCAGCCAGCCAACGTGGTGCCGTGATGCCTCATCAGCTCGGACGCGTGTCGAGGCTAGGCGAGGCGGCGACAGCTGGGACGTGCTTCCTTGCCGTCCCCGATAAAGCAAGGGGGCACGTCGGCAGCGCATTAAATGCGTTTATTCGACAGTCCCAAAGGATAGGCTTATCGACTGTAGACCTTTCGACCTCCTGTGTGCCACTGTGGCAACCCCTTTTCCCTATAAAAGGAGGCCCGAGGCGACCAGGAGAGGGATTCGGCTCTTTTGGGCAAGTTGCACCCCGTAGCTAGCTCAAGAACACAAGAACACTCAAATACATCCACCAAAGCAGGACTAGGGTATTACGCATCTTCGCGGCCCGAACCTGGGTAAACGATCCATGTGCTTCCTGTCAGACCCGCTCTTTGCACAACCTCGCGCCTGCCAACAGTAAAAGGGATCCTAGTGATTCCATAGGTGTCGTTTCCACCGACATCTTTGGCGCGCAAGGTAGGAGGAGGCGTAGTTGTGAAAATCCGGTCTGCCGTTAGCCTAGCAGTTCTTCATCGTCATGGCTCCCAAGAAGAAGGCGGCCACGGCGGTCGGTTCGTCAGGGGCCGGACGGCCCGTACCGGTCCAGGCGAACAGCGGGCCAGTCGCGGACAGGACCCGAGGCGCGGCCCGCAAGCACCAACATCGCTCTGGTAGTCAGAGCCTGGCGAGCGGCGTCGTTCGTGCGCAAGACAACGAGCCGCACGCCGCAAAATCTAGAGACGGAGCTGCCCCCCCCCCCCCCCCCGCAGGCGGCACGGGGCCCTCTGGGGGCGTCGCCGTGCCACCCACGGGCGGCGCGGCGACCTCCAAGACGCCCACCCCGGCGCCCACAGCGCGCTCTTCCCAGGGTGTGCGCGACGAGCAGCGTCACCACGCCGGTGACCCTGGACAACGTCGAGGAAAGAGTCATGTGCATTATCTGCGGGTCGAAGGAGGCCAGCATGCCCGCCGAAGTGCTGGCGAAAATGGCACGCATCCGCTGGGCCGTGATAGAGCTCCTTCTAACGTGGTTAGAAGTCGAAGCGCGCCACGGTCCATGCAGCTTTCGCCGCCACCCACGCAAGCAGAGGCTTTGGCGCGCGCGCAGCTGCTACTCGACTTCCCTCCTGTTGCAAAAAAGCTCGAGGAATGGAGAACCACTATCCGAAGCCTCGTCGGCATCGCCAACAAAGACGAGCCACGACCGGCGGGGCCTTCAGGCCGGCGCTCCATCGAACCACCGCACGCCAGCGGTGGAGGGGCCGGTGGCGCCGCGGCCATGGTGAACTCTCCTCCTCCACGCCAGCCACAGTGGGTGTTGGTCCGTCGTGATGATGCTTGTGATAACATTTCCATAGCATCGTCCGACCCACTGCGACCAGCGCCAAGTTCTTTGGGAGCGAGCCCATGAAGACGCTCGAACCACCATCGAGCGCCGGTGCGATACACACCATCAGTCAGATAGGCGGGCGGGGCCCGCTATGGACCACCCAGCGCCGGGAGGCTCCGCGGGCTTACCTTACGAGGTGGGTTGCCTAGCCTTTACCCGTGAGCTGCGGAAGTTCTAGTGGCTGTCCCACTGCACGTTCAAGCCCGACGTCGGCGAGAAGTACAATGGCAAGACCCACCCGTCGGAGTTCCTCAGCATCTACACCATCGCGATGCAAGCCGCTGGGGCTCGCGATGATAAGGTGCTTGCCAATTACTTCCCGTTGGCCCTGAAACCCAATGTCATGTCTTGGTTGATGCACTTGCCGGCGGATTCCATTTCTTCTTGGTCGGACCTGTGTCATGAGTTCGTTGGTGCCTTCACTGGAGGCCACCAAGCTCATGGCCAGGCGAGTGATTTGCATATCATTCCCCAGAAGGAAGGTGAAAACCTGCGCAAGTACATACAGAGGTTCGGCCGAGTGCAATACAACATCCCAGATGTTCACCCTGCCGCCGTGATTAGCGCATTCCATCAAAATGTGCGCAACCGCAAGATGCATGAAGATCTGGCAATGAACAAGGTCAAGGATGTGACCGAACTTTACGTTCTGGCCGATAGATGCGCTCGGGCTGAAGAGGGGAGGAAGTACCCCGACGAAGATGCCGAAGCGGAAACTGACTCTACCGACGAAGACACCACCGCCTCGAAGAAGAAGGGTCGGCGTCGCAACAAGAAGCGCAAGGGCAAGACCGTGCTTGCCGTAGAGGGATCTGACGACACCGGCGCCGCCAAGAAGGCCAAGGCAGACGACCCCGGCAAGGAGATTGCCGGGTGCGCCGCTTGCCGGGCCTTGGCGGCTGCCGACAAGCCAGGAGGTTCCGACAAGCAGTACTGCAAGATCCACCGCACCAAAGGCCACGACCTCCGGAACTCCCGACAAGTTGAGCTGCTTGCTGAAAAGCAAAAAGCCGAGTATGAGAGACGGGACAAGGAGAAGGGCCAAGATGGCTATGAAGGATCCGGCAAGAAGCGTGGCGGCCAAGGAGGTCGTCGCGGCAAGGATAACCAGCAAGAGAGGCCCGCTCGGGGCCGCAACAAGAAGCAGGAAGACGATGATCATGACGAGGACGACGAGTCCGGCGAGCATGAGTTTCAAAAGGCTACAGAGGCCATGTGCGTCGATGGTGGCGCCTCGCTGCATACTTCTCACCGCCAGCGCAAACAATGGGCGCGTGAGATCACAGCGGCGGAGCCCTCGTTCGACGCTCAGAAGCCACTAAAGTGGTCCAACACGCCCCTCATCTTTGACGCCGAGGACCACCCTGACCGCACAACTGCGGTCGGGTGTTTGTCATTTTTGGTCTCACCAACGATACACAACCTCAAGGTGAACAAGATGCTGGTTGACGGCGGGGCCGGTCTGAACTTGATCTCACCCGTTGTGATCAAAAGGCTGCAAATTCCTGATGGAGACTATTGGGGATATTACCACTGGGCGTAAAACGGCCAGGAGAGGCCGGGCTAACCCCATAAGTAGTTCATCTGTATCTGAAGTCCATGAAGACAGACGGTGACGCTTCATGAAGGCCCAGGGCCCAAAGCCAGTTTAAGGCCTGTAGACATAAGCCGGCATTGATATGTAAACTTGTGTTGTAAGGTAGAAGTAGTAGAGACCGAGCCGGACACGATTATGGGCCGTCCTCGGGATTCTGTAAACCGGCGGGCGTCAACCCATGTATATAAGGGGACGACCCGGTGGCGGTTCAGGGACAACAGACAACAACTCGAGACTCAGGCAAAGCGTATTCGCTCCCTGGTCATCAAAACCCCATAATTCCATCACAACTAGACGTAGGCTTTTACCTTCATCGTAAGGGGCCGAACTAGTATAAAACTCTCTTGCGTCCCTTGTCCACTTTAACCCCTTTAAGCTAACCCGTAGCGATGGCTCCACGACTAAGTCCTTTCTCTAGGACATCTGCCGTGACAAAACCACGACAGTTGGCGCCCACCGTGGGGCTATCGCACGATGGTTTCAAGTTCTTGGAGGGCAACTTCGAAGGACTCAAGGGTTACGCTGTGGGCCGGATGACCAAGAGTCGTCGCGGCAAGCTCTACATCGATGATGCAGGCTGGGGCCCCGAGGCCGGCTCAATCGAGTACGGGTACCGGGTCCCCTTTGGTGGCATACACGTTTTCATTGGCAAGATCGGTGAACCGGGCCCTGAGCCGGACATCTGCACCGACCTCGTCGAAACGGCTCAGCGTGCGAGATCTGCCCGGGTCAAGCCTGTCATGAAGCGTGCCTTCGTGGGAGTTATCCATGGAGGGGAATATGAGGATAGATCGGAATCTGGTGGTGAGACCGTCGTTTATTCCGGCGACGAGTCATCGACCGGAGAGACCGAGTCGTTATATCAGTTACAAGATGGCCGGATTGGGGGCTGTTCCGATGGCGACAGTATTCCGGACCCCTTTGATCTGCCAAACCGGGTTGCGATCTTCATGGCCGGCACGCAACCGGCGCTCCACTCTTCGACCGCAGCGGCGATGATTTCCGGATCGGCAGCGGCAACAGCGGCCGGGCAGGAGGCCCTGTGCGACCGCCAGCTCAGGTTCTATCTGATTTGTTTGACGCGTTGGCAACGCTGATGGCGGAGGTTAACCCGGCGGATCAGGATGCACACAATGCGGAAATCGCGAAAGTGAAAGATCAGATCACCCAGGCCAAAGCCGACTTAGCAGCTGAGGATACCAGGATAGCCGCGGAGCGGGCCGCTTTGGATGCACAAGCTTACCGGATTATGCTGGATCAGAGTGCGTCGAACGAAGTCCTGAAGAGGAGGCACCGATCTCGCCTGCCGCCGGTTTATGACGCTAGAAATCTCTTTAACACCCCAGGAGCAGGGACCAGTAATCCGCCGGTGGTAAACCGGGCGGAGGCACCTGGAGCAGGGGCGCCGGTTCAGCCACGTTTGGTGGATCCGCCTCGTCAGAACAACATTGTAGTACCGCATGTCCCCACGCCACCGGGTCATTATTCTAACCCAATGGACAACATTGTCGCTGCCGCTTCACGGCTGGCGGCCATCCCGATCGAAGGCGATTCTCCGGCGGCGGTCGAGACGCGTCGGGTTAAGGAGCTTCTTCAGACAACCTTGGTTCAACAGGAGGCTTATTCATATAGTCGCGATCGGATTCATTCTACTCCCCGTCCAAGCCGGAGTTATAGCAGGCATATGGATGAACCGGCAGTGTCAAGCAATGCGCGGAACCGTGATCCGCCCCGTGGCAATAACCCGGCGGGTGGTGCTGGTGATGCTCAGGAGGTGGTGGACCGGGCTCGGGCACGCAGAGAGGCCGAGTTAGCGGCGCAGCATGAAGCCCGTCAGCTTACTCCGGTTCGTCCAACCACATCGGTGGAACCAGGAGTTACCTCTAGTTCTTTGGGAGTGCCGTGTCTCGTCCCGGCGTTACGCAATGTGCGCCTGCCCAAGGATTTCAAGGGCTCGCGCAAGGTGCCGAATAACACCGCCGATTTATCCCCTGAAACATGGGTCGAAAGCTATGAGATGGCCATGGAGATGCTGGATGTGGATGATGCGGCATGTGTGAAATACTTTACCATGATGCTAGAAGGGACAGCCCGCACTTGGTTAAAGAGCTTACCGGCTAATTCTATCAGGTCATGGGCCGAGTTGAGAGCCCGGTTCATTCAGAATTTCAAGGATACATGCAAGCAGCCCATGTCAATTGTGGACTTAGCTGCCTGTGTCCAGGAGGAAGGAGAGTCAACAACCCATTGGGTGCGCCGGGTTTCGGAGATTTTGCATTCATCAGACCGCATCAACGCTGACACCGCAGTTTTAACATTGGAAGGCAATTGCCGGTTTGAACCCCTGAAGTTGAAGTTGGGACGGCTCAAACGTCATTGTAATGACATGGGAACCCTCATGGCTGCACTGGTGAAGTATGCCGACTCTGATAGTACCAAGGATCCCGAGTCTGACGATGATAAGACAGGGAAGGGAAAAAGAGCGGCAACGCCAAGGGGCAGCACCACAACCCGGCGGGTCATGGAAACGGCGGCAAGCGTAAAGCGGACCACGGTTTAGACTTTGTGGCTAACACTAATGCACATGACAAGGGCCAGCGGCGTAAGGGTAAACCGCCCCAGCGCGGTGGAAGGCCAAGTCCTAATCCGGACCGTTTGTCTTATCTGTTGAACCAGCCCTGTCCAAAGCATGGGACGAAGGAAGAACCGTCCACGCACCTCTGGAAAGATTGTTACATCATGCAGGAGTTCAAAAATTCTGATTCTTTCCGGTATGATCATGGACCAGGAGGCGGTTCGGGCCCCGGCTCTCATGGGCCGGGTTATGGCGGAGGAAATTCCGGTTCAGGCTTCCACGGTAATCAGGGTGGACATAACAATCAAAGTAATCAGGGTAATCAAGGTGGCTATAATCATCAGGGCAATCAGCAGCAGCAGCAGCAGTCGGGTTACCAGAGCAACCCGAAGCAGTTGAATAGCGGACAGTATCATGTCTTCACCACTAGCTTGGACAAACGCGATCAGAAGCTTCATAAAAGGGCGGTGAATGCCGTTGAACCGGCGGTGCCCCGTTATTTGCGCTGGTCCGAGCAGCCGATTGTGTGGAGTAGAGAAGATCATCCGCCCCGGGTTGACAATCCGGGTCATCTGGCTCTGGTGGTGGCACCTCAGGTGGGAGGTTATAAGTTCACTAAGGTACTCATGGATGGAGGGAGTAGTATCAATATCCTTTATTATGAAACTTTCCGTCGCATGGGGCTAACAGATAAAAATCTTAAACCGTCCAATACGGTGTTCCATGGTGTGGTGCCTGGTAAGTCGGCATATCCTGTTGGTAAGATAGCTCTGGAGGTGGCTTTTGGAGATGAGCATGACTCGAGATCAGAAACCTTGACCTTTGAAGTGGTGAAAATCAGAAGCCCGTATCATGCCCTATTTGGACGGCCAGCTTATGCTAAGTTTATGGCACGGCCTTGTTATGTCTATCTGCAGCTCAAGATGCCGGGTCACAAGGGAACTATAACCGTGCATGGGAGCCGCAAGATTGCTCTGGAGTGTGAAGAAGGTGATGCGGCTTATGCTGAGTCGGTTTGTGCAACAGAAGAGTTGAAGTTTTACAAAGACAATGTTGATCCGGCAGATATGACTTCGTTGAAGAAACCAACTACAGAGCATGATCCGGCCCTGAAATTTAAATCGGCTGATGAGACTAAGCTTGTTGACTTCGTGCCTGGCGATTCGTCCAAGCAGTTTAGCATCAGCGCTAACTTGGATCCGAAATAGGAAAGCGCGCTCATCGAGTTCATCCGTGAGAATCGGGACATCTTTGCATGGAAGCCTTCTGACATGCCTGGTGTACCGAGAGAACTCGCTGAGCACACTCTCAATGTTGATCCTAAGTATAAACCGGTCAAGCAGTTTCTCCGCCGGTTCAATGAAGAAAGACGCAAAGCTATTGGAGAAGAAGTAGCCAGGCTCTTGGCGGCTGGATTTATCGTTGAAGTATTCCATCCTGAGTGGTTGGCTAATCCGGTGCTGGTCCTCAAGAAGAATGGCACTTGGCGTATGTGTGTGGACTACACAGATCTCAACAAAGCTTGTCCAGCAGATCCTTTTGCCCTCCCCCGTATTGATCAAATTATTGATGCTACGGCGGGTTGTGAGCGTTTAAGTTTTTTGGATGCATATTCTGGTTATCATCAGATCAAAATGGCAGTTAAGGACCAGGAGAAGACAGCCTTCATAACTCCCTTTGGAGCCTTCTGCTATGTGTCCATGCCCTTTGGGCTCAAGAGTGCCCAGGCGACTTATCAACGGTGTGTGCAGAATTGTCTTCATAAACAGATCGGCCGCAATGTTCATGCCTATGTGGATGATATTGTGGTAAAATCAAGGAAGAAGGAGACATTGATTGATGACTTGAAGGAAACCTTTGATAACCTGCGGGTTTATAAAATGATGCTTAATCCGGCCAAGTGTGTCTTTGGTGTACCTGCAGGCAAGCTCTTGGGCTTTTTGGTGTCTAACAGGGGCATTGAAGCTAATCCGGAAAAGATCAAAGCCATCACCTCCTTGGCTAAACCGAAGTGTATCAATGATGTTCAACGCCTGGCAGGCCGGATTGCCGCGTTGAGCCGGTTTGTCAGTCGCCTTGGCGAGAAGGCCATCCCTTTGTATCAGATGCTGAAGAAAACGGATAACTTCGTCTGGAGTGACGCCGCTAATGAAGCATTTGAGGACTTAAAGCGGCAGCTAGCTAATCCGCCGATTCTCGCTGCTCCGGTTGACAAAGAACCATTGTTGCTATATGTGGCAGCTAACGCTCGGGCTGTTAGTGTGGCTATTGTGGTGGAGCGCAAGGAGGCAGGAAAGGAATATCCGGTTCAGCGGCCGGTTTACTATATCAGTGAGGTACTTATTGAGTCCAAGCGGAGGTACCCGCATTGGCAAAAATTGGTGTGTGGGGTTTTTATGGCAAGCCGGAAGCTTAAGCAGTATTTCCAAGGTCATCCCATCACGGTGGTCAGCTCTGCTCCTTTGGGGGATATAATCCAGAACAGGGAAGCAACTGGCCGGATTGCTAAGTGGGCTATCGAGCTCGGGCCTCACGGGTTGAAATACATACCCCGAACGGCGATCAAATCTCAGGCACTTGTGGATTTCATCAATGATTGGACAGAATTACAAGCGCCAGAGGAGAAGCCGGATCATACTTATTGGACTATTCATTTTGATGGGTCCAGGCAATTGGAGGGCTCGGGGGCTGGAGTCGTATTAACTTCCCCACGAGGTGATAAGTTTTGTTATGTTCTCCGTTTAATGTTCCCTTGCACTAACAATGCAGCTGAATATGAGGCTTTACTCCATGGTCTTCGGATGGCTAAGGAGATGAACCTAAGCCGAGTTAAGTGCTTCGGTGACTCGGATCTGGTGGCTCAACAAGTGTCCGGCACTTGGGATTCCAAGGACCCACTAATGGCAGCATATCGTCGTGAGGTGGATATTGTTGCAGGTCACTTTAAAGGTTATCAGGTGGATCATGTGGACCGGCGGAAGAATGAAGCGGCGGACGCTTTAAGCCGCCTGGGTTCCCAACGTAAACCGGTTCCACCTAATGTCTTCCTGGATGTTTTGCATAATCCGTCCGTCAAGCTCCCTGGTGAAGAGGATTTGGCTGTTCCTGATCCGGAGGCTCAGTTGGTGGCGGCTCTTCATGTTATCCCGGATTGGACGGTTCCATATCTGGCGTATATGAACCGGGGCGAGTTACCAGAGGATGAAACTTTGGCCAGGCAGATAATCCGGCGGTCCAAGTCCATGACTATTATCAATGGAGAGTTACATCATTGCAGTGTGACAGGGGCGTTTCAACGCTGTGTGTCTCCTGAGGAAGGCCGTGAAATTTTGCGTGAGATCCACGAAGGAGATTGTGGTCACCACGCCGGTTCAAAATCTTTGGTGGCCAAGGCGTTTCGTCACGGTTTCTATTGGTTGACAGCTCATGCTGATGCCGAGGACTTGGTCAAAAGATGTGATGGCTGTCAGAAATTCTCAAGACGCGCTCATGTACCGGCTCAAGAATTGAGGATGATTCCAATCACCTGGCCGTTTGCAACTTGGGGGCTGGATATGGTTGGGCCTTTCAAGAGGTCCAAGGACAAGAAGACCCACCTTTTGGTGGCGGTTGATAAGTTCACGAAGTGGGTGGAGGCAGAGCCAGTTAGTAAGTGTGACGCAGCCACGGCGGTTCAATTCATCAAAAAGGTGATCTTCCGGTTTGGCTTTCCACACAGCATTATAACAGACAATGGTACCAATCTGTCAAAGGGTGCCATGAAGGAGTTCTGTCAACGTGAGCACATCCGGCTTGACGTGTCATCAGTGGCTCACCCCCAGTCCAATGGTCAAGCGGAGAGGGCCAATCAAGAGATCTTGAGAGGCATCAAACCCCGGCTTATGGTTCCTTTGCAACGGACGCCGGGTTGTTGGGTTGAGGAGCTACCTTCAGTGTTATGGAGCATCAATACCACACCCAACAGATCGACAGGATACACACCATTCTTCATGGTTTATGGAGCGGAAGCGGTTCTTCCTAGTGACATCCGTCATGACTCACCTCGTGTAGCGGCATATGTTGAAGCTGACAACGAGAAGGCACGGCAGGAAGCTCTTGACCTGTTAGATGAGGAGCGTGACATGGCGGCAGCCCGTTCGGCGATTTATCAGCAAGATCTGCGTCGTTATCATAGCCGCCGGGTTAGAACCAGAACCTTTCAAGAAGGAGATTTGGTGCTTCGACTCATCCAGGATCAGACGGATATGCACAAGCTATCCCCCCCTTGGGAAGGACCCTTTTGTGGTCAGCAAGAATCTGCACAACGGGTCATACTACCTAATCGATGTTCGAGAGCGCAAAGACTCACGTAAATCGGAGGAGGAGACCAACCGGCCGTGGAATATTGCTCATCTTCGGCCCTACTATACTTGAGCTACAGGCTCTGCTTATGTACATATTATGACATTGTATATATTATGATCAATATAATAAACCGGAACCTCAGCTAAAGCGGGGTATCTGTTGTTTTCCTTACATCATGCGTGGTTACATGGAGCTTACAAAGCGGCGTCTGGTTTACCCCTTGATTTAGCTTCTCAAAGCTTCATATTAGATCACTTGGGGGCTTGGTCGTATCCGAACCATAGCTACACCTCTTGATCGACGCAATGCCACAACATCACTTGGGGGCTTGGTCGTATCCGAACCATAGCTACACCTCTTGATCGGCGCAATGCCACAACATCACTTGGGGGCTTGGTCGTATCCGAACCATAGCTACACCTCTTGATCGGTGCAATGCCACAGCATCACTTGGGGGCTTGGTCGAACCCGAACCATAGCTACACCTCTTGGTCGGCGCAATGCCACAGCATCACTTGGGGACTTGGTCGAATCCGAACCATAGTCACGCCTCTTGATCGGCTCAAAGCCACGTCAAACCGGGGCCAAAGAGAGTGTTGTAAAACAATAGCTCAAACATAGGCACCCACTGAGCACAGCTCACAATGTTGCTTGGGATTTATTTGCTGTTGAATTTAGGGCCTGGCAGCCCAAAAAAGCCTCGACTACAACGGTTTTTACTTGCCTTTTGCTGAGTTTTCTTTGTTTTCATAAGATTTGTAACGTTTTCAAACCGGTGTTTATTAACCCGGTTAGGTTGTCCACTACAAGTTGTCAGTACATGATCAAGTTACAACCCGGAGACTATCAGCCCGGTCTGGTTTTGGCTAAAATGTCACCAGTATGGAATAAACCGGTGTTTACACAGCCCAGAACGGTTTTATTGTAAACCGGTATCATATAACAGGAGTTACTTCTACTCCGGATTAGGGTTATTACCCTCATTACAAAGTTGGTCAGCCAACATTATGCCTAACGGTCACAGGTATCATATATTTCCATATTTAGTTATCTTTTACAACCTTGGTTATAAACCTTGGTCATATATATATTTGGGTATCATGACCCACCCGGTGGTAAACCGCCAAGGCGCTTTAAGCTTCTTATCTGCAGGAACAACTTGAATAAATAGCTATGGATTATGAACATCATATCTTAAGCATGGAGGATTAACACGCATCAGTTGCAGATAAATATGCACAAAGGCATAACAGACCAAGTGTTTTAACTAGCCTATTACAAGGCGTTTTAGTGCCCAACGGGATAATTGTTTATCAATAAGCATTGCAGCGTCGAAGACTAAACCGGCCCCCGGATTATGATTGCTTATCAGCTTGACCTGACGGCTGCGGATCATCTTGCACCGGTTCATCTTCTTCGTCTCTACCCAGCGGCCGGAAGTCAACAGTTGTCCAGTCGATCCCAGTTAAAGCTTGGAACACAGCTTCTTCACTTATAAGGGTGGACGGTTCAATGTCAGGGGCATAAGTGTGCTTACGGATTGGAGGGATCAGGTTTTGAGCCTCAGGAGTTGGTGCAGCAACCCGCTTGTTATTGGTATCATAACTCGGCTGGTAAAATGAAAGGTCAGCCTCTTCAGCAAGTTGACAAGCCAGTGGACGTACTTCCCGGTTTATGGCGCGGAGACCTTCAGTGCCAAACTCTGATCCGTCTTCTTTTAAACTTGGGTAGCCTTTAGCCACGTCCGCCGGATCAAGGTCAGGCACCCATGCTTTTGCCCGGGTTAGTGCGGTCAGAGCGCCAGCCCTTGCAGCAGACCTCTTTAGCTCTTCTACCCGGGCAGGCAGCATAGATAGCCTGTCTAAGGTATCCTTGATCAACGTCGGGGGTGGCTTATTGTGAGAAGTGGTGCAGATAATTCGTTGTGCGCCGGTATACAGTTGCTCTATCAGCGTGTAGGCAGCTTTCAACTTCTTCTGTACATCAGAGCCCAGATGGCTAATGCGAGTTCTTGTATCATTACAAACATCAGTAAACCGGCAACGCATGGGAAGATATGTTGAAAGCATAAAGTAAGGATGCTTACCAAACACAGCAGCGGTCATTAGCATGCACTTGCCGCTTTACACCAGTCAGCTCGTCAACCACCGGTTTAAGAGCGGCTTCTGCGTTTTCAGCCCTTTTTAGCAAAGCGGCTTTTTCAGTCTCCCAATCTGCCCTCTCTTTGTTGAAGCCCTCTTTCAGTTTCTCCATAGCGCCTAGAGCGCGGGTCAACTCTTCCTTCGCTTTGGAGGCTTCAGCTTGCTGGGTTTTGATGTTCTCTTGCAGATCAGCGGTTTGGCTTTCCTTCTTGCTCAGCTCAGCCTATAAAGGGATAGATCTATAATGAGTTGACATTATATATTTGAAGTACCAAGCACATAACAAGTTATGCCCTTGATACTTGGGGCTAATGCATATTTGCTCCTTATCAGAAATTTCTACAAGTCCCAAGCACAATACAAGTATTAATCTTGGCACTTGGGGGCTAATGTGTGTTTGTTCAAAAACTGTTGGTATGGGAATTATTCTACAGTCCCGGTTCATCTTTATAAAGTTAAACCAGCCCTTGGGGGCTATACCGGTGAAAGAGCAGTATGGCAAATTGTAAGGAACTGGTTCATCTTAAAGAGGTAATCCGGTCCCTGGAGGCTAAATATGCAAAGTTGAATTATGACAAAAGTCCCGGTTTAGATCGGTATCATAAACCGTCACTTGGGGGCTACTAGGAGTTGATAAACTGCAATTGGACAAAAGAGAAAAATGGTAGTTACCTCATATGGCTCCTTCATCAAGTTTACCAAACTGGCTTCATAGTCACCGCTAGTATACAGACGGTTCAAGAAGCCAGAGTGAATGTCTTGAGCATTGAGATGGGCGTAGCTTGATAAATCGGCATTCCATTTGCCTTTGCCGATAGCAGAGAGGTCGTCCTTGGCAGTATGCTTTGACAAAGCGACAGGGTTGCCAGGAGTGGTGTGGCCAGTGCCAGTAATCATAATGTCATCATCTTGGTCATCAGCAGCCCTCACTGGAGTCGGCGGTTTGTCAGTATCCTTAACTGGACTGACCGGTTTGTCATCAGTTCGGACAGGGCTGGTTGGCCGGTCTGCATGGCTTGTAGTGTCAACTTGCACTTGTTCGGCAAGGAAATCATGGTCTTGAGGCGGCGGATTGTTAAGCATGTCGTCAGCGTCGGTTTCTTCTGGATCTGGAGTTTTTCCGGTTCAACAGCTACATTATCATCAGCCGGTTTGCTTAACCGAGCCTTCTTGCTGGGTCTCGGCTTGGCGCTGAGAAAAGATAGACATGAGAATCAGTACAGTATGAAAAGATAACACATCAAGAATAAAGACACGTGCATAGCTCACCCAGGAACTGTTTTGAGGGGTGGAAGCTGTGTGGCCGATGACTCGCCAGAAGATGAGTGAGAAGTACCCTGATAATTTGAATCAGACGGGTTAAGAGGCTGGCGGAAACAACCTGCTTTGGGGTATGAAGTATCAATGGGATAAGAGACCTCTGATCGGCGTTTCCGAACCGGACTGTTCGGTAAACCGGCGGAGGTAACTACCTGGCCGCTGTGCCGGGTTGTACGGCGAGCCTCGTGCTGCTGCGTCTTCAAAAGAAAGTTTGGGTCCAAGTAAGCAAGAGGGTGAGAAAATTTTACTTTCCGGTTTGCTTGACGGATTTTTGATGTTGGCAGAGGATCTGAATCGGAGGAAAGAATGGTTACCTCTACGTCCTCAGCATGACTGCCTTCAGCGTCGTCCTGATAATAATCATTGTCAATGAGATGTACGAAAAATGAACCAAGAGAGTCAAGTTCTACCTCTGGTTCCGGATTACCCACATCGTCATCAGCTGGTAGATCGGAGGATGCAGTGGTCCTTTTCTTGGCAGGTTTTTTAACAACCTTGGTCTTTGGACGAACTGGCTTGACCGGTTTGTCTTGCGGCTTCGCCGGTTTGTCTTGTGATGGTTTCTTGTTCCAGAACGGATCATCACCCTGTCAGAAAATAATCACACTTTCAGAGAATATTTGGACAGAAGCAACTTCAGATAAAAAGATTATATGATTCTTACAGCTGGTGGTTTGTTGAAGGTGCAGAAAGGGAGTAGTCCGGTTTGGGCACAGACAGCCTCCGGTTCGTTCAGTATCTTTTTTACAGCCTCAGTGACTTCTGCATCTGTAAGCTGAATGTCAATGTGCCGCTGAGCATCCTTCAAACTCCCGTATACTCACACATCAAACCGGAGCGCCGGCTTAAGGGCAGAATACTCCAGCTTATCCAACAACGAGCAAGATCAACTCCTGTCAAACCGTTCGCCATGAAGGCTCTAAGCTTTGATAATTGAGGAGCATAGTTGGCCCTTTCTCTTGCAGTCAACCTCTGAGGAAAAGGATGTGTGTTGCTCAGGCGTTCAGGGCGGTAACCCGGCAGGGGGTTTTCATCAGATGGAGATGTATCCATGCAGTAAAACCAAGTCTGGTTCCACTCTTTGGGGTGACTGTGGAGTTTGGGATGAGGGAAGGTGACTTCTTTCCTTTTCTGAACCGCCATTCCGCCCAGTTCCGTATTGGGTCCATCTGAGAACTCTGTGCGACGGTTTAAGTGAAAGAAATCCCTAAACAGTTCGACTGTAGGTTCCTCTTGCAGATAAACCTCACAGAAGACTTGGAAGTGGCAGATGTTGGTCACAGAATTGGGACCGATGTCTTGAGGGCGCAGCTGAAAATTGGCTAGTACATCTCAGAATTTTTTTGAACCGGGAGGGCTAAAACCTCGTCCGAGATTATCAACAAACATGACTACCTCTCCATCCTTGGGTGTAGGAGGATTTTTCCGGGCCAGGGACCCTCTAGTGGATGACATCTTTCTTGGCTAAAGCGCCTGTTTTAACAAGATTATTTAACTGTTCTTCGGTTACTCGAGAAGGAGCCCAATTGCACTCATAGACTTGCTTGGCCATGGCAATAGAAATCTGAAACATGATTATTGCCGGTTTAAGATTTACAGTGGACAACTATACAACAGTTTAAGGACACAAGCATATTGATAAACCGGAATTGGTTATTCGTAAATCGGATTCTGACAATGGAAATAGTACAACGATGAAAGCATTGGCGGTTCAAC
Source organism: Triticum aestivum (assembly GCF_018294505.1). Lineage (NCBI taxonomy): Eukaryota > Viridiplantae > Streptophyta > Magnoliopsida > Poales > Poaceae > Triticum > Triticum aestivum. Next base: position 297,898,442 of record NC_057802.1, on the reverse strand, counting down.
AGGGGACTAATGGTATCTACTGGGTCATCATTTTGTAAATGATGTTAAACCGCCCAATCTAGTATTAAAGATGTATAAGTGAAGGGAAAAACAGGTTTCACAAGTTGGCATTATAATTTTGGATCTACCGCATGTCAGAAAATGAAAATATATTTAGACCTAAATATTGGTACCGAAGCAGTTGATGAAGGTTCAGATGGGTTTTCTACTTAAACGAGATGCATGGATAGAAAAGAAGGGCTACGGTTATCGCCGTATAGGATAAATATCAAGGTTTGAATCAAAGAGCTATTGCACAAACGACGAACCCCGACGAGAACCGACGAACACCGATGAACACTGGAACCCTAATGACAGATATATGGCGGAAGGAAAGAAGGCTTACCGATGCTGATGGAAGAGCGGAGAGGCGCCGCGATTCTCTGGTGCATTCAGGGTGATGTAGCGGCCGGAGTTGAGGCAGAAGCGAAGGTCGACGGTGGTGGCGGAGCTCCAAAGGTCGGGCAGCGCAAGGAAGATGATGACACAAAGAGGCACGAGGGGAAAAAAGGGAAAGACCCCCTGGCCCTATTTATAAGGGTAGAAGGATAAGCGTCAAGCGCGAAAATCGAGGAGCCTAAATTTTGGATATGAGGCGGAGCTGTCGCCTCGATTGTCGGAGGCTCGTTAATGACAGGTGATGTCACGGCGATTTACCATGATCCTAGAAGATGATGTCACGGTGGTTTACAAGATTATGTGAAGATGTTGAAGAAGAAATTTTCTTAAGTATTGAGGATTGACATGAACCAGTTCAAATCAATCTGGGGCCTAATGTGGGGGATATTACCACTGGGCGTAAACCGGCCAGGAGAGGCCTGGTTAACCCCATAAGTAGTTCATCTGTATCTAAAGTCCATGAAGACAGACGGTGATGCTTCATGAAGGCCCAGGGCCCAAAGCCGGTTTAAGGCCTGTAGACATAAACCGGCATTGATATGTAAACTTGTGTTGTATGATAGAAGTAGCAGAGACCGATCCGGACACGATTATGAGCCGGCCTCGGGATTCTGTAAACCGGCGGGCGTCAACCCATGTATGTAAGGGGACGACCCGGCGGCGGTTCAGGGACAACAGACAACAACTCGAGACTCAGGCAAAGCGTATTCGCTCCCTGGTCATCGAAACCCCATCAATTCCATCACAACTAGACGTAGGCTTTTACCTTCATCGTAATGGGCCGAACTAGTATAAAACTCTCTTGCGTCCCTTGTTCGCTTTAACCCCTTTAAGCTAACCCGTAGCAATGGCTCCACGACTAAGTCCTTTCTCTAGGACATCTGCCATGACAAAACCACGACAGAGACCTCGAGGAAACGAGCACGTTTCAAGGGGTCAACCCGGGAAGGAGCCAGCCGAAGGGGAAGGTCACATCGCCTGTGACGTTTGGAGGCGAGTTGAACTACAGGACAGAGAGGATTGTCTTTGATGTAGCCGAGATCCCCTTGCCCTACAACGGGATCCTCGGCCGCCCGGCACTAGCCAAGTTCATGGCGGCGGCGCACTACGCCTACAACGCGCTGAAGATGCCTGGGCTGATGACCATCATCACCGTCCCCTCCGACAAGAAGGATGCGCTGATCTGCGCTGACCAACTCTACCGAGAAGCAGTTGCAGCAGCTGCCGCCAAGGCACTTGCTCTTGCCGCCGAAGCCCCGAGAGGGAAGAAGAAGACCGGCAAGACCTCTCGCACCCACTCCGGCAAGCGCACCTCCTCGGAGTGTTGTGCCACCGTCGAGGACGTGCCAGAGAACTCCACCGGCAAGAGCAAGAAATCCAGAGCTGCACCACCAGAGACCAAGAGGGTGTCCGTCAAGGAGGATGGCGCGGGAGGGGCTTTCACCATAAACTCCACCCTCGACAGCAAATAGGAAAGCACGCTCGTCACTTTCCTGCGGGCGAATGTCGATGTGTTTGCATGGCAAGCATCCGACATCCCCGACGTTCCCAGGGAAGTGATTGAGCACCATCTTGTTGTCTGTCCCCATGCGCGACCCGTCAAGCAGAAGGTCAGGAAGCAAGCTTTGGAATGGCAGGAGTTCATCGCAAAGGAGAGCAGGAAGTTGGAAGCGGCGGGCTTGGTGAGAGGATTGCTCCATCCGACGTGGTTGGCCAATCCGGTGGTGGTGCGCTAGGCGATCGGGAAGTGGAGCCTGTGTATTGATTACACAGATATCAATAAGGCTTGTCCTAAGAACCCCTTCACGTTGCCGCGCATTGACCAGATTGTTGACTCCACGGCCGGGTGCGATCTGTTATCATTCCTCGACGCCTACTCGGGCTACCACAAGATCTTCATGACAAAGGAAGACGAAGAGAAGGCAGCATTCATCACCCCATGTGGTACGTATTGCTTTTTACGGATGCCTTTCAGGTTGAAGAGTGCTGGCTCGACATCCGCAAGGGCGGTCCAAATTGGTTTTGAGCCCCAGCTACATAGAAATATGGAAGCTTATATGGATGACATAGTGGTCAAAACCAAGGACAAGGCAACCCTTGTACAAGACTTAGAAGAGACGTTTGCCAACCTACGCAAGATCAACCTCAAGTTGAACCCTGAGAAGTGTGTCTTCGGCGTTTTGGTCGGCAAACTTCTCGGGTTCTTTGTGTCGCAGCGTGGGATCGAGGCAAACCCGGACAAGATCAAGGCTATTGAGCAGATTGAGGCACCCAAGCAGATCAAGGATGTGCGTCGGCTCACTGGCAGCGTTGCCGCCATGAGCAGATTCATCTCCAAGTCCGCTGAGCATGCCCTTCCCTTTTTCAAATCTTGAAGAAGGCGGGCCCAATGGAGTGGACCCCAGAGGCCGAGGCAGTGTTGCAGGATCTGAAGAAATACCTTTCCTCTACACCAATACTGGTTGCGCCTAAACCACAAGAGTCATTGCTCTTGTATCTGGCGGCGACGAATCAAGTGGTCAGTGCCGCGCTAGTGGCGCAGAGGGAGGTCGATGAAGAGGCAGTGGCGACGGCGGGACTGGCGGATGGCAAGCCAGAGATTCCCCCGGCAGGGCCCGATGCCGGCAAGGCAAGGCCCTTGGCAGAGTCTGACGCCATCAGGACAGGGCCCATGCAATCAAATGAGGTGGTGCAGAAGAAGATGATGCAGCACCCGGTTTACTTTGTCAGCTCCCTCCTGCAGGGGGCTAGGTTAAGGTACGCTGGTGTGCAGAAATTGCTCTTCGGCCTCCTTATGGCCTCGAGGAAGCTGCGTCACTACTTCCAAGCACACGAAATCACCGTCGTCACCCGCCTCCCGTTACAACGGATACTGCACAACCAAGACGTAACCGGAAGGATTGTGGAGTGGGCCTTGGAGCTTTCAAGCTTTGGTTTGAAGTTTGAAAGTACTTCGACAATCCAGAGCAGAGTCTTGGCGGAGTTCATTGCAGAATGGACCTCAACGCCTTATGAGGTAATCCAGGAGACCACTCTCCCCGGCAAGGAAGCAAGTCACAACTGGATCATGTACTTTGACGGGGCTTTCTCGCTGCAAGGCGCCGGTGCTGGTGTGCTGCTCGTCGCACCCACCGAAGAGCACCTCAAGTATGTAATCCAGATGCACTTTCCCAGGGAGATGTCTACCAACAACACTGTTGAGTACGAGGGGTTGCTTGCCGGTCTCAGGATCGCGGCAGACCACGGGGTTAAGAAGCTCATCGTCAGGGGTGATTCGCAGCTTGTCGTTAGACAAGTCAACAAAGATTATCAGAGCCCGTTGATGGAGGCCTACGTAGATGAGGTGAGGAAGCTGGAGGAGCGCTTCGATGGTATACAAGCGGAGCACGTTCCCCGAGCGGAGAAGGACATCACCGATTACCTGTCAAAGCGCGCTGCATTCAAGCTACTTGTGGAACCAGGTACTTTTTGCTTCGATTAACTCAACCATCCATCGAACCATCAACGGAGCAGAACAAACGGAGGAAATCAGGCCCCGGCAAGTACTTTCCCGCTGATCCCCCGGGGGCCGCTGGCAAGGGTGTTGCCACGGATTCTGAGCCTACCGAGGAGCGACTGACTCCGGCAGGCCGTCAAGCCCTGGCCGTAGAGAGGGCCGCTCCCATGGCAGAGGAAATGCCTTTGGTCCTTGCCGTCGAGCGCCAGGCTCCGGCATGGGCACAACATACCGTCCGATTCCTCCAAATAGGGGAGCTTCCTGAGGAGCAAGAAGAAGCGGAGAAAGTAGCCCGTCGGTCTGCTATGTATTAGTTCGTCGATGACGTCCTGTACGGGAAGAGACCGAACGGTGTGAAATTGAAGTGCATTCCCTGGGAGGAAGGACTGGAGCTGTTGGCGGAGATACACGGAGGCATATGTGGCTCCCACATAGGGTCGAGGGCCCTTGTCGGCAAGGCGTTCCGGCAGGGTTTCTTCTGGCCCACTGCCCTCCAGGATGCAACGGCACTAGTAACCAAGTGTGAAGTGTGCCAGTTCCATTTGAAGAAGCTTCATCAACCAGCTCAAGCCCTTCAAACAATTCCTCTTTCCTGGCCATTCTCGGTCTGGGGGCTCGACATCTTGGGCCCTTTCCCCTGCACTGTCAGGGGCTTTGAGTACTTGTACGTTGCGATCGACAAGTTCACAAAGTGGCCGGAGGTGGAAGCAGTGAGGAAGGTGACAGCACAGTCAGCCGTCAAGTTCTTCAACGGGCTAGTGTGCCATTTTGGTGTACCAAACAGAGTCATCACCGACAACGGCACGCAGTTCACAAGCCACACCTTCATGCAATACATCCGACACCTCGGCAGCAGGGTCTGTTTCGCTTCCGTGGCACACCCATGGAGCAACGGCCAGGCGGAGAGGGCAAATGCTGAAGTGTTACGAGTCCTGAGGACAAAGACTTTTGACAGGCTGCACAAGAGCGGAAGGCGCTGGATTGATGAGTTGCCGGTGGTTCTTTGGTCGATCAGAACGACGCCAAATCGAGCCACCGGCCAGACACCCTTTGCCCTGGTATACGGGGCAGAAGCAGTTCTCCCCACGGAACTCATATATGGGTCACCTCGAGTGCTCGCTTACGACGAGCTTGAGCAAGAGCAATTGTGGCAAGCTGACGCAATGCTCCTTGAGGAAGATCATCTTCGGGCGGCTGTGAGAGCAGCACGCTACCAGCAAGCCTTGCGCCGCTACCATAGCCGCAGGGTTCATGCCCGGAGTTTTGAGGAAGGCGACCTTGTTCTTCGGCAAGTTCAATCGGCCAAGAATTCCAACAAGTTGATGCCGAAGTGGGAAGGCCCTTATCGGGTAATACGAGTCACCAGGCCCGGCGTAGTCCACCTGGAGACCGAAGATGCTGTCCCAGTGAGCAACTCCTGGAACATCGAACATCTTCGCAAGTTTTACCCATAAGGCGCGGTTGCCGGGCCTCCCGGCAAGCCACCTTTTGTACAAGCTTTGCCGGCGAGGCATGTAACCCTCTGTACAAAGCCAGGCGCAGACCCTGAGCATAAATAAATGAAGCGCTGGCGCCCTAAGTTTTAGCATGCATGCTAGGTTAAGTCTCTCCCTCGGTTAGGGTTGATAGTGCTTAGCAGCGACTAACCCCTAGCCTAGAGGTCGAGTATGCGTCTTTCTGTCCTCTTTGGTTCGCAGGGCATGTGGACACTTCTGCTGAGCCGCTTGGGAGAAAGGGAACGAACCAACGCTCCGGCCCCGGCAAGCCAAGACTGCCGGGGGCTGAAGACACAAGGATCCAACCACTACAAGCCAAAGCTGCCGGGGGCTGCGGATTTAGATAAGTCCTTCATCCCTTGTTGTGCATTTCGGTATGGAACTGGGACAAATGAAACCTCGTTTTGCTCCGAGACCACCGTGCTCCCCCTTCTTCTTGTACCCAAGTCCCTGGGTCAAAACCGGGTCGTAGACGCGGTGGCAAGGAAATAAACGAAGGGCCTATCTCTAGTTCGCCCCTGCCTCCGCCAAAAGCGTGAGAATGGTTGACTGAAGTCAGGGGACGGCAAGGCCTGTTGCCGGCCGACAATGTTTATCTTGAAAATAAGAAGGATTCGTTCCTTGGCATGGGCCTCGCTCACGCACAAAGAACCCGGTAAGCACCCCTTTTCATTAAAAACATCCCATACAGGTACAGTTCATACGGAATTAAAAACATGAGCAAGGGGATTACAAGTCTTCAAATTAACAAATGCCCACAGGATTACAAACTAAAAAGAGATAAGATGCCCGTAATCGCTTTCTTGTCCCTCTCCTATGAAAGCGGAACAAGCTGGCGGGAGGGCAAAAAGAGCGCCTAGGCAAGGTACGAGGAGCAGAAGGCACCAAGAGAACATCTTGATGCCGGGAAAGGAGCCGGAAGACAAGGCGGCATGCCGGCAATATGCGACAAAGGCGTCGGTGCCCGCGTACTCCGACTTGACGGCCGCCACCCGCCTTCTTCGCCTTCTCCGGCCCTCCTACCACTACAAAAAAATACACTTTTGTGATGATACGTGTTTGTCACAGTAGGTCACGTTTTCTATCATGCATGTACATCCATGAAAAATTTATGACAGAATCAAGATAGTCATACCTGTGCTGTCGTAGAAGTGTTCCATGACATTACCAAAATTATCATCACGGAAGTGTCCACTTCCATGACGATAAATCGCGCGTCACAGAAGTGCTTTCGTCAAGGGTGACCGACACGTGGCATCCACCGTAGCGGAACGCCGTGTGACGCCCCCGATTTGACCGTACACTAATGATGCATGCAAATGTGTACGATCAAGATCAGGGACTCACGGGAAGATATCACAACACAACTCTAAAACATAAATAAGTCATACAAGCATCATAATACAAGCCAGGGGCCTCGAGGGCTCGAATACAAGTGCTCGATCACAAACGAGTCAGCGGAAGCAACAATATCTGAGTACAGACATAAGTTAAACAAGTTTGCCTTAAGAAGGCTAGCACAAACTGGGATACAGATCGAACGAGGCGCCGGCCTCCTGCCTGGGATCCTCCTAACTACTCCTGGTCGTCGTCAGCGGCCTGCACGTAGTAGTAGGCACCTCCAGTGTCGTAGGAGTCGTCGTCGACGGTGGCGTCTCGCTCCTGGGCTCCAGCATCTGGTTGCGACAACCAGGTAGAAAGGAAGGGGGGTAAAAGAGGGAGAAAGGCAACCGTGAGTACTCATCCAAAGTACTCGCAAGCAAGGAGCTACACTACATATGCAAGGGTATATGTGTAAAGGACCATATCGGTGGACTGAACTGCAGAATGCCAGAATAAGGGGGGATAACTAGTCCTGTCGAAGACTACGCTTCTGGCCACCTCCATCTTGCAGCATGTAGAAGAGAGTAGATGGTAAGTTCACCAAGTAGCATCGTATAGCATAATCCTACCCGGCGATCCCCTCCTCGTCGCCCTGTTAGAGAGCGATCACCGGGTTGTATCTGGCACTTGGAAGGGTGTGTTTTATTAAGTATCCAGTTCTAGTTGTCATAAGGTCAAGGTACAACTCCGGGTCGTCCTTTTACCGAGGGACACGGCTATTCGAATAGATAAACTTCCCTGCAGGGGTGCACCACATAACCCAACACGCTCGATCCCATTTGGCCGGACACACTTTTCTGGGTCATGCCCGGCCTCGTAAGATCAACACGTCGCAGCCCCACCTAAGCACAACAGAGAGGTCAGCACGCCGGTCTAACTCCTATGCGCGCAGGGGTCTGGGCCCATCGCCCATTGCACACCTGCACGTTGCGTACGCGGCCGGAAGCAGACCTAGCCTAGTGGCGTTCCAGTCCAATCCGGCGCGCGCCACTCAGTCGCTGACGTCACGAAGGCTTCGGCTGATACCACGACGCCGGGATACCCATAACTACTCCCGCGTAGATGGTTAGTGCGTATAGACCAAATGGCCAGACTCAGATCAAATACCAAGAACTCGTTAAGCGTGTTATTTGAAGTAACCGCGGACGCCGTCCAGGGCCAGGCCCACCTCTCACCTAGGCGGTCTCAACCTGCCCTGTCGCTCCGCCACAAAGTAACAGTCGGGGGCCGTCAGGAACCCAGGCCCACCTCTACCGGGGTGGAGCCACCTGTCCTTTCAGCCCCCTCATCAGAATCACTTGCGGGTACTCAACGAGCCGACCCGACTTTAGTCACCACATGTGTCATGTATATAAGTATATAGTATATACCCGTGATCACCTCCCGAAGTGATCACGGCCCAGTAGTATAGCATGCAGACGACAAGAGTGTAGGGCCACTGATGGAAACTAGCATCCTATACTAAGCAGTAGGATTGCAGGTAAGGGTAACAACAGTAGAAGCAAGGGCAGGCTTATGCATCAGATAGGATTAACGGAAAGCAGTAACATGCTACACTACTCTAATGCAAGCAGTATAGAGAAGAATAGGCGATATCTGGTGATCAAGGGGGGGGCTTGCCTGGTTGCTCAGACAAGAGAGAGGGGTCGTCGGTGATGTAGTCGACCACAGGGGCATCAGCATCGTCACGGGGTCTACCGAAGAGAAGAGGGGGAGAAACAGTAAATACATAGCAAGCAAGTGCATAACAGGACAACAGGCAGAGCTAGACGTGTTCTAACGCGGTATGAGGTGATACCGGTGAAGGGGGGAGACATCCGGGAAAGTATTCCCGGTGTTTCGCGTTTTCGGACAGAGGTACCGGAGGGGGGAAGTTGCGAGTTCGATAGGTTAGGGAGGTGTGGCGGACGAACGGGCTGCGTATCCGGATTCGTCTCGTCGTTCTGAGCAACTTTCATGTAGAAAACATTTTCATCCGAGTTACGGTTTAAAAGATATGAATTTTCAAAGATTATTTGAATTTCTGGAATTATTTGAATTTAGCAAAAATGAATTATGACGTCAGCATGAGGTAACGCTGACGTCAGCAGGTCAACAGGTCGGCTGACCAGTCAAACCAGACAGGTGGGTCCAGTGGGACCCACATGTCATTGACAGGGCACTAACAGAGTTTTATAACTAACTTAAACAAGGTTATTAGCAGGTAGGCCCCACCTGTCAGTGCCTATTTAGATTAATTAATTAGTTTTATTTATAAAAACATTTTATTTAGTTTACTTACGCGGCGGGGCCCGCATGACAGTGACACTGGGCTGCCCAGTCAGCAGTTGACTGGGGTCAACCCAGTCAACTGGGCCACCAGGACCCACTGGCAGCGACCCAGGGGGGGCCACTTAGCCACGTCGGCGGACGGCGCCGGAACAGCTCCGGCGAGCCAAATCGCGGCGGCGCGCGGCGGGCTCGGCTCGGGTTTAGCGCACAGGGGGTCCCAGGGGCCGCGGTTGCTTGCGTTCGACGCGGCTCGACGCCGCGCGTCGAACGGTGGCGGTGCGGGGTGCTGGGGAGGTCGGAGCGGAGCGCCAGGAGCTCGCCGGCGGCGGGGTGGTTCGGGCGTGCGGCAGAGGCGGGGCTACGGTGCGAACTGGGGCAAACCGAAGAGCGGGGCGAGGCCTACACGATGCGGCCAAGGCAACGGAGGCACGAACGGGACCAAAAGGTCGCCGTGGCCACGCCGGCGACGAGGCCAGGCGGCGGAGGGTGCGGCCTAACGCGGCGCGGTGGCTACGGCAAGCTAGCGAGCTAATGGAGAGGGGGAGGAGGAGCAAGAGCTCACAGCGGGGCGTAGCCGTTTAGAGCGGGCGCGGGGAAGGCGTGGTGCAGTCGGAACCGACGGCGAACGGCGGCGGGGATCCGACGAGGAAGAAGATGGGCGGGGTCGATGCAGGGTTCCCGGGGCTCGGGCCCGTGGTCGAGGAGGACGGGCTCGACGCGGCGGAGCTCGTGGACACGTCGGGGAGGAGAACGGGGCTCGGTGGCCGCGGCTATGGCGCAGCCATGGCGACGGCGGCGCTCGGTTGCGGTGGGGAACGAGGTGGAGCTGAGGGGGGAAAGGCGCAGGGGCCGAGAGGGAGAGCGGGTGAGTGGAGGGGAGGGCTCGAGGCGTCGAGGGGATGTCGCCCTTATCCCCTCTCCGACGGGGACGGCGACAGGGTTCGGTGGCGACCGGCGAGCGCGGTCGCTGGGTCGGGGGAACAGGGAGGAGGGAGGCGACCGGGGGAAAGGTGGGCTGCTGGGTTGGGCCGCCCAGATGAGCCGGCCAGCTGGGCCATCTGGCCCAGTGAGAGGGGGGGTTAGGTCCAGGAAGGGGTTTGCTCTTTTTTTGTTTGTTTGTTTCTTTTTATTTTATTTTCTTTTATCTCTTTTCTGTTTTATTTCATTTTAATGCATTTAGGCATTTTCTAAAAATATGTTTTCTCCACAATAATTATCAGTGCAATATTTGGCACCCACCGAACATTTTTGTTTAAATTTTTGAAAACTTTTATTATTGACATTAATTTGAATTTAAATTTTGAAACGGTTTCGAATCATCGCGAGGTTAACAACAGTAACCGTGGTGACGTGGCATCATTAGCGTGGGATTACTGTAGCTTAATTATCCGGGCGTCACAAATCTCCTCCACTACAAGAAATCTCGTCCCGAGATTTAGGAGCGGTTATAAGGGGGAAGGGATCTGGTTACGAAATTCTAACGATTCTTCTCGGTCATAGTTGCTCTTCTCGAAGAGGTCGATCCATTATGTTGATGTCTTCAGTCCTCTGCTTCAGGTCATCATGATGAAGTTTGTCGTCCTTCCTACAGGATCTTCACCGTACTTACGAAAGGGTGAGCAGGGAAAACTTTTCATTGGAATAGCTTATTCCCTATAAGGACGGATTCCAACAAGATCGAGCATCAAGCGGTTAACCCAGGGGAAGAAGCATAAGTATCTCTCGAATTGAAACCTAAGAAGATGTCGAGAGCAAAGTAAGAAGGTACCATGAGCAGTTTCAAACCGATAGGCAAGCGTTCGATGCCTATCAGAAGGTGAAAGGGGTTCAGAGCAACGAGAATAAGTATTGCGTCTGATACCCGAATGGATCACTTGGTAGGTGGCCCGTGAGTTACATAAGAAGTCAAGCGCGAGGAATAACTTTGGAAACCGGGGGTGTACAGGAGAGTCAGGTTTCGATCCTGTGGAACTGTGGGTTATGGGCCCACCATGTGGTTTTTTTATAGGAGCAGTGACATCTTGCACGGTCATGATAGCAAGGCATGTCAGAGAACACCCTGTCAGTTATGTCGGCAACACGTTGGTACCAAGGGCGAGGGACGAAGAGAACCATTTTCCTGCTCGTTCAAACGAGGCGGACCATTAGGCAAAGTTCTCGTCCATCGGTGGTTACCGAAATGTCACCAACAATAGTAACAGGGTCTTACTGACACAGTTGTACACCGAGGTGTTTACATAAGCAGGAGAATATTACTGCTTAGATCATATAGATCACCAGAAAGGTTAAACCAAACAATGGAAAGGAAAATATGATTATCAGATTAAACAGAAGAATGGAAAGGAAAATGTGTTTAAACACATATTTCAAGGGTATATCCTTCCCAAGGACAAGCAGCGTATCATATCCATGACAGGATAGAAAGTAGAAAACCATTTAGGTAAGGGGAGAGGAATTTCATGACATAACCCATACAGCGGTGTTTGGATAATTGAGCAAGAAACATTTAGTATTGGGCTTCAAATGTTCTTGTTGAAAATCGGAGTACCATAGACATGCTTTGAGATAGCATTGACATGGTCAACAGGTGAAGATCAGAATTTGGAAACAAAAAGGATCCATCAGGAACAACTTATAGAATAAGTCTTACAATTTCCTCATGGAAGAATAGATAACCTTGCTGAAAGGAAAGCTTATAACAATAGGTCCTCCGGCCAGGTGTGTTCGGCATGTCATCACCTTACCGGGTCATAAATAGGCCAATGTTATAACTCTTGGAAATATGTTCCAACCATCATATCTGACCGAGATTCAGATTTGATTGGTGTCAGGATAACTCAGACTCAGGATGCCTGAGAAGAAAGGTGCAACACAAATTGTCGAAACGACATCGAAGATTCTCGGGAGATGAACTATGGAAGCGAGTTCCGAACAAGGGTTCATCATTACATCAAGGAGAGGTGAGGAGGTGACTGATTGACTCAGCGACAATCCATTGAGATTTCCAAAAGATGGATTTCCCCCACTATGTGAACAAGGAGATAACATTAGCTAGATCGAATGACTTAATGATGTATGCTCGAGGAAAACATACACAGTTAAACATTGGTTGAAATGTGCACCCGAAATATGGGCTAGGTAGCACAATCAATGTTCGAAAGATGATTCATTAAGCCATAGACGTAGAATGAAACTATAGACCAATAACTTCAAAGCAATAGGGTTGCTAGAAGTTTAGAATTTACACATCACAGACCATTTGTCGGTATTCCTTTTAGAAACAACACGGGGACCAAGAAAGAATGGTGATGGGGAGAAGTATCACTGTACCAAGATGTCATACGAGGTGGTGAAATTCTTACGACATTCTTGACATAAAAGATGGTAATACTCCAAGGTAGAACATATCATAAGCTAGATAGCAAGGAAATCAAGGTACAACACAAAACACGAACAAGTTTGTGTTGAATGGAAGGCAATAAAATGGTCGATGATAAAACAAATCATCGAGGGCAAGGATGGTATTTCTCATCCAGAATTCGATAGATATCTTGGAAGAGCTCAGAATGTTGATGATGTTCACGACACATTTGTAGCGAGAATTTATGAAGAGGTAATCGATCGGCGATGACATCAAGTCAAAGGAACGATGAAGCGAAAAGTTATTGGAACCAGGGGTACGACACAAACTCGAAATCAAGCTTGCTGTTCAAGGCGAAATGATATGACGAGGAAAATCGACGTAAGCTTAGCTCATCGTCGAAAGTGGTGCTCCGGGAATAAAGACCAGGTAGCACAGTTAAAATCGGCACGATAATGATGTAGCCAATCAGGCTAGGAATGACGTGATCGGGTACAAACTCATAAGTAAAGAAGATTACTAAGAGTTGTTTAATCGCAGTGCGGACTCGATTCAGTTATCGGTGGTTTTGAGTGTTTTAAAACTCGAAGCCCGTGAAAAATTGGAATCAGTGAGAATGTAGCACTTGATGAAGAACTCATAAGAAGTTATGCAGTTCCGTGATAATCTTGAGATACCAGGGGGGTAATACTCGACGACAAATCAAAGTAGAGGTTGGACTGGGGTATTACTCTGCAGAAGACAAGTGCTTAAACTTGCACGAGAAATGGTATTTAAAGGAGAACATGGTCAGAAACCACGATCATAAATGATCGAACCACGGATACAAGATGAACTTATAACAAGGGGGGTAATTATTTTTACAAGCAGCTTCCATGATAAGTTATACATCGTGTCCATGGGCATGAACGCAAGGTTCAAGGTCGACTCCCACTTCTTCAATGTATAACCTTCCATTCACTCCTCGCTTTGGTAAAGGCATTAGTGTTGAAAGTTTTACCTGGTGAAATACCAGATGAGTATGACTCGTGAAAACTTCTGAGTTCACACATATTAAGGAAGGCATAGGTTCAACCCGTCAGGGTATCGTGGAAACATATACCACCAGCTTCAATAGTAAATACCACCAGCTCGAAAACAGAGCATGGTTGAGAAAACAGAGGATACAATTTACCAAAGGCATTATATACCCATGGAAAGGCTCACAAGGTTATTCAATAGGAAGGACACTGTCGGATAAAATCCAACAAAGGAACCGATGGTCCACAAGGGATCTGATGTGAGCATCGGTACTCAACCAGAGGAAGAAGAATGCAAGGAGATCTGATTATAGAAACAACTGACTAACTCAAAGTTCAAATGCAAAAGAATTATGATTTCCAAATCAGGGGGTCAGAAGCAACGCTCTGATCAAGGATGGATAAGTTGAGTAGGCTTAGGGGTACAATCGATGGCAATTTGATAGGTCGAGATCCAGCTCACGTTTAAAATGACGTCTGAGCCGGAAGGATGAATTCTAGGATATGATTGAGGATTGCGAGCATTCGCAACAAATTGAATCAACGGACTCAAAATGATAATGACAAAAGATGCCAATAAGATTATAGACTTATGGGATTAACCATAATGCTAGTAAGCAAGAATTTCAAGAGCAACAGGCTCCTGAAGATTTTCGGAAGATCGAATGATATTTTGAACACTTTTGTGAAATACTTGAATCAACTGGGGATGAGCGGATACTCGGTAAGTGCGAGGATTATCCGTAGGGGTATTCAGGTGACAATGAACAGCAAGGTAGTAAGCTCAAAGGATTCTCGGAACAACAGAGAGAATTTCGGGGTATCTTGTAATAACAAGATCATCTGGGAAACATTGTATGAATGGCGAGTATACGTGGTTATCCATAGGAGTTTATCGATGAAAGGGAATTGCAAAAGCGATGAACACAAGTTCTCGGGTTATCAGCGGAGAGTATCTTCAGGGTCTTCACGTGCAACAGACGATCATCAGTAATAAGGGGCTCTCCGGGTGAAAGTGATAACGAGATCCTAATGTTAGATTTAGTAAAATCATTTAACCCGAATAGAAGAGAGATCAGAGTCCCAGAGTATAGGCAAGGAGTAAAAGATCCTAATACCACCCAATGGCGACGTGGGCCCGTAAGACACACAGCCATGTTAGTAAAAGTTTTTGAAATGTCTAGACTCGACTTCGGCCAAGGAGTGTGGAAGGGGGATTCCTACAGGCAGTCGGCTCTGATACCAACTTGTGACGCCCCGATTTGACCGTACACTAATCATGCACGCAAATGTGTACGATCAAGATCAGGGACTCACGGGAAGATATCACAACACAACTCTAAAACATAAATAAGTCATACAAGCATCATAATACAAGCCAGGGGCCTCGAGGGCTCGAATACAAGTGCTCGATCACAGACGAGTCAGCGGAAGCAACAATATCTGAGTACAGACATAAGTTAAACAAGTTTGCCTTAAGAAGGCTAGCACAAACTGGGATACAGATCGAACGAGGGCCAGGCCTCCTGCCTGGGATCCTCCTAACTACTCCTGGTCGTCGTCAGCGGGCCTGCACGTAGTAGTAGGCACCTCCAGTGTCGTAGGAGTCGTCGTCGACGGTGGCGTCTGGCTCCTGGACTCCAGCATCTGGTTGCGACAACCAGGTAGAAAGGAAAGGGGGAAAAGAGGGAGAAAAGCAACCGTGAGTACTCATCCAAAGTACTCGCAAGCAAGGAGCTACACTACATATGCATGGGTATATGTGTAAAGGGCCATATCAGTGGACTGAACTGCAGAATGCCAGAATAAGAGGGGGATAGCTAGTCCTGTCGAAGACTACGCTTCTGGCCATCTCCATCTTGCAGCATGTAGAAGAGAGTAGATTGAAGTCCTCCAAGTAGCATCGCATAGCATAATCCTACCCGGCGATCCCCTCCTCGTCGCCCTGTTAGAGAGCGATCACCGGGTTGTATCTGGCACTTGGAAGGGTGTATTTTATTCAGTATCCGGTTCTAGTTGTCATAAGGTCAAGGTACAACTCCGGGTCGTCCTTTTACCGAGGGACACGGCTATTCGAATAGATAAACTTCCCTGCAGGGGTGCACCACATAACCCAACACGCTCGATCCCATTTGGCCGGACACACTTTTCTGGGTCATGCCCGGCCTCGTAAGATCAACACGTCGCAGCCCCACCTAAGCACAACAGAGAGGTCAGCACGCCGGTCTAACTCCTATGCGCGTAGAGGTCTGGGCCCATCGCCCATTGCACACCTGCACATTGCGTACGCGGCCGGAAGCAGACCTAGCCTAGTGGCGTTCCAGTCCAATCCGGCGCGCGCCACTCAGTCGCTGACGTCACGAAGGCTTCGGCTGATACCACGACGCCGGGATACCCATAACTACTCCCGCGTAGATGGTTAGTGCGTATAGACCAAATGGCCAGACTTAGACCAAATACCAAGAACTCGTTAAGCGTGTTATTTTGAAGTAACCGCAGACGCCGTCCAGGGCCAGGCCCACCTCTCACCTAGGCGGTCTCAACCTGCCCTGTCGCTCCGCCACAAAGTAACGGTCGGGGGCCGTCAGGAACCCAGGCCCACCTCTACCGGGGTGGAGCCACCTGTCCTTTCAGCCCCCTCATCAGAATCACTTGCGGGTACTCAACGAGCCGACCCGACTTTAGTCACCACATGTGTCATGTATATAAAGTATATAGTATATACCCGTGATCACCTCCCGAAGTGATCACGGCCAAGTAGTATAGCATGGCAGACGGACAAGAGTGTAGGGCCACTGATGGAACACTAGCATCCTATACTAAGGAGTAGGATAGCAGGTAAGGGTAACAACTGTAGCAACAATGATAGGCTATGCATCAGAATAGGATTAACTGAAAGCAGTAACATGCTACACTACTCTAATGCAAGCAGTATAGAGAAGAATAGGCGATATCTGGTGATCAAGGGGGGGGCTTGCCTGGTTGCTCTGGCAAGTAGGAGGGGTCGTCAACTCCGTAGTCGAACTGGGGGTCGTCAGTAGTCTCGGGGTCTACCGGAAAGAAGTAACGGAGGGGGAACACAATAAATAACAGAGCAATCAAAGCAACACAAAGCGTAACATGACAATACACGGTGCTAGGTGTGCCCTAACGCGGTAATAGGTGATACCGACGAAGGGGGGAAACATCCGGGAAGGTATTCCCGGTGTTTCGCGTTTTCGGACAGAGGTACCGGAGGGGGGAAGTTGCGAGTTCGATAGGTTAGGGAGGTGTGGCGGACGAACGGGCTGCGTATCCGGATTCGTCTCGTCGTTCTGAGCAACTTTCATGTAGAAAACATTTTCATCCGAGTTACGGTTTAAAAGATATGAATTTTCAAAGATTATTTGAATTTCTGGAATTATTTGAATTTAGCAAAAATGAATTATGACGTCAGCATGAGGTAACGCTGACGTCAGCAGGTCAACAGGTCGGCTGACCAGTCAAACCAGACAGGTGGGTCCAGTGGGACCCACATGTCATTGACAGGGCACTAACAGAGTTTTATAACTAACTTAAACAAGGTTATTAGCAGGTAGGCCCCACCTGTCAGTGCCTATTTAGATTAATTAATTAGTTTTATTTATAAAAACATTTTATTTAGTTTACTTACGCGGCGGGGCCCGCATGACAGTGACACTGGGCTGCCCAGTCAGCAGTTGACTGGGGTCAACCCAGTCAACTGGGCCACCAGGACCCACTGGCAGCGACCCAGGGGGGGCCACTTAGCCACGTCGGCGGACGGCGCCGGAACAGCTCCGGCGAGCCAAATCGCGGCGGCGCGCGGCGGGCTCGGCTCGGGTTTAGCGCACAGGGGGTCCCAGGGGCCGCGGTTGCTTGCGTTCGACGCGGCTCGACGCCGCGCGTCGAACGGTGGCGGTGCGGGGTGCTGGGGAGGTCGGAGCGGAGCGCCAGGAGCTCGCCGGCGGCGGGGTGGTTCGGGCGTGCGGCAGAGGCGGGGCTACGGTGCGAACTGGGGCAAACCGAAGAGCGGGGCGAGGCCTACACGATGCGGCCAAGGCAACGGAGGCACGAACGGGACCAAAAGGTCGCCGTGGCCACGCCGGCGACGAGGCCAGGCGGCGGAGGGTGCGGCCTAACGCGGCGCGGTGGCTACGGCAAGCTAGCGAGCTAATGGAGAGGGGGAGGAGGAGCAAGAGCTCACAGCGGGGCGTAGCCGTTTAGAGCGGGCGCGGGGAAGGCGTGGTGCAGTCGGAACCGACGGCGAACGGCGGCGGGGATCCGACGAGGAAGAAGATGGCGCGGGGTCGATGCAGGGTTCCCGGGGCTCGGGCCCGTGGTCGAGGAGGACGGGCTCGACGCGGCGGAGCTCGTGGACACGTCGGGGAGGAGAACGGGGCTCGGTGGCCGCGGCTATGGCGCAGCCATGGCGACGGCGGCGCTCGGTTGCGGTGGGGAACGAGGTGGAGCTGAGGGGGGAAAGGCGCAGGGGCCGAGAGGGAGAGCGGGTGAGTGGAGGGGAGGGCTCGAGGCGTCGAGGGGATGTCGCCCTTATCCCCTCTCCGACGGGGACGGCGACAGGGTTCGGTGGCGACCGGCGAGCGCGGTCGCTGGGTCGGGGGAACAGGGAGGAGGGAGGCGACCGGGGGAAAGGTGGGCTGCTGGGTTGGGCCGCCCAGATGAGCCGGCCAGCTGGGCCATCTGGCCCAGTGAGAGGGGGGGTTAGGTCCAGGAAGGGGTTTGCTCTTTTTTTGTTTGTTTGTTTCTTTTTATTTTATTTTCTTTTATCTCTTTTCTGTTTTATTTCATTTTAATGCATTTAGGCATTTTCTAAAAATATGTTTTCTCCACAATAATTATCAGTGCAATATTTGGCACCCACCGAACATTTTTGTTTAAATTTTTGAAAACTTTTATTATTGACATTAATTTGAATTTAAATTTTGAAACGGTTTCGAATCATCGCGAGGTTAACAACAGTAACCGTGGTGACGTGGCATCATTAGCGTGGGATTACTGTAGCTTAATTATCCGGGCGTCACAAATCTCCTCCACTACAAGAAATCTCGTCCCGAGATTTAGGAGCGGTTATAAGGGGGAAGGGATCTGGTTACGAAATTCTAACGATTCTTCTCGGTCATAGTTGCTCTTCTCGAAGAGGTCGATCCATTACGTTGATGTCTTCAGTCCTCTGCTTCAGGTCATCATGATGAAGTTTGTCGTCCTTCCTACAGGATCTTCACCGTACTTACGAAAGGGTGAGCAGGGAAAACTTTTCATTGGAATAGCTTATTCCCTATAAGGACGGATTCTAACAAGATCGAGCATCAAGCGGTTAACCCAGGGGAAGAAGCATAAGTATCTCTCGAATTGAAACCTAAGAAGATGTCGAGAGCAAAGTAAGAAGGTACCATGAGCAGTTTCAAACCGATAGGCAAGCGTTCGATGCCTATCAGAAGGTGAAAGGGGTTCAGAGCAACGAGAATAAGTATTGCGTCTGATACCCGAATAGATCACTTGGCAGGTGGCCCGTGAGTTACATAAGAAGTCAAGCGCGAGGAATAACTTTGGAAACCGGGGGTGTACAGGAGAGTCAGGTTTCGATCCTGTGGAACTGTGGGTTATGGGCCCACCATGTGGTTTTTTTATAGGAGCAGTGACATCTTGCACGGTCATGATAGCAAGGCATGTCAGAGAACACCCTGTCAGTTATGTCGGCAACACGTTGGTACCAAGGGCGAGGGACGAAGAGAACCATTTTCCTGCTCGTTCAAACGAGGCGGACCATTAGGCAAAGTTCTCGTCCATCGGTGGTTACCGAAATGTCACCAACAATAGTAACAGGGTCTTACTGACAGAGTTGTACACCGAGGTGTTTACATAAGCAGGAGAATATTACTGCTTAGATCATATAGATCACCAGAAAGGTTAAACCAAACAATGGAAAGGAAAATATGATTATCAGATTAAACAGAAGAATGGAAAGGAAAATGTGTTTAAACACATATTTCAAGGGTATATCCTTCCCAAGGACAAGCAGCGTATCATATCCATGACAGGATAGAAAGTAGAAAACCATTTAGGTAAGGGGAGAGGAATTTCATGACATAACCCATACAGCGGTGTTTGGATAATTGAGCAAGAAACATTTAGTATTGGGCTTCAAATGTTCTTGTTGAAAATCGGAGTACCATAGACATGCTTTGAGATAGCATTGACATGGTCAACAGGTGAAGATCAGAATTTGGAAACAAAAAGGATCCATCAGGAACAACTTATAGAATAAGTCTTACAATTTCCTCATGGAAGAATAGATAACCTTGCTGAAAGGAAAGCTTATAACAATAGGTCCTCCGGCCAGGTGTGTTCGGCATGTCATCACCTTACCGGGTCATAAATAGGCCAATGTTATAACTCTTGGAAATATGTTCCAACCATCATATCTGACCGAGATTCAGATTTGATTGGTGTCAGGATAACTCAGACTCAGGATGCCTGAGAAGAAAGGTGCAACACAAATTGTCGAAACGACATCGAAGATTCTCGGGAGATGAACTATGGAAGCGAGTTCCGAACAAGGGTTCATCATTACATCAAGGAGAGGTGAGGAGGTGACTGATTGACTCAGCGACAATCCATTGAGATTTCCAAAAGATGGATTTCCCCCACTATGTGAACAAGGAGATAACATTAGCTAGATCGAATGACTTAATGATGTATGCTCGAGGAAAACATACACAGTTAAACATTGGTTGAAATGTGCACCCGAAATATGGGCTAGGTAGCACAATCAATGTTCGAAAGATGATTCATTAAGCCATAGACGTAGAATGAAACTATAGACCAATAACTTCAAAGCAATAGGGTTGCTAGAAGTTTAGAATTTACACATCACAAACCATTTGTGGTATTCCTTTTAGAAACAACACGGGGACCAAGAAAGAATGGTGATGGGGAGAAGTATCACTGTACCAAGATGTCATACGAGGTGGTGAAATTCTTACGACATTCTTGACATAAAAGATGGTAATACTCCAAGGTAGAACATATCATAAGCTAGATAGCAAGGAAATCAAGGTACAACACAAAACACGAACAAGTTTGTGTTGAATGGAAGGCAATAAAATGGTCGATGATAAAACAAATCATCGAGGGCAAGGATGGTATTTCTCATCCAAAATTCGATAGATATCTTGGAAGAGCTCAGAATGTTGATGATGTTCACGACACATTTGTAGCGAGAATTTATGAAGAGGTAATCGATCGGCGATGACATCAAGTCAAAGGAACGATGAAGCGAAAAGTTATTGGAACCAGGGGTACGACACAAACTCACAATCAAGCTTGCTGTTCAAGGCGAAATGATATGACGAGGAAAATCGATGTAAGCTTAGCTCATCGTCGAAAGTGGTGCTCCGGGAATAAAGACCAGGTAGCACAGTTAAAATCAGCACGATAATGATGTAGCCAATCAGGCTAGGAATGACGTGATCGGGTACAAACTCATAAGTAAAGAAGATTACTAAGAGTTGTTTAATCGCAGTGCGGACTCGATTCAGTTATCGGTGGTTTTGAGTGTTTTAAAACTCGAAGCCCGTAAAAAATTGTAATCAGTGAGAATGTAGCACTTGATGAAGAACTCATAAGAAGTTATGCAGTTCCGTGATAATCTTGAGATACCTGGGGGTAATACTCGACGACAAATCAAAGTAGAGGTTGGACTGGGGTATTACTCTGCAGAAGACAAGTGCTTAAACTTGCACGAGAAATGGTATTTAAAGGAGAACATGGTCAGAAACCACTATCATAAATGATCGAACCATGGATACAAGATGAACTTATAACAAGGGGGGTAATTATTTTTACAAGCAGCTTCCATGATAAGTTATACATCGTGTCCATGGGCATGAACGCAAGGTTCAAGGTCGACTCCCACTTCTTCAATGTATAACCTTCCATTCACTCCTCGCTTTGGTAAAGGCATTAGTGTCGAAAGTTTTACCTGGTGAAATACCAGATGAGTATGACTCGTGAAAACTTCTGAGTTCACACATATTAAGGAAGGCATAGGTTCAACCCGTCAGGGTATCGTGGAAACATATACCACCAGCTTCAATAGTAAATACCACCAGCTCGAAAACAGAGCATGGTTGAGAAAACAAAGGATACAATTTACCAAAGGCATTATATACCCATGGAAAGGCTCACAAGGTTATTCAATAGGAAGGACACTGTCGGATAAAATCCAACAAAGGAACCGATGGTCCATAAGGGATCTGATGTGAGCATCGGTACTCAACCAGAGGAAGAAGAATGCAAGGAGATCTGATTATAGAAACAACTGATTAACTCAAAGTTCAAATGCAAAAGAATTATGATTTCCAAATCAGGGGGTCAGAAGAAACGCTCTGATCAAGGATGGATAAGTTGAGTAGGCTTAGGGGTACAATCGATGGCAATTTGATAGGTCGAGATCCAGCTCACTTTTAAAATGACGTCTGAGCCGGAAGGATGAATTCTAGGATATGATTGAGGATTGCGAGCATTCGCAACAAATTGAATCAACGGACTCAAAATGATAATGACAAAAGATGCCAATAAGATTATAGATTTATGGGATTAACCATAATGCTAGTAAGCAAGAATTTCAAGAGCAACAGGCTCCTGAAGATTTTCGGAAGATCGAATGACATTTTGAACACTTTTGTGAAATACTTGAATCAACTGGGGATGAGCGGATACTCGGTAAGTGCGAGGATTATCCGTAGGGGTATTCAGGTGACAATGAACAGCAAGGTAGTAAGCTCAAAGGATTCTCGGAACAACAGAGAGAATTTCGGGGTATCTTGTAATAACAAGATCATCTGGGAAACATTGTATGAATGGCGAGTATACGTGGTTATCCATAGGAGTTTATCGATGAAAGGGAATTGCAAAAGCGATGAACACAAGTTCTCGGGTTATCAGCGGAGAGTATCTTCAGGGTCTTCACGTGCAACAGACGATCATCAGGAATAAGGGGCTCTCCGGGTGAAAGTGATAACGAGATCCTAATGTTAGATTTAGTAAAATCATTTAACCCGAATAGAAGAGAGATCAGAGTCCCAGAGTATAGGCAAGGAGTAAAAGATCCTAATACCACCCAATGGCGACGTGGGCCCGTAAGACACACAGCCATGTTAGTAAAAGTTTTTGAAATGTCTAGACTCGACTTCGGCCAAGGAGTGTGGAAGGGGGATTCCTACAGGCAGTCGGCTCTGATACCAACTTGTGACGCCCCCGATTTGACCATACACTAATCATGCACGCAAATGTGTACGATCAAGATCAGGGACTCACGGGAAGATATCACAACACAACTCTAAAACATAAATAAGTCATACAAGCATCATAATACAAGCCAGGGGCCTCGAGGGCTCGAATACAAGTGCTCGATCACAAACGAGTCAGCGGAAGCAACAATATCTGAGTACAGACATAAGTTAAACAAGTTTGCCTTAAGAAGGCTAGCACAAACTGGGATACAGATCGAACGAGGTGCCGGCCTCCTGCCTGGGATCCTCCTAACTACTCCTGGTCGTCGTCAGCGGCCTGCACGTAGTAGTAGGCACCTCCAGTGTCGTAGGAGTCGTCGTCGATGGTGGCGTCTGGCTCCTGGGCTCCAGCATCTGGTTGCGACAACCAGGTAGAAAGGAAGGGGGTAAAAGAGGGAGAAAGGCAACTGTGAGTACTCATCCAAAGTACTCGCAAGCAAGGAGCTACACTACATATGCAAGGGTATATGTGTAAAGGACCATATCGGTGGACTGAACTGCAGAATGCCAGAATAAGGGGGGGATAACTAGTACTGTCGAAGACTACGCTTCTGGCCACCTCCATCTTGCAGCATGTAGAAGAGAGTAGATGGTAAGTTCACCAAGTAGCATCGTATAGCATAATCCTACCCGGCGATCCCCTCCTTGTCGCCCTGTTAGAGAGCGATCACCGGGTTGTATCTGGCACTTGGAAGGGTGTGTTTTATTAAGTATCCAGTTCTAGTTGTCATAAGGTCAAGGTACAACTCCGGGTCGTCCTTTTACCGAGGGACACGGCTATTCGAATAGATAAACTTCCCTGCAGGGGTGCACCACATAACCCAACACGCTCGATCCCATTTGGCCGGACACACTTTTCTGGGTCATGCCCGGCCTCGTAAGATCAACACGTCGCAGCCCCACCTAAGCACAATAGAGAGGTCAGCACGCCGGTCTAACTCCTATGCGCGTAGGGGTCTGGGCCCATCGCCCATTGCACACCTGCACGTTGCGTACGCGGCCGGAAGCAGACCTAGCCTAGTGGCGTTCCAGTCCAATCCGGCGCGCGCCACTCAGTCGCTGACGTCACGAAGGCTTCGGCTGATACCACGACGCCGGGATACCCATAACTACTCCCGCGTAGATGGTTAGTGCGTATAGACCAAATGGCCAGACTTAGACCAAATACCAAGAACTCGTTAAGCGTGTTATTTTGAAGTAACCGCGGACGCCGTCCAGGCCAGGCCCACCTCTCACCTAGGCGGTCTGAACCTGCCCTGTCGCTCCGCCACAAAGTAACAGTCGGGGGCCTTCAGGAACCCAGGCCCACCTCTACCGGGGTGGAGCCACCTGTCCTTTCAGCCCCCTCATCAGAATCACTTGCGGGTACTCAACGAGCCGACCCGACTTTAGTCACCACATGTGTCATGTATATAAAGTATATAGTATATACCCGTGATCACCTCCCGAAGTGATCACGGCCCAGTAGTATAGCATGGCAGACGGACAAGAGTGTAGGGCCACTGATGGAACACTAGCATCCTATACTAAGCAGTAGGATAGCAGGTAAGGGTAACAACTGTAGCAACAATGATAGGCTATGCATCATAATAGGATTAACCGAAAGCAGTAACATGCTACACTACTCTAATGCAAGCAGTATAGAGAAGAATAGGCGATATCTGGTGATCAAGGGGGGGGCTTGCCTGGTTGCTCTGGGAAGTAGGAGGGGTCGTCAACTCCGTAGTCGAACTGGGGGTCGTCAGTAGTCTCGGGGTCTACCGGAAAGAAGTAACGGAGGGGGAACACAATAAATAACAGAGCAATCAAAGCAACACAAAGCGTACCAATACACGGTGCTAGGTGTGCCCTAACGCGGTAATAGGTGATACCGACGAAGGGGGGAAACATCCGGGAAGGTATTCCCGGTGTTTCGCGTTTTCGGACAGAGGTACCGGAGGGGGGGGGAAGTTGCGAGTTCGATAGGTTAGGGAGGTGTGGCGGACGAACGGGCTGCGTATCCGGATTCGTCTCGTCGTTCTGAGCAACTTTCATGTAGAAAACATTTTCATCCGAGTTACGGTTTAAAAGATATGAATTTTCAAAGATTATTTGAATTTCTGGAATTATTTGAATTTAGCAAAAATGAATTATGACGTCAGCATGAGGTAACGCTGGCGTCAGCAGGTCAACAGGTTGGCTGACCAGTCAAACCAGATAGGTGGGTCCAGTGGGACCCACATGTCATTGACAGGGCACTAACAGAGTTTTATAACTAACTTAAACAAGGTTATTAGCAGGTAGGCCCCACCTGTCAGTGCCTATTTAGATTAATTAATTAGTTTTATTTATAAAAACATTTTATTTAGTTTACTTACGCGGCGGGGCCCGCATGACAGTGACACTGGGCTGCCCAGTCAGCAGTTGACTGGGGTCAACCCAGTCAACTGGGCCACCAGGACCCACTGGCAGCGACCCAGGGGGGGCCCACTTAGCCACGTCGGCGGACGGCGCCGGAACAGCTCCGGCGAGCCAAATCGCGGCGGCGCGCGGCGGGCTCGGCTCGGGTTTAGCGCACAGGGGGTCCCAAGGGTCGCGGTTGCTTGCGTTCGACGCGGCCCGACGCCGCGCGTCGAACGGTGGCGGTGCAGGGTGCTGGGGATGTCGGAGCGGAGCGCCAGGAGCTCGTCGGCGGTGGGGTGGTTCGGGCGTGCGGCAGAGGCGGGGCTACGGTGCGAACTATGGCAAACCGAAGAGCGGGGCGAGGCTTACACGATGCGGCCAAGGCAACGGAGGCACGAACGGGACCAAAAGGTCGCCGTGGCCACGCCGGCGACGAGGCCAGGCGGCGGAGGGTGCGGCCTAACGCGGCGTGGTGGCTACGGCAAGCTAGCGAGCTAATGGAGAGGGGGAGGAGGAGCAAGAGCTCACAGCGGGGCGTAGCCGTTTAGAGCAGGCGCGGGGAAGGCGTGGTGCAGTCGGAACCGACGGCGAACGGCGGCGGGGATCCGACGAGGAAGAAGATGGCGCGGGGTCGATGCAAGGTTCCCGGGGCTCGGGCCCGTGGTCGAGGAGGACGGGCTCGACGCGGCGGAGCTCGTGGACACGTCGGGGAGGAGAACGGGGCTCGGTGGCCGCGGCTATGGCGCAGCCATGGCGACGGCGGCGCTCGGTTGCGGTGGGGAACGAGGTGGAGCTGAGGGGGGAAAGGCGCAGGGGCCGAGAGGGAGAGCGGGTGAGTGGAGGGGAGGGCTCGAGGCGTCGAGGGGATGTCGCCCTTATCCCCTCTCCGACGGGGACGGCGATAGGGTTCGGTGGCGACCGACGAGCGCGGTCGCTGGGTCGGGGGAACAGGGAGGAGGGAGGCGACCGGGGGAAAGGTGGGCTGCTGGGTTGGGCCGCCCAGATGAGCCGGCCAGCTGGGCCATCTGGCCCAGTGAGAGGGGGGGTTAGGTCCAGGAAGGGGTTTGCTCTTTTTTTGTTTGTTTGTTTCTTTTTATTTTATTTTATTTTATCTCTTTTCTGTTTTATTTCATTTTAATGCATTTAGGCATTTTCTAAAAATATTATTTCTCCACAATAATTATCAGTGCAATATTTGGCACCCACCGAACATTTTTGTTTAAATTTTTGAAAACTTTTATTATTGACATTAATTTGAATTTAAATTTTGAAACGGTTTCGAATCATCGCGAGGTTAACAACAGTAACCGTGGTGATGTGGCATCATTAGCGTGGGATTACTGTAGCTTAATTATCCGGGCGTCACACGCCGTTAAGCTATCGGGTCCGGTTTTGGATCGGATAACCCGTTAACAGCGCTGACCAATGGGGATTTTCCACGTGTAAAATCATCATTGGCTGGAGGGAACATGTGTCAGCTCGCCGTTGGGACAGATGTCATCCACTCATTGGACCCAAAGCGCCTATGATACGTCGACACTTGGCACGGCCCAACAGAGGCCCATACCTGTGAAAATGCCGGCCCGTTTGACTTGGTCAAAAGGTGGCGGGCCGGCCCACGGCAAGCCTGTTAACGGCATGTTTGCATATAGCCCATTTAGAGCCTGCTAACCTAGGGCCAGTTTATGGCCTATCCGAATTAGGTCCATTAGCGTCATCTGGGCCGTCCAATATAATTCCAGCCCGTTTTAACTTTTGGCCCATGTATGTGTCGGCGTCCTGCGAACGGGGGTCCCCAGACTTGTCTGCCTGCGGCCCACGGCGTGGCTATGCGAGCAGGCCTGTACGACCCATCTTCATCAACAAGGCATTCAAGACCCTCGCGAGGGGCCAAGCCTCGCGAGGCGGGCGACGCAAGACCTCCTCAGGAGCGGCCTCTCCAGGAAGCCTCACGAGGAGCGGAGATATCAAGGCAGGGCAAACCTCGCGAGGCTCTCATGACATGAGCCATGACGATCGACGCCAGGCGGGCGCCAGCGCGCGCAGCGTCCTTGTTTCCTCTTTGGTGCAAAGGGGGCACGCGCGGGCACGGAGTACCGAGGCATCAAGCAAAGGTTTCCATATTCGTGCAACGAGACCAAGACCAGCAGGCCAGCAGGACGGAGGTCACCATGGAGCCCAAGACGGCGTCGTCACCAGAGCCTTTTGCAGGCGGAGACCGCTTTTGTCAGGATAGCTTGTACTAGTTGCCCCCTTTCAAATTGGCCACCGTTGTTGGCTCCCGTCCCGCTCAATATTTGGGGAGAGCACCAGGGCCTTTATAAGTAGAACTAGCCACCACAATAGGGGGCAGCTTGATCACATCTGAATGAGAGCCAATCCTTAGCCACACACGAAACGCAAGAATACCTCAGGAGGTTGTTCTTCCCCTTGTACTGTTCTTCATCAGCCCAAGAGGCAATCCACCACCACCACACTAGAGTAGGGTATTACACCACAACGGTGGCCCGAACCAATATAAATCTTGTGTCCCTTGTGTTGTGAGTTCGTCGAGTTCGTTTGCGGGATCTTAGCGAGCTAGGGCGTGGATTGGTAGGAGGGAAAGAACTTCGCGCGCACCCCAGAGTTTGAACCTTAAGGGTTTTGCCGGAACGCGAGATCCGACATTTGGCGCACCAGGTAGGGGTGCACCGGAGCCTCTTCCCTGCCGATCGATCCACCGATGCTCTGCGCCCTGATGTCTGGCAATCCAAGGCCAGACTCCGACCGCTGGGCAGCTTGGCCAGCCCGAGCGGTGTCACCTGCCCATGAGGACCTCGACCCCGCGCTGCAAGCGGCGCGAGCGCCGTCCAACGCTGCGGGGCGCGGGCGGCGCGGCTAGGCATCGTCTACCCTCACTCCACGGCAAGTGCGAGCCGTTGCAAGGGCAGCAAGCCACGCCGCAGCAACGGAACCGCACACATGGCGGGAGCAGCCGAACATGCGGGCAACGCTCACGGTGGTGCGAGAGCTGCTGCGGTGCCGGCTGATGGAGAGCGGCCGGGATGCACTTCTGGAACGCGTCGCCGAGCTGCTGGATGCGGCGCCATCGGGAGCGCCGCCCTTCTGCTATCAGCTTCCTTCTCAGGCCACTACGGGGTCTCACGGCGGGCCTCGCCGCAACCACGCGCCCTCGGGTGTGCCTGGGGGCTTCGTCAACACCAGCGCGGCCGGTGGCGCCGGGGGCTCCACCGCCCCCGTGCCGCCCGCGACAAGCATGGGCACAAGCGTCACCTCCCATGGTCCCAGTGAGATGCCGCGCTACAATCCTCAGGACGCCACGCTGGGCCGGGCAACATGGAGTGTGGGGCACTACGGCGAGGTGTTCGGGGTAACAGCCCTGGAAGCCTACGTGCCCCGCATGATAGACCAAGAGTACGCGCCGGAGGACGACCCTGGCTCGTTCCTCGGAGAAGATTGGGAAGAAGGGACGCTAGAAGTTGAAGCCTTCCAGGAACCAATGGAGAACCGCAACGATCGCACCAGCAACAACAACTACAGGGTACCACTAATCTCTCAGGAGCAGGCTTACGCTAACCGTGGGCTGCAAGTGAATCAGGTCACAGCGTCGGTCGACGACCCTGGCACAGCAGCATCCCTTCCACCGGGGGAAGCACACTGGGGGCCACGCGGAGGGAGCCAGGAGCAAGGCCCCTCCCCACTTCGCACGAAGCCAGGCAACGCCCGGAGGTAGGCCCTCTGCCGGGGAGGTGCCGGCGAGCCTTCCCTCGGCAGAGGACCCGTGGTCGCCGAGGGCACCGCTGGCGTCCCCTTTCCCCCCTTTGTGTCGTCCAGGTTGCCGGTCGGCTAAAAGGTGGTCGAGGGTGGCGCAAGGCGGGGCCCTCATCTGGCGATATGAAGCAAGGCTGGTTCCTGTGAAGAAGGCCCAGTGCCTGTGAAGCTCGCCGCCCGTGACACTCTCACGTAATAATGAGTGGGGCTGTACATGCCCCGGAGTCTCAGGGGTGCCGGCCTCAGGCCCTGGGGCTCCCTCCCGCGCCTAGTGGCAGCACTTAGCTCCGCGCTGGTGAGAAGACTCAAAGACCAGAAGACTAGACTAGGCGCTGGACGCGGCCATTTGCTTTGGATCTCTTCTTCTGTAGCCTTGCTTTCTGGATTTGGATTTAGGTTGAAGTCGAGCTTTTGTCGATGCGTGCGGGGGGTGTATTTTCTCGTTCAAGCGATTTCTTGCCATCTGGTTCTTGCCTTGTTCTGGAGCTCACGCTCGCCGCCTCCCCTTCGCGGGCCCCTCGCGAGCGGGGCTGGGTACAACACGCGCGCCACGCGCGCCGATCGGCGCAGGAACCTTGCGAGGCCCTCTCGGGCGGGTCAGCGGACCCTTCAGGAGCCCCGTCGCGACTCTCGACCTTACAATCCGATTCAAGGCCCGCCCCAGCTAAGGTAAGCCGTAGTGGCAAAACTTGCCGTCAGACTCATGACTGACCAAAACGCACCCTCGGTTCGGCATAAAGGAGTAGAAATAATGATTTGTTTACATGAGGGGCTCCCCCCTCCCAAAATGCTCTCACAATCTTTAGGGGCCACACCCGAGTTTTTGCATACAGGGTGAAGCAGTAAAGGGACGAGGAATTAGCCAGATATGTCGCTCGCCGCGTCCTCCGCGTCATCTTCGCGCGCGCC
This sequence comes from Triticum aestivum, assembly GCF_018294505.1. Taxonomy (NCBI): domain Eukaryota; kingdom Viridiplantae; phylum Streptophyta; class Magnoliopsida; order Poales; family Poaceae; genus Triticum; species Triticum aestivum. The sequence goes on along the minus strand of NC_057802.1, from coordinate 297,868,602 downwards.
GCTCGTGTTGCTATCATCATCGTTGACGCCGCCGCCACTGTCACCGACGTTCCCGTCGTCGACCACGTCGCCTCCGTCTACGGCGACCATCACCGCGTCGTCCTCTGAAGTGAAGGCCCTGACCAACGCGTCCATGTTGTCCTCTACCCACCGTGTCAGGTCGTCCCGAACGACCATAGGAACGGGGGCGATGGCGGCGTCGAAATCGAAGTCGGGGTTGGCGTCCAAGAGATGGCTGAAGACACGGGAGAAAGCACGCTCGAGCAGGCCGCGACTCCTCTCCTCCACGAGCCTGCGAGCTTCATCAGATCGGGCCTCTAGGCGTGTCACCACGTCGGTGAAAAAGCGGAGGTGACTGGCGTAGTCGTTCACCTGAGGATGGGGGGCGTTCGCATCACAGACATGGCCCAGGGCAGTGTTGGCCCTGTTCCGAAGATCCTGAAGCATGGGAGCGTGAACGCGCTCCAGCGTCCGCCTCTCTAGCACTTCCTCCCGACTCTGTCTTGTGACGGATTCGGCGCCATCAACCCACCTCTGGAGGGAGAGCAATTCAGCGCAGGCAGAGGCCAGCTCCGCCTGCGCCGCGGCCAGGGCGATGGCCGTGGCCTTCGCGCGCCTCTCTGCATCAGCGAGCCTCGGCCTGAGGGCAGCGGCCCTGCCCGCATCCTCCGTCCCCGTAAGTTTCAACTTCAAGTCATACCTACCCTCCAGATCTGCACGAGCCTCGGCCACCCGACGATCAACCTCCTCCTGAGCCTTGGCCTCGCGTGCGCCGACGGGATCTTCCGCCTGGGCAACTTGGCGTTCCCTCGTCTCCAACTGCTCGAGCTCGAGGCTGCGCTCCATGGCTTCCAGGGCCAACGCCTCCTCGCGCTTCCGGACCTCTTCTTCCTCGGCGGGCGTCCCCCTCAGCGACGCAAGGGCGGCCTGCGCGCCTCCACCTGCTGCTCGAGGGACGCACTCCAGGCCTGGAGCTCCCACGCGCGCTTCTCCGCAGCCTCGCGACGGCGGTCAGCCTCGCGAGCCTCCTCCAAGGCTCGGGAGCAAGCTTCGCGGGAAACCTTGAGGGACGCCTTGGCCTTCGCATTGTCAAGATCATGCTGGTAGCGGCCCAGGTTGACGGCCACCCTCAGCTTACGCCACCCCTCCGCTAGCCGAAGACCTTCAGCCTCAAGACACGAGTCGACACCCGCGAGTTCTTCACCAAGTCGGCTCATCGCGCCCATCGCCTCCTGGAAGAGCTCATGGCGAACGACGCTTCGCCCGCGATCGGACTCGAACGCACGGCCCACCTCGTCCTCCACCTCGGGGGCTACAGGCGGGATATCAAGCGGCACACCGCCTCTCGGCAGGGGGCTGGTGCTGCCCCAGGCACCGGCAAGTCCTTGCAGGGGGCCCTAGCCGGTCGGGGCCCACTGCTTGAAGAGGAACCGAAGACTGAAGCCAACCAGCTACTGTCCATGACCAGAGGAGGGGTCCTGGGCACGCCCGCCAAGCTCCATGCCAAGCCGTGGGGGAGGATTGACAAGGTCGCAGGATCAGCGCGCCATGAAGGCAAGCGCGCTCCTTCAACCAACCCTGCTCCAGGGGCAGCAAGCGGACACGGAGCGCTCAAGGCCGATGGGCGAGTCGAGGAAAGAGGAGGCCGTTTCTCAGGAGGCGCAGCAGCCTCGAAGGAAGGAGCCCTAAAGGACTGACGTCAGGAGATGGAAACAGCACACGAGAGGCCATAGCGGTACGGTACTTACACGTCGACGGCGATGTACTTCCTTCGCTTCAGCGGCCCGAAGATGCTGTTGCCGCTCGGGGATCCTTTCCTCTTGCGGAGCTCCTCGAAGTCCACGCAAAGCCAACAGAAGCGCTGGACGTGGCGGCCAGCGCGGGGCGAGGCCGAGGAAGAGCTTGGAGGGACAACTTCAGGGGTGCCCGGCTGCGGTGAACAGTCGGCCGCCGTCTCACCACGGCCTCCCGAGGCTTCCGGGGCTTTGACCTCGGGAGCCGCATGCTGCGTCGCCTCAGTAATCGACGCCCCAGGGGAGGGATCACGAGCTCCCGAGGACGACGCCCCAGGATCAGCACACGGCATAAGCTCCTCAGCACTTGAGCCGCCGACCTCCGTCGGAGCTTGCCCCCTACGCCCACACTTGGGGCGAGCTCGGCACCGGCGGCGAGGAAGGGAACCATGTCGACGGGGTTCTCGCGGGGCCCCACCAGGCTGATCGGGCGCAGCCCCCACTCATCAAAGGAGGGCATGCTCTCGGCAAATTCAGCGTTGTTCTCGCAGCGGTACAGCAGATAGCTCTTCCTGGGCATGTCGTCCGGCAGAGGGGCACCCGTCAGGACCGCAAGCACTGTTTGTCGTGTCTTAAGAGGAAGCCCCTCCTCCTGAAACCTCATATGGTCTTGACTGCTGAGCAGGGCCCACATCGGGCGGGAATGGCGCTGAAGCGGAGCAACTCGGCGCTTGACAAACTCCTTCACCACCATAGGCGCAGTCACGCCGCGGTCCTTCAACCTCCTCAGCCTGAGCCAGACGGGAATGAGACGGGGACTCGCGAGCCTCTGGTGGCCCCAACCGGAGTTGGAAACGGCAGGCCCTGGCGGAGTACGGAGCAGAGGGCTGAGCACACCGGCGTCGACAAACACCCATCATGTCCGAAACTCACTCGTAGATGGAGGAAGCTCAAAGTCGATCCCCGCGCCCGCTGTCGCGGCCACGACCTGGAAGCTCACGCACCCCGAGCTCTGCCGAGGGTCAGTCAGATGCAATGAGAAGAAATGGCGGAAGAGGGCCACCGAAGGAGCGATGCCCACCATGGCTTCGCACACAAAGGCAAAGACGGCGAGAAGAGTCACACATCGAGGGTCGAGATGCAGCATGTGGATCTGATAATGCTCGAGCACCGCGTCGAAGAAGGCGGAGAAGGGTGGAATCTGGCCAGCCCAGAGGGCATCTATGAAGATTGGGACCTCAGTGGCTGCCCGGGCAATGCGAGCACGAGACGCGGGCCAAGCCACCGTCTCTCTCCACTCGTTGAAACTGGAAGCAAGCATGGGGCGCACCTTGTCCATGGCCTCGTCGTTGAGCACCAGGGGTCGGCCGAGCTCAGGCTCGAAGGACGAAGGCGCACTTGGCGAAGGCAGGGGCTTCTTCCCCTTGTCTGCTCGCTCCGGCGTCATAGCGACGAGGCGGGGAGGGCGCAGATCAGATTGGAGGGGAGGAGCAGAGTCTCGAGAAAGCAGAGAGATTGGGGAGCTTGGCGTGGACGAGGGAAGAATAACCATATAGGCTGCAGGGGGCGCATAGCCAGGCGGATTCAAAGGCAGCATGGGGAAGCGGAGACGCCCACGTCCAATCAACCACCACACGTCAACCAAGGTCGTAGGCTTTTGGGGCTCGCGGCGCTCCGCACTTGACCTTTGGCTTCGCCGCGAAGCCAAGCCCGAGCGCAGCTTGGGCCCGGGGGCTACTCTCGGCGTCCTGGGAACGGGGGTCCCCAGACTTGCCTGCCTGCGGCCCACGGCATGGCTATGCGAGCAGGCCTGTACGGCCCATCTTCATCAACAAGGCATTCAATACCCTCGCGAGGGGCCAAGCCTCGCGAGGCGAGCGACGCAAGACCTCCTCAGGAGCGGCCTCTCCAGGCAAGCTCACGAGGAGCGGAGATATCAAGGCGGGGCAAATCTCGCGAGGCTCTCGTGACATGAGCCATGACGACCGATGCCAAGCGGGCGCCAGCGCGTGCAGCGTCCTTGTTTCCTCTTTGGTGCAAAGGGGGCAAGCGCAGGCGTGGAGTATCGAGGCATCGAGCAAAGGTTTCCATATCCGTGCAACGAGACCAAGACCAGCAGGCCAGCGGGACGGAGGTCACCATGGAGCCCAAGACGGCGTCATCACCAGAGCCTTTTGTAGGCGGAGACCGCTTTTGCCAGGATAGCTTGTACTAGTTGTCCCCTTTCAAATTGGCCGCCGTTGTTGGCTCCCTTCCCGCTTAATATTTGGGGAGAGGACCAGGGCCTATATAAGTAGAACTAGCCACCACAATAGGGGGCAGCTTGATCACATCTGATCGTGAGCCAATCCTTAGCCGCACACCAAACGCAAGAACACCTCAGGAGGCTGTTCTTCCCCTTGAACTGTTCTTCATCAGCCCAAGAGGCAATCCACCACCACCACACTAGAGTAGGGTATTACACCACAACGGTGGCCCGAACCAGTATAAATCTTGTGTCCCTTGTGTTGTGAGTTCGTCGAGTTCGTCCGCGAGATCTTAGCGAGCTAGGGCGTGGATCGGTAGGAGGGAAAGAACTTCGCGCGCACCCTAGAGTTCGAACCTTAAGGGTTTTGCTGGAACCCGAGATCCGACAGTATGGCCCATGACGTCTTTCGGCCCATATTAGGCCCTTAGTAACCCTCGGCCCATTAACGGCCCGTGGTAAAACTGGCCCGTAATGAACAGTGTATCACTTTATACCCATTAACGGCCCATTATACCGTTGGGCCGTTTCCAGCCCATGTTATCTTTCGGCCTTCTCAGGGTCCATTTATTTTTGGGCTCATTTCCAGCATTCGTTTACTTACGGCCTGTTACAGGCCTTTTCTGCTTGTGGGCCAAATTCAGCCCGTGGATACAGTCGGCCCGTTTGTGGCCCATTAATCTGTTGGGCCATTTTCATAACATCATCAAATACGGCCGATTAATGGCCCGTTATGATCAGCCCATAAAACGTACGATTTCCACTCTAGCCCATTTACGGCCCCTTATACGGCATGTACAAGGCCCATAGATGAGACGGCCCGTAGAAGGCCCATTGACCCAACGACCCACAGAAGGCCCATTGACCCAACGGCCCACAGAAGGCCCATTGATCCGACGACCCATAGAAGGCCCATGGATCCGCTGGCCCATGGAAGGCCCATGGATCCGACAGCCGATAGAAGGCCCATGGATCCGATAGCCCATAGAAGGCCCACGAATCTGACGGCCACAGAAGGCGAGGGATCGTCCGTCCCGTAGATGGCCCATGGAACGTACGGCCTGTGGAGGCCCTTGGTCACTACAACGTTTGGGCGAGTTCGCCCCTGTTTGAATGATATAGCATATTCAAAGAATTATCCTACTCTATACTATCACCTCTAAAAAATATACACTATACAATAAAGAGACTAAGGCATAGAAACGTAGAATAATCCTACACTATACAATAAAGAAATTACAGCCGATTATACCCACTGGGCATTATGGTTCGGCACCAGTGATAATAAAGCATACACAAATAGTAAATTACATACACTGGGCAAATATAGCTCATACATCAAGGACGCGCATCAACATACTTACCATTTGAACTATAATCTCTTCAGAAAATAGGATTAGCCGGATTTAGATAGCACAAATTTCAGTCCGCAAAATCTCCAATTCCTTCGTTGTTAGCTCAGTGTCTTGTTTCATTTTTTGACTCCTGCATCTAATACCTGCATGTCCAGTCTCAACTTGTTGATTGTACGTTCAGAATCATGTACACGTTGTCTTGCCACCTCTAGTTGATGCTCGAGAACATCAGCACATTCCAATTCCAATCCATAATCATTCAGTAACGGCCATGTCGCACTACTCGCAGATCTTTGTGTTGATGTCACTTCATCCTGAAATATTTCTGTAAGTACACATGACTAGGGCAAAAATATAGTTACAACAGTGAAGCGAGCAAGACAGACTATTTTGTACATGGCAAAACAGGACTAACAATAATGTTACACGTCATGAAGCATAAGCAGGTGATATTTTAAAAATTATAAAAAAAAGGTAGTCTGTGCAGCCTGCATACAGAAATCTCTCTTAGCTCACCAGAGGAGCATGATGTTGGGGCCCAATCCAAAACACAGGCAAGTTACAAATTTAGACAGCATGTTGCGTAGAAGTAAGCAAGCAGCTGGCCATTCTGTAGCTCAATTAAAGTCTTAAGGAGCGTAATGAACAGCAGAGGATTTCATACAAACATACTACAGCAAGCAAAACTATGCAATCATTAGCCTAGTATAAACTAGATTGTGAGCCTCATTCAATAATAGTTGGTTAATAGACTTCAAAGCTTCAGGCACACTTTGGCAGAGTAAATAATGGTAAGGCCTTTAATTATGTCAACTAATAGTTATACAAGTACCCAACATCAGGCATCATTCTTTGGGCATCTCATTAACTGAGGACAAATAAAGCAATTGAAAAGAGCAAATTAACTATGCCTGAAACAAACAAGGAATTGAACTATTGAGTTGGATACAGTGACTTACCTTAACAGGTTGAAGAGGCTCAGCGCAGCTCCTACTTCTCTTGCAAGGCTCCTTCCTAACATCTTGTACTTGGAAATTCTCAATCTTATCTTCATTCCACCCCCTCTGCAAGGTGACACAAACTAGTTACTCGTCTCCTTGGAAGATAAATATGCATACTTTCCAGTCTGTGAACACAAAAGGATGAGATTATAACAAAACAACACCACATAATGAAACATGCTGCATCTCTTGCACTTGCACACAATGAAATGAGCATTTAATATGTCTGCACTATGTAAAAACTAGGCATACCTTCAAACTGGATCTCCAGGTACTCTTGGAGAGCCTACTTTAGTGTACAGCCAAACCTTTATGTCACCTATGAGTTAGAAAAGGCCCCACTACAGCAGCCCTTAGTGTTTAAATCGTTGACAAGCTATGTTAGAGTGTTAGGTCAAGAACAACAAGTAATCAAAGCAAACAGTCCTAGTATGGTTGGCTGATGCAAACAAGCAATTGAACACATGTGTGAGCAAATCTTACATATCAAGAAAAGAAGCAAAGAAGGAGGCTTAAAGACCATCAATTGACTGACCAGATTTAAGGGGCATTTAAACATCATGTGCAACGTATGAACTAACATAAACATTGCATATTCTAGATTCTACAATGGAATGCACATGTATTAGGTTATGCCATGTATGATGATGCCTAAATGTACACTATAGCAGGCAGGAGTGATTCATCATTGCACGCACAATTGAATTGCAGGTTAAGGGCCAGTTCTATTCCGCCTTTTCAGGGCTTATTGTCAAAATAAGCCATAAAAGATGTAAAGAAGTCATTTTTGAGTTATGGGCTTGGGCTTAACTAATTTCGCTTTGGAGGGGGGTGTTTCGGGTAGAACCTCACTAAAAATTGAAGGGAAGGGGAACAGTGAAATGACTCTATTGTCTGCCTATATTACACTCAAAATGCAACTGGTGACGCCCGCGTCACACCTCACCCTCAAGTAAAAACAAAAACGCAAGCTTTCATTGCCCTGCCCGCTTGCATCTCCTCTCCCCTTTCCCTCTACCTCGATCCCCTGCCTGCAACACTAGGGTTCCTCCAGCAAGCCGTCGCCACTGGTCCCATCTGGCCTGGTCCTCGACGATGCTCTGTCCAGCTAGGCTACATGGCCGGCGGGTAGGGGCAAATCTCCCTGGCTGCTCCTCCTTCTGGTGCCGCCCCTCATTCTCATGGTCTCCAGCAGCTGCTCCACTGTGGTTCGTCCAACGCACTACTCCGGCAGGCGCTGCACAGCTACGGCTGATGCCACACTGCGGCAGAAGGCACCTTATTCCCCCTCCCAACCTCCTAGGCCGTGGCCTTGAGGTGCTGTTGAAGGATGAGCTCATCCAACAAGGTGAGGATCTCCTCTGATTTTTTGCCAAATTTTCATTCTGATCCACTATACGATAAATTGCTATGAGCTGCTTCTACTGCTTGTATATGATGCATTGCTATGAGTTGCTCCTGCTGCTGCTATATGATGAATTTCTATGAGTTGCTCCTGCTATATGATGAATTGCTATGAGTTGCTGCTGCTATATGATGAATTGCTATGAGCTGCTGCTACTGCTATATGATGAGTTGCTATCACTACAAAAAAATACACTTCCATGATGATACGTGTTTGTCACAGTAGGTCGCGTTTTTTGTCATGCATGTACATCCATAACAAATTTATGACAGAATCAAGATAGTCATACCTGTGCTGTCGTAGAAGTGTTCCATGACATTACCAAAATTATCATCACGGAAGTGTCCACTTCCATGACGATAAATCGCGCGTCACAGAAGTGCTTTCGTCAAGGGTGACCGACACGTGGCATCCACCATAACGGAACGCCGTTAAGCTATCGGGTCGGGTTTTGGATCCGATAACCCGTTAACAGCCCCGACCAATGGGGATTTTCCACGTGTAAAATCATCATTGGCTGGAGGAAACACGTGTCGGCTCATCGATGGGACAGATGTCATCCACTCATTGGACAGAAGGCGCCTATGATACGTCGACACGTGGCACGGCCCAACAGAGGCCCATTCTTGTGAAAAGGCCGGCCCGTTTGACTTGGTCAAAAGGTGGCGGGCCGGCCCATGGAAAGCCTGTTAACGGCCTGTTCGCATATAGCCCATTTACAGCCCGCTAACCCAAGGCCCGTTACGCCCTATCCGAATTAGGCCCAGTAGCGTCATCTGGGCCATCCAATATGATTCCAGCCCGTTTTCACTTCTGGCCCATGTATGGACCATGACGTATTTCGGCCCATATGAGGCCCTATGTAACTCTTGGCCTATTAACGGCCCGTGGTGAAACTGTCCTGTAATGAACAGTGTATCACATTACACCCATTAACGGCCCGTGGTGAAACTGGCCCGTAATGAACTGTGTATCACTTTATACCCATTTACGGCCCGTTATTCCGTTGGGCCGTTTCCAGCCCATGTTATCTTTCGGCCTTCTCAGAGCCCATTTATTCTTGGGCTCATTTCCAGCATTCGTTTACTTACGGCCCGTTACTGTCATTTTCTGCTTGTGGGCCAAATTCAGCCCGTGGTTACAGTCGGCCCGTTTGTGGTCCGTTAATACGTTGGGCAGTTTTCATAGCGTCATCAAATACGGCCTATTAACGATGGGCCGTTATGGTCGGCCCATGAACGGACGATTCCAACTCTAGCCCATTTACGACCATAATGCGGCCTGTTATTGGCCCATGTTTGGCCAATCGATCATACGGCCCGTATAAGGCCCATTGATGATACGGCCCGTAGAAGGCCCATTGTTTCTACGGCCCGTAGAAGGCCCATTGTTTCTATGGCCCATAGAAGGCCTACTGTTTCTACGGCCCGTAGAAGGCCCACTATTTCTACAGCCCGTAGGAGGCCCGGTGTCACTACAGTAAATATTAGCCCATGGTTATTGTGGCCTAGTTTTAAAAAATAGGTTATTGCAGCCACTAGCAAACCGCGGAAAAAGAACTGCACTGACTACAAGCAAACAAATAAACAAGACAACAAGGAAATAAATAAGCAAGCAACTTATGCTAGGCTATCACGGCTATTACACATATTACATCCACTGGGCATCAAAGTTCGCCACCAATGATCATAAAGCGCAACGAAGAAGCAGATTACAAAAACTGGGCACCATTGCAGCGTAACAAAATAGTACTGAACCGAGACCACTTCGAAGACAGTTCAAGAAAGGTTAACCTTGCGGGGGAACTGTTGCGCAAGCTGCTGAGCAAGGCTGTGAGACCGGCCTAGCATGTCGGTCATAGCTTCCAGGTGTAGCTGTTTAGCGATGAGGTTCTCATTGGTGTTCTCCGCAATCTTTCTTAGAGATAGGACTTCAAGTCGAAGTTGAGTTGCAGAATGCCTTTCTGCTAGAACTTGGGACTGAAGAAGTCGAACTGATTCATACAACGAATTCTGTGAACTTGTCTGACTGTTAGTCTCAAGTAACTTGAACACTGCATCAAGACAAGATTTTGGGGTTGTCTCGCTATCTTCAAGATGTTTTGCCTTCTTTGCTGCAATATATGTTGGGTTTGTCTCACAGCCTTCAGCAGACTTGTGCATGCCATCAGGCATATCACACTGAAACAAAGTAGAGAGATGACAGGTTTTGCACGTGTATAAACAAAGATGATAACTGTTCTGTCAATTCTATCCAATTTCAAATTAGAAAATAAAGAGTAAGTTCAAAATATCAATAGCATAATTTGGCATTGTTCATAATGCGGGGAGCTTCACCACACTACTAGATTACCATGTCAACATAACAAGCATAGATGAAGGGCAAAGAAAATCATTGTATCTATTTTGGATAATGTGCATGGCATGTTGTTCATATCATCAGCCACATCAGTAAGATAAAATAGGAGATGACAAGGTGCAAACGTGGGCTGCTTCACCACACACTGGATTATAGATCCACAAAAACAAGCATACATATAGGGAGTATTAAGTAATGTGCATGGTATGAATAAGGAATTTGGTTTTACAAGTAAAACTTAGAACTTACAGTTCTTACGAACATGCATTTTGGTAGAAACAGCAAACTAAACAGCAATAAACGATAGGGAGTATGAGCAAATTAAACAGCAGTTAAGGATAAAGGCTTTAGAAGGACTGACTTACATTAACTGTTAACACCGGCTTTATAATGCCCTTCTCCATGTTAAGGGAAGGATAACTCAAGAATTTCAGCACAGAATCTTCTTCATAAGCATTGCCTGTACTCTACATTTTGTAGAGAGTAATTATAGATATGATAATACTGGAAGGGATAGAGGATAATGAAGATAAGATGGAGACTGATGCTACATAATCAACTACCAATCCCTAGAAGTACAAGCGTTACAGGACAAAATGTACTGGCAAGAGCAATGGGCTACACTTCTGCACTGGCATTGTCTGTGTATTCTACTTGTTGGTAAGATTAAATATAGATCTGATCTTTTTTAGTAAATGGTGGGCGAGGGAGATAAGATGCAGAATGCTACAAAATGAACCAATCCCTCTTCCCTACAAGAGTGTTTTGAACACTGGTGTACTGTACAAAACGTTCTTATATTATGGGACGGAGGGAGTAGATGTTAATGTAAGTACAGTGATAGACCACGTTCAGTCCTTACATGAGGACTGCAGAGCTAAACCTCTTCAAAAGCATTTGGTTGATTCTAAATTTATGTAAGAGTCCATACGGATCTTATAATGTCCACCAAATGGACGATTATGAGGTTTTGCATCGTACAGCTGGTGCTATGTCAACTGGCATAATCATACTGTTTGCTGCAGTTGGGGTCTGCTGAGTTGGGGCATCAGAAATGACCAGTGTAGTAGGGCTAGAGTCTGCTAGAGTTGGGGTATTTTGTGGGTCAGGTGATATTGCAACTACACCTAATGGGCTATTTGATTTATCAGGTGCCACTACCTTTTCCAAATACTTTGCTTGTGCTCCTCCACGATCAGCAATCGCCCTCTTCCTTTTGAACGTCTGATACACAAGAACAACATTTGAATGGATAAATATGGTATGATGACAGATGGAATATGTACTGAAAATGGATAGGCAGGGCGTATTCACATACACGATGTGTAAACTAAGCTAATGGCAATTCAACAAAGTAGAAGCAATGCAAAGCATCAGCTGCAAGATATGTGCGAGCAATGTAACCTTGGAAAGTTAGAGCAAGTACCTTGATGGGTGAATAAGATAGGGCATCTTCCTCTGACTCCTCCACTAGGGAGCTACATTGACTTAGGTCTCCCCCTAGCTCAGAATCACTGTTAGGATCATATTCTGAGCATGAATCTGTAGGTGGAGAGCGTTTGCATTGCATTGCATCCAGAATTGATTTCAGTCCCTTAATGCCAAGTTTGACAGCCATGGCATTGTTCTGCTTTATTCTTTTCATGCGCGCAAGCTCATAATCATTATGATGCTGTTCAGAATTTGAGATTCATGAAAACATAAAAAGTAGTCAGATTATCTATGGAATGCATTGCGGATTCAACTCAGAGAGTGTCTCCCTATAAACCCCTGCATATGCAAAGTTCACCTCCCCAACCGTGCTGACCAGACAACACACAGAAATACAAACCCCTTATGTCTCTATAACAGGCAGGCACACATTTCAAAATTGAAGTAGGAACATTAGAATCATATGAAATTCGTATTTGAACAAATAAACTAAGCAATTATGAGTGGCGTAATGTTTAGCTTCAAGGGTGGAGTGTTGGTAGTGCGACACAAAGCAAGTAGGCAGATTGTATTCCATGTAAAAGATCGAAACCTATGTAAAAGCTGGAAATGACACTTTCTTTCTATACAATGCAGTGTTCGTTACCCACACATGATGGAAGAGATCACATAGAGAAATACTATTCACTCATGTCTACGGTTCCAGTATTTAGAAACAGGGTGGTCCACCCTAAAAGAATATTGACAACAAATATGACAAGGCAAGCATAGATGTAGTGAATCAATCATTTACTTGTGAGCTTACTAGGACAAGTATGCAGAATTGTAACTGCAGTAAGAGACCGTCCAAACTCTGAATGAAGAAGTTTGTCTAGCACTTATTGTTTGCAACTAATCGACGTGAATAATTGGATATTATATCAATTGAGTAAGAAAGACAAGTAAAATTGTCAACAAACCTGGCTTGCAGTAGTAATCTGGGTCAATGTCACTACGACAACAATCCAAAATGACTAGTTTCTGTTCTGAGGGCCGGAATTTTGAAAACCCTGTGAACTTTAGAGGTACTAAAGATTACCGAAATACATTTGAACCATTAAGTGTAGGTAGCACTGAGCACACAACAAACCCTAATGACAGTCCTGCCTAATGAGTAATGAATCAATTAGAAAATGGGTGATGAGGAGTGGCTGCTGAGTATTGAGGACGTATCTCAGGATAAATCGGGTTGGCTTGGTGGGTGCTGCACGCCTGAGCCCTGAACGGACTGGGAAGGTAGGCACGGCGGCGCGCCCGGGCAGCGGTGACGCTGTTGGGCGAGCGGCTCCTGGCCTCCTGTTAATCCGGCGTCTCCTCCTAGAGTCATGCCGTCCGGGGACGGCAAGTCGCCGGCGAGGCAGGCGGCTGGGGGCGAGTAGAGATCGGAAGGGCGCAGCAGAACAGAGGGGAATCGGGGCCTCGGACGACCCAAAATCCCAGGGTGGGCCGGCCCACCGTGGGCACCCTGTAGAGATACACACCCGAGCGGCGAACATGCATTTTCGAAACTAATTTAGGAACATTTGGCTGACCAATTAAACAACTCTGTTTTAATAATATCATATTCGTATTTGAACAACTAAGCTTGTTTAGCTTGATGGGTGGAGCAGTGTTATTATGACACGAAGCACGTATTCTGATTGTATAGTGATCATAAAAGGGGGAAACTCTAAGCAATTTTTTTTTTTGCAAAAGAGGGTTTCCCCTCCGATTTCTATTAAAGAAACCACCACGGAACCAACATGATCAATTAAACCCTAAGCATGATCAATTAAACCGTATTATGGCTGTGCCATGGCAGATTTGAAGCTGCAAACCGAAGAAATGATATTTAGCATCCATTGTTTGCTTCGAAGTAAGAACTAAATTCTAAGAGCTGAAAAGAAAGTAGAGTAACCAAGTTAAGATCTATTTTCTGGTTGAGATCAAAAAGTTGAGGAGATATGAAGTACCACCTCTCTTGCGGCGCCGTGTAGGCATCGGGGGTGCGATGGCTGTCGGTGGCGTTGAAGCAGATCTGCGACGGTAGACGGGTGCATCGGGGGATAAGTCCCGTTGCGGTGGAAGAGAAGGTCGTGTGAGCGGCCCTGGCAAAGAGGACGACGGCGCCGATGAAGCAAGAGGACGTGATGCAAGGCTAATGTTCTGTCGCCGTGGATGAGAAACGTCCATCTCCAGCAGTGGACGACGCGGTCTTGGTAGGCGCTCCGGCATGGTGGAGGACGGTGGTGATGGATGTGGTGGAGGACGGCGGCGATGGATGGGGTGGCGGACGGAGGCTGGTGTGGGGATGGGGTGTTCTAGCGCGGACGGTGTATGAATGGGAAAATGGAGGGAGAGGTACGGGGAACCATGTTTTTGGGACGCGCATATTTGAAATATGGGAAAGTTACGAACTTAGCCCCCGTTTAAAATTTGGACGTCTCGTCGGTTGGCGATAGGACGGTAATCTCGCATCTCGCCAATATTTGCCCAGAGCGATTTCGGGCAAGGAGAGGGTGGTTGGCGCCCATGGTTGGCGCCCACAGTGTATGAACGGGGCTGACAGGTAGGGTGGTTGTGTCACGTCTGAGTGAAGTTACAAACATGCCCCTATTGAAAATATTTGCCTACATCGATTTCGGCCGAGTCGAGTTTGTTTTGCCGCCCACCGTGTATGAATGGGGAATGGAGGGAGAAACAGAGGTCTTTCGGACGAGCTTGAATCAAATGAGTTTTGCCGCCCATGTTTAACGCCCACCGTGTCGGAATGGGCTCAGAGGCGGTCGTGTCACGTCTAATTGAAGTTACTAACCTACCCCTGTTTAGAGCAGTGGAAATCGGGCCGATGGATTGTCCGTGTAATGGGTAGACAGTAATTTCCATCTCCCAAACACTTGGCTTCGGGCAGCCGACGTGGGAGTGGACATTTTGCTACTTCTTTCAAATTTTGGGACAATAAGCATCCACGTTTACCCTGGTAACTAAATTCGAATCCATTTTGTATTCCTATATGAATCTTTATAAATCATTCTATGTGTTTTTATATATCTTAAAAGGGACAACAAAGATGTATTCCACTGTCATATATGAATATGGTTTACAAATGCCGATACTCAAATTCAGAAACTAGAATCCAGTTTAAGGTGAATTCGAATATTTGGAACACTTCATGTCCAACTCAAATGTCACACACAGCATAATGTGTACTCCCATTTAGATATGTACACAAGCGATGTATCAAGATTCAAATACCGAGTCAATCAACCAAGAATGTACAGAACTAACAGACATATAAACACTTATAGAGTATATGGATCAATAATATCAACTAACATACATAATCCAGGCGTTGTACTTTTTTTTGGCTACAACAACATCCTTTTTTTAGCCAGCATCTTGGCCCTTTCCAATGCGTGCCACTTATGGTCCATCTATACTACTACTATTGCTGAATGCACATTCAGCCCGATTGGCATATTTGTAGGTCTGGCACAGCAATCCAAATGAAATGTCTCCGAGTCTTATCAATTGATACAGACTTGTGCTCAAATAAAATTACAAACCAAAAAACAAAAAAAACAATTATTACATGATCTCTAAAACAAATGGTTTGATTGATTACATGAACAGACGACACAAAGGTTATTCAACTATGGAAAGAACAGTTCACCTATGATTTACCAAGTAGGAATTTAATTTCCTTTTTTCCTTCACGACCTTAACAATCTGGTCAGTCTCAGCTTGCTTCGTTTTGAAATCCACCAAATATTTAATGGTTGTCTTGAGTACTGCTTGTGATTGTGGTGTTTGCTTCCTCAACATGTCAACTTCATCTCTAAGTGCAGAAGCAGAATCTCTTTCTACCACTAGTTTAGCCTCTAGAGCATCAGCAGTTGGCAATTCATAATGCACGATTGGGCCGGTGCCACTGCTGTGGGATGATGCAACGTCCATGGGGACCTCGCTCTTTGATCTTGGGCTAACATGTTTTGCCATTAAAGTTCTGATTGGATTCGGAAAAGTTGAAGTTAGCAAAACATCTCAACTGGGAGTTATAACAGCAAACCAGTTAAACAAACAAGGAATTAAAGAGTTTCAATTGGATGCTGAAAAGTAGTTATTAACATCATTGTAACCCGCTGTTGCAGCAGCAAAGTAGTTAAACAAACAAGTAGATATTTAAGTTAAGGCAAACAGGTAATTCTTAACAGTAAGTATCAAACACATAGATAGGCGCAGTCTACAATATGATTAACAGGCTGCCCCATTATGTAATCAGTAGCAAACTAAATTAAGCCAAGCAACGTAATTGAACAATTTTGCAATAAGTGGCTAACTAAAATTCTGAGAAGCAGGTAACTGAACTTACGCTAGTTCTTTGTACAGGCACACTGCAACTTCTTTTTTGCTTACAAGGTTGTATGAAGGAGTCCATGGCATCAATTGCTTGGATACGCAGTCCCAATACTTCTTTCTTCCCACACTGCATGGGTAAGTCGAATGGTTAATCTGGTAAGATGGTGCATCCTTGATATGTTATATGAGGACGTGTAGTCAGACTAGTTATAGCCAAACACATCACACTGGCTTTTACTGTATATTTCATGTGATTACTTTTGGCATATCGAGATCTAAGCAATCTACAATAGGATGAAAAGACTGGCCTCCTTCACATTATTGGCGAACTCAGTTCATAGAAACAAGCAATTCAACCATTCTGTGGGTAAATCAAAAGCGCCACTGGAATATTTTTCACTATCCAATCATACACGCAAAAAGGGGCGACGCCACCATAGGGGCTGGTATGGGCGGCCGCCTCAGGTGGCTGGAAAGTGTGCACCTAGTTTGAGTCGTCCAGGTTGGCCCACGCTAGTTTTGTTCGTCCCAACGCACGAGCAGGCAATGTCAAAAATGAAGAAAAATGTTTCAATTTGGATGGGCCAATAACATAAGTGCAAGGCAGGCCCTATAGCAGTCTCGCGGCCCAAACGAGCGCCTCCCATATCGATCAACAGCAGGAAAAATCCCAATTCATTCGCTCCAGCCTCCAGTCTGGTTCGCTCCTAACCTAGCCGCCGCTGGACAGACCGACACAGCACTTCCTCGCGCCCTCGTTGGAGGGCGATCGCCGGGCTTCAAGCGAACGGAAGGACAAGAAGATGAAGATCCAACCCTGGGTGTAGCCTGCGTGGGAGGCAGTGACGGCAGCATGGGCATGGCATCGAGCTTGCGCAAACGAACAGTCGCAGCTTGCAAGAGTAGCATGCGCAACGAGCAGGTACATCACATCCCAGATTATATCTAATTCAACACTTCAATTTCTGGCTAATAGTTAAACCTGACGGTGTTGTAAAACTGCTTGTATGTAGGGAATCTATGAGAAAATGAAACCAATTTCTACTTATTTTATAACTCCCCCAATCAATACTGAACTGACTGAATCTAATGTATCTAATCAAGTTTCCGGTGCAAACATACAAGCTCATGTTGTTCTTGAGCCTGAAGTGTCTAATGAACAGACTGCTAATGAAGGATTTGATGCAAACATTTTACATGCTCCTAGTGATGAACATATAGTGTCTAATGAGGGATCTAATGCAAGCATTTTGCAAGCTCATTGAAGGATTTAATGTCTAATGATGATCTACTATGTTGAGAGAGACAGAGATTTGCAGGCATTGATGACAACATAGCATAAATACTTTTCTAATCTGTTGTTTGAAACTATTGGCATACTTGTGCAGGATAGATATATTGATATGCAGTTTGCGCACTGGTTATACGTGCAATTACACTTCGATATTTTCAGCCAGAGAACAAATAATTCAAGCAGGTACAGACCATGTTTGTAGTCCTTGTACACCATGTTGCATTTTGTGTTTTTTGGTGCTTGCATCATTTAGTGTTTATAATCTGAACTACTTTAGATCATTAGCTGGTTTTCAAAGTGCATGTAGCTTCACATTTCTCAAGTTATGTTGATTTCCGGAGTGCAAGTGCCTTCGTATTTTTTAAGTTAAATGTTCGCCCCTGGTAACTTGAATTCGTGGATCAACCACTGCACACAAATCATACACGAATGCCAGTACGAATTAAATGAAATGCAGGGACTTACGCTAGCTCGTTGTACAGGCTCACTGCAGCTCTGCTTGCGCTTGGGATGTTCCATGTACAAGTCCATGTTACCACTTGCTTGGATGTGCAGGCCTTGTGCTCCTTGCATCCCCCTCTGCATTTTTGACACGGCGAATGGTTGATCAAATAAGAGGAATCGACCTTGATGTTGTATTGGAGGACAGATACTTACAAGGTTATACGGGTGTGCAGGATGTGTACCAGATCCCGTAGCGCCCTCATGCTTCGCTAAAAAATGGATTTGCTTGTTTCAGATGATATCTCCAGAAGAAATAAGAGTTAAAGTCAGAGTTGCATAGGCGTGTAAGCTAAGAGAGCAGTGAAAGGATATCCAAACATCGTCGGAACAGTGCACAAGGGAGTGATGTGTGGATACCTAGTTCAGGCCGGCGTTTGGGCATGCTCGCCTAGCTAGAGTGCGGGTCACTTCAAAGCCGTTGAGGGTGATGCGCTGGCGTTGGGTGGCCGCGCACGGATGCAGATCTTGAGTGGCAGCGGAGCGCTACGATGCGGTGGACGAGACCGTTGGTGAAGCCCCAACGGCCTCGGGGGGCGGAGGTGCGACGATGTGCTCGGTGAAGTAGCCCCGGTGAGCTAGGAGACGGCGTTGGTGAAGCGCACCTGATGCGGTGGAACTCGGTGTCTGTGAGGCACGTCGGTTGCGGCGGCCGACGTTGTCGGGGGACCACCCGGTGCGGTGGACGAGGGCGTAGATGAGGTAGCTCCGGTGCGGTGGTGAAGCGCGACCGTCGTCTTCGTCGTCGTTGTCCGGCACAAAGGTGGGGAATGGTGGGGAGAGAGACGAGACGAGGGGCGATTCGAGGGTTGGCAGTGAATTAGGGATTTGAGCAATCTGGGCGCGGAAGGGGACGGTGGAGAAGAGAGATCTTGCAGGGCTGGAATTGGGGCCGCTAGATATTTCAATCCGAAACATGGAAGCGCAAACTTAT